>NW_006239029.1:630182-660128 GCF_000226075.1 Solanum tuberosum | reverse complement strand
AACACTTCTAATAAAATTTAATCAAAAAAATTATAACTAGTCCACTTGACTAAATATTACTCCCTCCGTTTCACAAAGAATGACCTCCTTTCCTTTTTAGTCAGTTTCAAAAAAATGACCTCTTTCCTTTTTTGGTAACATTTTACTTTTTGCTTTCCACGTGGCATGTTTAAGACCACAAGATTAAGGGCAATTTTGTACATTTGACATAACTTTAATTTAGGACCACAAGATTCAAAAGTCTTCTTTAATTTCTTAAACTTTGTGCCAAGTCAAACCAGATCAATCTTTTTGAAACGGAGGGAGTAATTTTTTTTTTTATAGAAACTTGTTTTTGTAGAGTGAACTAAATATATTTCATGTTGCACGAACAATCTTTTATCTTTCGTATAGGTTGGATTTTATATATAAAAAAAATTGATGGAGTTTCTTCACTTGGCTCACCTTCACTAAGTATGTTTTATAATGGTGGTGTCTGGGCCAACATGTACGCATCTCAATATTCCAGCAGGTACAATTTACCTCCTGTCAACAATTGAGCCCGGATAACTCTGTCCACCAAGGCTTAGGCAGATGGAAACTAATCAGTTTCAATAAGTATTTTTATCTTTCAGAAAGGGGGAAAAGAGTCTGGATAGCTTGACTATATATGACAATTTAAAGCTTGTTTCCACTACAAGAATTAGCAGAAGTGGATCAGTGTTACCTTGCAAATTAATTGATTCATCAAATTTTAATCCCTTTTCATTTTGTATATGATGCAAGTCCATTAGACAAGCTGTCTGCTGCATTTCCATTGCTCTTGAATGCATAGCTCATTGGTTCCTTATTTCATTTGGCTTTTGTGTTTGGCAGGCCGCCAAGATTGTAAAGCAAGTGTTCTCTGTGATTCCAGTTTATGAAAAAATTGTCCCTGCTCTTCTAGCTGATGGTGTTTGGAAGCTTTCAGAAACATGTGGTTTCTCACCTGGTGTTCCGGTTGGACCTATGCTAGCTAAGCCAACCAAAGGAGTATCTGAAATTCTTGATAAGTTTCAGGATATGGAGTTCACATGTGAATACAAGTATGATGGTGAACGTGCTCAGGTGTTCTTATAATCTTGTCCTTATTAGTCATTTTTATTCAGTAAATTACTACTAATTCATATACTCTCTCCAGGAACTGAACACAAAATGAATGGGAACTAAAATCATACGCAAATATAAGCGTTCCTGAAAGAATAAACCATTTACCCAACTGAATGAAATGTTGTCGCATGGTTACTTTTTTTTTTTTTTGGGTGAAGTATTCATGCTGCTTCCATGCAAGCTGATTTCCTTTTTGGCTTTTCCCATCATAGCTGATGGAGTTGTTTGTTTCTTGGTTAATCTTATTTTATATCTAGTAGAGGAAGGGGCTTTTTATTAATGCAAAAAAATACAAAGAAAAGGAAATCACATCTTATCCTATTGAATCATGTGAAGTTGATTCTTCCTCATATCAGATTCTTTGCCACAATTCAATGAAAGATTTTGGGCTATTTATTTTCTAAAAGAAGAGGTAATATGCCTCTAGATGTACTCAGTTCCCATTCAAGGTTCATTTTCACCATAGACATTTGAATTGGAACTAGTGAACCTATTTGGAGAAGGAGGAAATGGCAGGTAGTAAAAGCCATAAGAGTTAGAAGAGCTTTCATTTTTTCCATCGTAGCCCTTTTCGTTTTTTTCGCTAAGTAGCTCTTGGAACTTGACGCCTTCCTTTCTCTTTTGGATATGTTATGCTTTTTCCCGTGAAAAGTCAGGTTTGCCAATCTTGTTCTTGTTAGTTAGAGCTTTGTCTTCAGCATTGCTGCATTCCTTTTCTTCAGATTGGGGAAATTTCTTCTCAGCTAGTCTTTCGACTTGATTAAGGTTGTAATTTCATTTTTACTGGGCCCTGCTGGATAAATGCACTTGGTTTCCCTTTTCCTCTTTGATTTACAGGTTTCCGTATTCTGTGGGCCATATATTGCTCTCTTCTCTTTCTTGCAATATCATGAACAAAACTTTCAGTTTCAATCCTAGTTACTTTGGATTCTCCCCTCAAAAATTCTTAGTTGTCTTTTTCTGCCTTGTTAATTCTCAGCCGCAATTGTCCTCCTAAAAACTATTTCCCTTACATTTTCGAACTTTCTGGAGCCTCCTGGATGTCTACTTTTTTCTAATATTGAGTCTCTGGATGTTTTGGAACAGGGTGGAAAGTTAGTTTTAGAAGTATTCTAGAGACTAAATGAGCCTGCTTCTTTCACCGACATATGGCTAACCAGCTGATATAGATCTTGCAACATCATACATAGTCTGAATTTGTTGCATTACATGCTCTTTCTTTCTATTGATAACTTCCCTTGAGTTCTCTGTTTGATGTTCATTGCAGTGTCTGATTAGTAAAGTTATTCATGTTTTACTTCTATTTCCCTCTTTTTTCCTCCCCGGCTCTACCTTCTGATTAATGGAGTCGAAGTTGCACATCCTTAATGTAAAAAGTGAACTGAAGTCGGTCTAAAACATTGTTCTCTGAACATTTCCCAGGTCTTTTCAATCCTTTTAAAAGAAATTTATTATTTGCAATTTAATTTTTGTTAATTGTTGTTTTTAAATCTAGATACACTACATGGAAGATGGTTCTGTTGAGATATATAGCCGAAATGCAGAAAGAAATACTGGAAAGTTTCCTGATGTTGTTACTGCTATCTCAAGGTAGTTACTTCCATTTGTCTCGATTTTCTGTTTCTGAAGTTGTCATATGCAAGCACTTCCTCTTAGCTCAATGTTCTCTTCAGATGCTAAAAGCTTCCCAATTATTAGCTATTGGCTACATTATAGTGAAGACATTAAAAGCTTTGGCTCTCTATAGTTTCACAATATGCTGCTTAAAAAGGACAATCTGCATGAAACAATCGGAAAAAAAAGAAGGGACAGTCTGCATGATCAAGTTGATGAGTTTGGGCACTGTGTTTGCTCGGAACTTTGACTCTGGAATTGAATCTTATAATTTGCAAACCCAGATCAAATACTTTTTAGTTGACTGCTATTGGGCAGAAAAGGTAAAATTGGATCTGAATATATCAAAATTTATCAAGGACTTACGTGATAGTGGATTTTTGGACAACTATAACTTGTAAGAAATATGTGAAACCAAGACTTCAAACTTGATGACTGAGTGACTCGATTAACCAACTATAGTGTACGTCTGAAAAGCTAGTCGCTCCTTGCACGAATAATTCTGAAAATAAAACAACTATTTCATTTTCCAAAGTGCAACTATGGAACACATGACTTATGTTATTTATGAAAAATTAGATTATGAGTTCTACATGCAGAACATCTCTGACGCTTCTTGGGACAGGAGCCTGGATAATTTTCTAGTTTATGCTTCTTACATTGTGAATAATGATCTCTGGTAGATAACAAAATTAAATTCTTGGTAGCAAATGTATTATATGGTATCTAAATTATTGCTACAAGATTTGTGTTCTCCACAATAATCTGTACCTTGTATACCAGAGTAGTACATTATCTGAAATCTGTTGCGAATCTATTAGCTAATTCTTGTAATTTGTTGCAGATTGAAGAAATCTTCTGCAACTTCATTTGTTCTTGACTGTGAACTGGTTGCATACGACCGTGAGAAACAGAAGATCCTGCCCTTTCAGGTTAACAATCTTCACCTAGTCTATATATACTTTGCAGTTGTAGTCTTGTAGATCCATCCTTGGGGCGTCAAAGGTGATAAATTGGATTATAGAGGAAATCCAACTGATATTAACCTTGACAGGAACAACTCCTTCCCATAGCAAAGTAGATGTATAATTGCATTAACACATATGCTGCTATAACTCAGTATATGTTTGGATCAGTAGCTAACCTAGTTAGGCTCTTTATCAACTATAATATAACTTTTTCTGTCCAGGTCATATAGAGTTTATCAAGCGAGTTCTGTCTGAACTCCGTCAAGTTTATATTTTGTCTTTTTATCTTGTGTTCATTTCGCAAGCAAGCTTCAGCTGCCAATATTTCTTCTCCGATAAATGCTCATTATTTGCTTGGAGAATCATCTTGCTACATTTATGTGTAATTTTGGTGTAAAATGAGGTGATACTTACAGATATATGTTTATGACAGGTCCTTACTACACGTGCTCGTAAAAATGTTGTCATTAGTGAAATCAAGGTCAACGTGTGCATATATGCTTTTGATATCTTGTATCTTAATGGACAGCCACTTCTTCAAGAGCAACTTAATGTTCGCAGAGAGGTACTTCCATTTTTGTGGTTGAAAATTTGCCTGTAATTCTCATGATTATATTTTCTTCTTTTGCTCCAGTGATTCTTATGCATATTTGTATCCTTTTGTGCTTCTGCGGAAACCAAGTAGTACCAAATGAACTGTCTATCAGTGAAATGTCTTATCCTTGAACCACATATTTTAAGCATTTACTGATGTCTTATGTTGATGTGAGATAGGAAGAAATGTCATTGCGACATAATTTGTTACAAAAACCTCAGCATGTACATACTTAGCCCCCCACCCCCTGCCCCAACCAAAAATGGAAAAACGTAAGCATGCATTTGTGAAATTTTGCAGCTCCCATTTGCAGGTACCCCTTGGACCAAGCATTGCATCTGCTTAAAATTGGGTCCTTAACATCTAAGTCTAGTTGATATATCTATTCAACCTTTTCTTGCGTCAGATTTGTATTTCCATGAGAATTCTATATTCGTAAACTCGTGCTGCTGCTTTGAGATTTCTCTTCAGTGAAATTGATGCATTTACCTCTTCTGCACTTCCTACCAATGGGCCCTTGTAAATTACACAAGTAGGTTCACTCCCTCATGAGTAAGCCTTTATTTTCATAGGTTGCACTTAGGAAAGGGACAGGTGAAGTGAACTTTGTTCTGATTTGTTCAATTTTCCCAAATCTCTTGACCTCTCTTAAAATCCAGTGATCTGGCAGTTGTTTGTGTTTCATATCATTTGGAATGATTTTTCTCTTTCTTCCGTGGACCTGAATCTGATATAGCTAATAATCATTTACATGAGAAGACTGCAGGATTAAGAGTCCTGTATGGCTTAGTTAGCGAAAATAGTGAAGTTGCTTAGGTGTGGGAAAATATGCATCTGCAGATGCCTTTATTAACTGGATGCTGAGGTGCAAGCTTGCTGTGTTATTTTTCTTCTCGCCCATTTTGTTTGATCTAATCTCAGATTGGGAGATCAACTAGTTCCTCTGATAACTATTTTCCTCTGATCTACTGTATCTGCTTTCCTTTTCATACTATAATTAATGATCTGTTAAACCTTTTTCTCCACTTAATCTCCATGCTAACTAAAAAGGACATCTATTTGGGGATCAAATGTGCAGGACTCTTTATGTATTAAGATCTTCAATTTTTTTCTAATTAATAAATATATGAAGTATTCTATTCCACTCAATTTCAGATGCTCTTCCAGGTTTAATTCTAAATCGGGAGCTGGAGTAATAAACACAACTAATCCCATGTGCATAGATTTTTATGTTGACTAAAACGAAGATTCTTGCCTATCTATAGATTTGATTGTTTGTCAATATTTATATAGGGTTCTAAAGTGAAACTTAAGGTTTTAGTTTCTTTGGCAGGGGGTGGGCTTGTGATGTCCTAAGATCTCATTCTCATTCTTAATTTATTAAGCTGTGCTCTCATATTGATATCTGGTCATGTTTACTTTTAGTACGTAAATGGGCTTTTGCTCAATGGATTCTTAATATATTAAACTGTTCTCTCATATTAACATTGTGTGAACAATCAATTTATCAATTTATAGCTAGATCCTTTTCTCCAATATTAACAATGTGTGAATGATCAATTTATAGCTCGAACACATCCTTTACAAAGTTTAGCGCTAATACTGTGACTTCTGGCTTCAAGCAGCATCTTTACAAGTCATTTGAAGAAGAACCTGGATATTTCCAGTTTGCTACAGCTGTAGCCTCAAACGATCTTGAGGAAATAACAAAATTTCTTGAAGATGCGGTCAACGGCAGGTAATGGTTCGATACTGATATATCTAAGAAAATCTACTTCTGCTTTTCTGGTAATTCAAATGCATTTTTGGTTGGTTTTTATATATTTTAAAATATCTTTTTGGTGAAGTTCACATGCATTCATAATGATTGTGACACGAACTTCTGTATAGTAGGTCACAAGCTGCTTTATGTCATGCAATTGAAGAGCTGGTTCATGTAAATGACGTTTCTTGTTCGTTGATCTTTGCTGCTGTTACTTGATTAGTTATCTGTTATTTATGATAGAAAAAATTGCACCTTTGGTTGGTTTGAACTCGAACCCAATATTGTTTTTTATCTTGTTAAAAGGAGTAAAGTCAAGTAAGTGGAGATTTCTGAAATGTTCTTTTCTTGGTTTGTGCCTTCTCTGTCTTCTCTTTTAAAAGATCCAGAGAGATGCTTCATGTGTAATTCCACTCTCAGCTGTGTGTTAAAAGCTCGCTTGAGGCTCATGAATTGGGTGCCCTGAAACCCGCTGGGCATAAGTTGGGTGTCGTGCGTCACTTAAGTGGTGCTAGAGCTTGCTTCACACCATCTCTCTGTCTTGAAAAAGACAACACTAAATATATTAAGGAAACATTATGAAGTACATATGTTACTAATTAGAATAGGAAATTACTATATTTCATATATTTCACTTAATTTTTGGTTTTCTCAGATTCTTTATCCATTACAGTAGTTGTTTTGTTTGTTGTTAATTTTTCCTTTTCGATTGCACCTTTCTTAACCAAATCATGTGGCTTAATTTTGGTTTGCATATAAAGCTTTAGGAGATCTTGGTGCTTTTCGTACTCTTCACATTTGACAACACTATTTCACTGTTATATGTCTATGGAGGGTTTACTAAGTTTGCGAAGTGGGTTTTCTATAATGGTTGGCTACATTGTTTGAAGACCTCAAAAGGGACATACAACTTCTTATTTTGTAGCCAAATTGCTGCTCTTGCAGCACACAAGATCTCCTCAAAAATTGTAGTGATCCACATGAAATAATATCATCTGGAGAAATTTGACATTGTCCACACATAACCAACAAAACTTCTGGTGAGACCTTTTGATTTTGGACGGATGGACTCCATGGGTCCCACTGACATACATAGCATACCCAAGCACCCATTCCATCTCCTCTCTCTTTTCTCCTCACTCTGTTCTTCAAGTCTCTTTTCCATTCACCCAGCCAAACTGGAAGGACTTGGGTACAATCATTAAACTTTAGATGTTCTTTCGTTGTGTATGAAGTTGGTTCCAGATCTGGTTATAGGTATCACGAGTGCCTAAGGTGATGGTGGATTGAGAGGAAAAATGCTAAGTGAATTGCATTTCGATTATTTTAGGAGTTAATAATAATAGCTATTGGTACCTTAGTAAACGAAACTAAAAATATTTGAATTGTGTAAATAAAGAGAGCCTTTTGCTTTCTTCACTTGTTATACAAAGTTAACACGTCCATTTAAAAATGTCTGTGACTTTAGGATTCAAAGATATGTTTCTTCCATGAGACATATTTGGTAAGCTTTCCAATGTTGAATAAACCAGCTCTGTTAAGGTGAACTTAGTACGAAACAGAGAAGGGAGTTAAGGGGTGAATAACATTGATGGGCAGGGTAAGCAAATAACGGCAGAATAGAAGTTCATAACTTGGAAGTCCTCATTTCCTACTCTGTCTATTTAGTAACTTCTTGGTGTGTTCTAATCCTTATGGGTAAAGAGGTAATAGGGAAGGAAAAAAAACCTGCAATAAGCATAGCATGTGTGGCTCTTTATTGTTGTTTCATCCACTTCACTGGTTGAATGATTGATAGCTTTATACCATAATAGCTACCTCTCAAGGGCCGACCTTCCATATGTTTATTTTTGCAGCAGTGACTAGACATTCATTTTTTGATTTAGCCAGTTAGGTGAGATCATTTAATCTTGTATTACACTACACTTGATCCAAAAAGAAAAAAGAAAACAGGACTTCCGTCTTTACTTGTAGTAGAGGAAAATTGGAGAAGTAATTTTAATCACTTCAATTTTGTCCATTTCTGCAGTTGTGAGGGATTGATTATCAAAACACTAACTAAAGATGCTACATATGAGCCTTCAAAACGGTCAAATAACTGGCTAAAACTGAAGAAGGATTACATGGAGAGGTATGCGTTAGGAGTACTTCTTTAGATATATTGTTACTTGAACTTGTGGAAAAATTTCAGTCTTACCAATTTGAGTTTCAGTATTGGCGACTCACTGGATCTGGTACCAATTGGTGCTTTTCATGGTCGGGGGAAACGTACTGGTAACTTTATCTACTTTTACGTGGTTAAATTGGGCCTTAATATTTTTTGGTTTATTTGGCTAATGCACTCGTTTTCGGACAGGTGTTTATGGAGCCTTTCTCCTAGCTTGTTATGATAGCAACAACGAGGAGTTTCAGAGCATCTGTAAAATCGGTAAGCTGTTTACTCCTGTAAACACTAAGTGACAACAATTTATCCTACTTATATACTTGGTGTTTACATGCCATGCTTTTTTATGGTTAGGAACTGGATTTTCTGAAGTAGAGCTTGAGGAACGCTCTTCCAGCCTTCGTTCTAAAGTTATTCCTAAACCAAAGGTTGCATTTTTCATCTTTCCCAAGTTGTGTGGAAGCACTTTGCTTTCAGTTAGTCGGATTCTTGTGCCCCTCTTAACATATGTGTGATATGCAGTCATATTACAGGTATGCTGAAACCATCAATCCAGATGTATGGTTTGAACCTACTGAGGTAATAGTTTTTACATTCCACTCAGTTGCTTTACTTCAAAACTTTGTAATCCTTTTCCTGGTTCTTTTCTTTTTGCGTCTCTCTCATCTTCTCTCTCTCTTTTACTTTTATTAATTTTAAAATTAGTGAAAGGAAGTAGTTCTGTTTATATTCTTCTTTGGTGCATAATGTGAGCATTTCATCCATGTCTTCTGCATATTTTGATATTGACATTGGTGAAAAAGTTGTTTCATGTGTTACCTTACTTATCTTATAGGGATTTGTGTATGTAGATTACTCATGAATCTATTATTGGGGTTATGCTTTTGGATGGAACCGGAAAGGGATGGGCTTCACTTCAAGCCCTACAGGCCTTGTTGCCTTTTTTTTTGTTTTTGGTAGCTGTTTGCTTTTAAAAGCAGTACCCCTTGGATGTCATTGTAGGATTCGAGATCTTATGAGGTCCTCTAATTTGATAAACTGTTGAACTGACATTTTTCTGCCTTTTCAAACTTCTATGTGGAAAAATGGGTCAATAGCCTTTTCATGTAGATATAGGTTGTGGATTTTATCTCGTGTTGTCAAAGATGCGTTTAGACCCTGAAAGTAGGTTCAGAGCAGGCTGAGCACTTTGCTTAGCTTAGCTGGAACTTCAGTGCAATCACCAAGGCACTAGGGCTAATGCCTCAGCACCAATGGGCGTTATCTGGTCGAGGCAACAATAAACATAAATATTCACTCAATTGCAAAATTTTCAAGCTCTTTATCCATAGAATTGTTGTGCATACACGTGCTATATTCTTGAATGACATATGAACTATTTTATTTTATTCTTCATTTGTACCTTCTTTGAAGCTGTGGTTTAATTGCGTTTTGCGCTTAAAATCTCAATCGAGCTCAACGCTTTTTTTTACACTTTTTGCCCTTGATAACACTGATTTTATTATATCTCCATAAATCTTTGTTAATATCAGGTCTGGGAAGTGAAAGCTGCTGATCTTACTATCAGCCCTGTCCACCGTGCTGCCCAAGGTATCGTGGATCCCGAGAAGGTATGTATCTTTTGAATATAACATGCAATGAGTAAACTGAATCTTGCACTTTTACGCCTGCCGCCTGCCGCCTGCGTAAGCCGTTCTTCATTGCTTGGCTTATCATGCCAAAGCATTTAACAAAAGTTACTAGTGCCTTTATATATCAAACCCGAAACAGTTGGGACAATCTCTTATTCTAATGTGAAGAATAAATGTCAATATAGTGTTGATTAGTGGCAAGTTAAGGATAATTATATCATTTACTCTTTCTTGTCACAGGGAATTTCATTACGATTTCCCCGTCTGAGCCGTGTACGAGAAGACAAGAAGCCTGAGGAGGCCTCATCAGCAGATATGGTGATCTTTTCTTAAATTTTTCGTCATCTCATCTTTTGCCGGTTTATATTCTATTTACTCATGACCTTGTTGGTTTTATCTCTTAATCTCCTCATGCTTTGCTTCTCAGGTAGCGGATATGTATAACGCTCAGAAACACAATCAAAAAAGCAATCAGGATGGCAATGATGAAGACTAATCAAAGACCACTTGCACGTCTAAAAGTGATCAGGAAGGCAAGGGAATGAAGACGACTAATCAAAGATCGCTTTGTCTAAAAATGATCAGGATGACGATGAAGAAGACTACTCAAAGATTGTGTCACGTCTAAAAAAATGATCAAACATCGCGTTCACATCTCTTATCTGAATGAATGATCATGTCCATTGTACAACAGACTACAGATTGATGTCCTTTGCAGATGTAAGTTGCCTCAAACCAATTTTGTGAAAGTTGATCTATTAGTCAATGTGTCAACACTTGTTGTATGTATGATTTGATCAGTTTAAAAGAAAACTTTCAAGCGTTCCCAAATTGCTTGATTTTGCTTTACTTGAGCCGAGGGTCTATTAGTAACGTCTTTACTGTCTCAAGATAAAAGGTGAATTCTGTGTACACCTCATCCTCCCTTGATAAGAATCCTAGATTTGTATTTCCTTTTCGAACTTGCTTTATTTTGTTTTACTTGAGCCGAGGGTCTATTCCGTCTTAGCTATCACAAGATAAGGGATGAGGTCTGTATACACCTCACCTCCCTTGATGAGAATCCCAGATTTGTATTTCCTTTTCGAACGTGCTTTGTTTTGGAGCCGAGGGTCTATGAGAAATGTCTTTACCATCACAAAATGAGGGTGAAGTTTGCGCACACCTCACACTCCCTTGATGAGAATCCTAGATTTGTATTTCCTTTTCGAACCTGCTTTATATTTTGCTTTACTTGAGTCGAGGGTCTATTTGCCAACCTCTTTACGGTCACAAGATAGGGATAAGGTTTGCGTAGACCCCATCCTCCCTAGACCCCACGGGTGGGATTACACTTAGATCATACATCTGAATGATCTTTTAAGACATAAAAATTGACCCTTGTTTTGTTATTATTATTATTATTCCAATTTCCATGTGATTGTTAGATGTTAGTGAACCATATGGGCGTCTTATATGTAATGTGCAACAACATGTTAGTATGTTGACATGTTTTTCATAAAAAGGTCTGGTCTTTTGACTCAAAAAAGCCCATGGGATTATTTAAGCGTTTGGTTGACAAAGTTATCCGATAGTGATATTATATATCGTTTAACATAAAGATGGTCCTTGATGTATACTAGAATTTGGTCTTTTTTTTTTCTTTTTCTGTTGGCGGAAAGTAGTAGGTATCTAGTGTAAAATGATTGAGACGTGTTGAGACTAGCTTGGACACCGCTGTTACAGAAGAAAAAAAAGGGTATATTTACGCGATGTGTAGGTGTCTCGAAATATCACCATCGTTTTCAAACTTGAAAAACACATCTTTTTGTTAGATTTCTTTAACATGTCTCGTGATTGTGATGATTCAATTAATGTTGTCATACTGCAATAATATTGGCATTTGGCATGTTTGGTATCTGTATTTTGACTCGATTAAATTGAGATTCGCGCATTTTAGAGTCTATTTTTGGGTGGTTGTTTTCCGATAAGATTTTCTCCATTCCTAGAAGTTCGAACTCGAGAACCATCCCACCACGGTTCATGTAGATATCAATCATTTTCAAACTTGCAAGTTGTAAGCACTTTGTGTTTAAGCTTTACACAAGATATGTTAGATTTATGGGAGTCTACCTGAACAAAGAATATAAATTTCCTCTACGTAATTTCGTCTTTTAAAATGGTCAATTTAATTTTCTTCAAACTTGCATCTCTTTTTGTCCACATTTTGTTACTTTTTCAAGAAATAAAACATTATTGTGATGATTCAATTAATGTGGTCAAATTTGAATATGCATGTATTAAAAAAAATATTATTCTCCATACAAATCACACCCTATGTATGATAACGAAAGCAAATAATTCAGTATTTGAGGTTTGTGCTCATTCGAAAGAATGAAAGATAGAGGATGTGACAGAGATTATAGCGACAACAGGTTATCTTGGAATTCCAAAACAATCAAGACTGGGAACTATTACTTTTGAATTTTACTGGTGTAAATTTACATCGCTTTGCTTAATAATCATCTCTTTCCTATGCATAATTTTCAATGACCAGAGTTATTCGATGCTCATGCTGGTATGAGTTAACAAGTACTATTATATCGATAGATGTAAATTAGTACAAACACTATTACTATTATAAACAAAAGAAAAGGTTAAATATGTTCTTAAAGTATATTCAGTGAAAAAGATTTAAAGTGTACTCTTAAACTATACGAAATCGAGAAAATACGTCATTGGTTCTTCTTGTGGGGTTTGATATGATAAACTACCCCTCATAATTGTTGTGTTTAAGATCATAATCTTGTAAAAAAAAGAAAAGATTCTCTTAATTAATTAATTAATTTAAGAGAAAAGGTGGAAAGAGAGAGAAAGAAAGATTAAGAGAGATACATCAAATCAAATTTAAATAATTAGTTTTTAACATTATATTAGAGTAGTAGATCCTAATTTTGATTTGTGGGTTCCCACTCAATTACTCACTCACCAGACAAGGTTGAGACCTTAGACCCTTCTGGTTGTTGTTCTCTAACAACTCCATAGTCCACACCCCAAACAGCCCCCCCTCCCAACAAGAAAAGAAATCAAGAAAAGCTAGTATTTTCGTCTAGACGAATGAGGTTTGTTTATGGTGGTTAAATATTTTTGTAGATCAACATATTAGAGGTTCGAGTTGAAAGGTAAATGAAAATATTGGTGATTCTCTTGAATAGAGTGAGAAGGGGAAAAAGAAATAGTTCCCTTTCAACATGTATATGATTTTTTTTTAGCTTTTCCTAATTCAAAAAGGGGAAGAAGGAAAGGGAATCAATGTATATCATATCAATATTCAATACTAACACATCCAAACTTTTATTAGAATTCTGAAGTTAAGCATATTTGAAATAAGAATAGTACTAAAATGAATGACCTAGTAACGCTCTCCCTCTTTTTAAAAAAGAATCCCTAGGAATTGGTGGTTATAGTAAAGGAACCAAGCATGTATTAAAGAATATTGGAATTGAGTATATCTTCATTCAACAAGTGCGGCTTGTTCAAGTAATTGAACACCTCCACCATCATCGATAAGTTAAAAGTTTGAGGATAAGTGAAAACACTATTGATTCTCCCTAATTGAGAGAGTTCATATCACAATAAAGAACAAGTGAGAATACTATTGATTTTCGTGAAGGGTGGAAATTTTTGAGACTGGATTCCACTTCTCTCTTTTCCTTATTATCTAAGAAAATAAGAAAGAGAAAAACCAAGAAAATGCAAGGAGGAGGAGGATTCACTACCAATCAATAGGTTGAACATTGTTGATCCTCACTTTTCGAAGGTTCGAGTCACACTAAAAAATAAGTGAGAACGTTATTGATCCTCCTCGTGGAGGGTGAAGTGGAAAAATCTTGAGACTGGATTTCACTTCTCTAGCTATCTAAGAACAAAAGAAAGAGAGTGAACCTCACTAGACAATGCAATTAAGCAAATTTTACATCAAGAATCATGATGGAGAGAAAAAAGATTACTCATCAAACTCTAAATGATTATAATAATATTGAAGGAAAGAGACAATCCAACCAACATACTATTACTAACCAAACCAAAAACCAAAAAAAAAAAAAACTAAAAATAACTCAAAACAATAATCTTTTCTTCTTTTCCCTCACTCACTTTCCTTAACCAAACCTCTTCAATTTTGTACAAAATTTTCTAAAAATCAGTTATTTTTTTCTTACTAGTACTAAAAATTGTATCTTTTTCCAATTGGGAACTCAAAGCACAACCCTTTGGTATTTGTTTCCAATGTTAGAATCATCAAAAAGAACACCACTACCCCTTCTCTTGTTTAGTCTTCCACAGTTGTTAAAAACATTAAAAATTGGATCTTGACATGGTATAACCACAGGGGGTGGTGGGATTTCATAAGAGTCCATTGGGGGTGGGGGGTGGCGCCATTGAGGTAAAGGACCAGCAAGAAGGAGTGTTTGTAGAAGTGGTCCTGCTTGCATTACAGCTTGTAAAAATTTTCCATTTTCAGGTAATGGTTTGTCTATAAGAATAGGCAAATCTTGTTGTTGTTGTTGATGTTCTTTTTCTTGTGGGGATGAAACAATGCTTTCATCACAATCAGAAGATGAAAATGATCTGTTTAGAATTGGTTCATCTTCAATGCATGAAACACCAGATAATGGACCTGTTTGTTGAAACACCAGATGTTGCTGCTGTTGCTGCTGAAACACAAGTTTTTCCAAGATTAGTTTTTGGCATTTCTCTTGAGCTTCATTTTTCTCATTGATGGTTCTGTTTAACAAATCTTTAAGCTGGTTTATCTCATCTTCTCTGATTTTTAGCTCTTCTTGAGCTTTCAACCTGGTGTTCTCCAGCTCCATTGTTGTCAGAAACAGTGTCTGACTTAGCTCATCCATGCCCTGAATTTTTTTTCAAGAAAACAAAACCCCATCAACATTTTGCTTACAAATTCCAAAATTAGAGATCCCTTTTCAAGATTTTGAACTCAAATTCCTAGAAAAGAAAACCCCTTTAAGATTTTGCTCCCAAATGCAAGAAAAGAGAACCCCTTTCAAGATTTTGCTATCAGATTTCAAGAAAACAAAACCCCATCAACATTTTGCTCCCAAATTCTAAGAAAAGAGACCCTTTTCAAGATTTTGCTGTCAAATTTCAAGAAAACAAAACCCCCATCAACATTTAGCTCCCAAATGCAAGAAAAGAGAACCCTTTTTACTCTAAAATTTCAAGAAAAGAAAGTTCTTTTAAGATTTTGTTCTCAAATTTCAAGAAAAGGAAAACTCCATCAAGATTTTGTTCTCAAAATTCCAAATGGTCATACATTATCTCAAAAACAAGATGAATTGAATATGCATAAAAATGTAGAGTAGTGAGAAACTATGCTAACCTTGCCTTGGCAGAAGTAAGTCCAATTAAGAAGAGTAGTTCTTTGGTTATCCATAAACTAAAGTCTAGTAAATTTAGTTAAATTGATGAAGAATTTTGGGGGTTTTTTTGTCTATAGAAGGAAGAAATATTATTATTTTTTTTAAAAAAAAAAGGCAAAGTGGTGTGAAGAGAGAAAGGAGAAAAGGAAAGTAGTATTGTTACTTTGTTGGATGGGTCTGATTTGCTCCCTTTTAAGGACTACTTTTTGACACTCTGTTGCTCATTTTCTCACTTGGCACTATGTTTTTCTAAAGGAACATTTTTCTTTGTGTAATTGCCAATAAAGGACAATAAGTTTTAAAAATTAACACTTTGGGTACAAAAAACCTCACAACCTACTACAACGACAATAACAACATATTATTATTATTCAGTGTAATTACATAAGTGAGGTTTGGAGAAGATGGAATGTATCCTGATCTTTGTGGAATAAATATTATTTTTGATAGATCCTCGATAGAAGAATGTATTACCAAAACAAGCTAGAAAGCCCACAACCTATTTCTACATAACTTGACTTGGTTAAGATGATTTTTATGCACTTGTTGGAGTAACTTGCAATTCCAAGTCTTTTTGAAAAATTGGTTCCTACTTCTATAACATCCTTATCATGACAGAGGTTAAGAACAAGACATTTATCTAGTCTAAGATTAGGGGAATTTTATGTTTAGATATTGATCATCCAATTTGCTCCAACAAATAAATATGATTATGTATAACGAGACTAGAATATAGTTCTTTAGAAAGATCTCTCATTTGCAGTTGATCATGGTTCATTCGAAAGACCTCTCGACATGATACGATTCTTTAGTTTATTAGTGGTTGAGGTATCTCAAAAATTACTTGAGCATGTTCAAACAAGTATTGCATTTTTGCATCTCTTGAATCTCATAAATAAAATTTCTGACTCCATCATTAAATTAATCAATGAGACTCGGAATAGGTCTAAATACATCTCAATAGAGGTGGAGAAAAAAAAAACTTATGTAATTTCTTTCAATCTATTCAAATCTTGATAAATAGAAATACTCATACCAATACATGCGATAGTACGTGATAAACAAGTTTTTAATGAATTAGTCGAAGCAACTTTGTTTCTCTTTTGTATAATGAGACTAGATTATAGTTCTTTCGAAAGACCTCCTATTTGTAGTTGATCATGGTTTATATACGAACAAATTATCGAATTCCCTTGATATAATAAAATTCCTTAGTCCAGTGATCGGGGTATCTCAAAAATTGCTTTAACATGTCCAAATTCAACTATTCCATTCTTATATCTCTCGAACCCCCTCTATCATTAAAATAATCAACTGAGACTCAGAATAGATCTAGATACTTTTCAATAAATGCGGGAAAAAAAGAAAGAAGTGATAGTAAAGATTGATATTCCTTAATAAAATTTCTGACTTGACACTGTATACAATAATGAGTACTCCTAAATACTTATTAAATAGTATAGATTTTCATGAATTAATCGAAGTACGTAAAAAATATTTGTAAAAAAAGGAAAAAAAATATACTCCCTCTGTCCCAATTTATGTGGCTTTACTTTCCTTTTTAGTCAGTCCCAAAAAGAATGACACATTTCTTTATTAAATAACAATTCAACTATGAAATGTTTATTTTACCTTTAATGAAATGATTTGCAGCCACACAAATTTCTATCATTCATTTTGGACCACAAGTTTTAAAAGTTTTTCCTTCTTTCTTAAACTCTGTGTCGAGTTAAACTACCTCACATAAAATGGAACGGAGGGAGTGTAGGTATAAGACTCTAGAGTAGAAAGTAACACACAAGTAGCTAAGTTGTCCACAATATAATGCTTGAATTTCCAAAAGAAAGAAGGTATAGATAGGGTTAAAGACAAAATGCAGAAAAGGCCAAGTCGGCTGATGGCTGTTTATGAGACTTTACAAATCAGCGCCAAATGCGGGAGTAAAGACAACTCCCTGTCTACTCTCTACTCTATGTTATGACTTCTTCGTTACTGTATTTATTTTTATCGTAATTATATTTTATTTGAGTTGAGAATCCTTCGAACGACTTTATGAAATTATATCGATACTAAATAACATAGGAGACATCTTTTTTTTCTAACTGAATGGATCTTTAGAGTCTGTAACCGTTTAACTTTGAATGCGCTTCTAGTCATAAATAAAATGTGAAAAATCCTATCCTGCTCTCGTTGGAAGAAGGGGTGTTTCCAATTCTGTCCTTTTGGAAAATAATTTTATCTTCTCCGTATTACTTAAAATATATGTATTCAGGCGTATACAATATCTATCTTAATTGAAAATCGTATGAATATGCTTATGTAATATGTCTGATTAATTGTATATGTATGTGCGTGTTTTCAAAGCAGAAGTTGAATGTATGAGTGACTAACTGTGTGCTTATGTATGTGTGATCAATGACGACGATTAGAATTTTTTAGATACGAAAATACATGTATAGATATAAATATACTATGAAATTGCATTATCTTGCTACGTTATGCAGTTTTATTTTTCAAAGTATCACTGTGAAAATTAATATGTTAATCGAGATAATTTTCTTGCACAATTAGTTTGGCCTTCCTCAATTATGTTACTTCCATCAATCGAAAAAAGGCATATATTTCGAACCATTTGTGTAATAATAGGAGTATAAATAGATTTTATATTTTTAACAGACATATATTAACTCTTAATCGTATAATACATAATAAATATATTTAGACATTTTCCACATTTCACTAATCTCGATGAGTTTTATTATTGGCTATAAAACAGCACATGCAATTGAAAGAAAAAATGATTATACCCCCTCCATTCCATATTAAGTTAGACATTTTTCATTTTTCAAATTAACTTAATTGTTCAGTTTCAAGACTACTTTTAGACTGTTCTTCCAATTTTACCCTTCATTAGTTAGTATTGGAATTAGTGATTAATTAATATTTAGTTATTTTAATCATAAATTTGACAAGAATTAATAAGGATAAAAATGGAAAATTAGGTTCAATTTATGTTTTAATCTACTTTCCTTAAAGGGTGTCTCAAAAATTAACTTAATATGGAATGGAGGGAGTATATGTATGGTAAAAGTAATCTCGAAGTTTAACTGCTAATCATTAGTCCCACTGGTTTGTTTTAGCATTAATTATCATTATTACTCCAATTATTATTATAATATAAAGAATTTTCCCACAATAAAATATTATTTTATCTTGGATTTATAATTGGGTTGAAAAGTACTGCTTACACAGAAGATGGAACATAGTTTAATGAGTTTAACTTAACATTTTTTTCTCCACAGAATTATATACATATATTATGTAAATTTAAATAAATATTTAAAAAAATTAAATTAAAATAACTTTAACAATTTTTTCTCCACAAAGTAATATATAATTTCAAATGTGTAATGAAATTAACAATAATAACATTTAAGGTTGAAAGTCGTCAAGATGATATGTACTACTTCTTTCATTTCAATTCACGTGACATAGTTTGAATTGACATATATAATTTTTTTTAAAGTTTATACGAACTTGATATTTTAAATATGTTGTAGGATTTGTGCAATTATAATTTTTTTTTTGAAATTTATAGTCTTAAATATATCGTAAGATCTATTATATAATTATAAAAGTTTTTTTTCGAGGATAAAATTAAAATTAACATTAGTTATTTTTTACTTTAAAAATATAACTACAATTTTAAAAATATTACGAAAATAACAAAAAGAACCTTAACGATTGAAACCATTAAGTTTATCCTTACCAAGTAGAATCCTAAAGAAAAAAAAGCAAGACATGAGCAATATTGTGTAGACTTGTAAGTCATTAGAGTAGAAAAAAAGAATTTTAAAAAGGCTCAAACTTAACACTAATGGAAAAATTAAATAATTTAACCCATTTTTTGTGCTAGACTATTGTTGAGAATGTTATCCTTTTTATTATTATATATGGAGTGTTTTCTTTTTAAATGAATCGTATATATATAACACGAATATAGATGTTAGGATATACTATTGTGTTGATCTCCAATAAATACATGTGTCAGAATCTACCTAGTATAACCAATTAATATATATTTTCATTCTATTAAATCATTTAATTATGATAAGTTGAGAATTTTTTGTAACTTAATTAATTGAATATGATTTTTTTTTAGAAATAAAGTTATGCTTAAGAAAAAATCACATGGGCTGCTGATCCACAAGAGTTTTGGAATGTAATTTTCTCAATGTAATACAAAACGTTGTTATCCTTCAATTTGTTTTTTTCTGTTGTGTTATTAAAAGATGTAAAAATTAAGTTTGAAGAAATAAAAGTAATCAAAATCAGTCTCTTTCCTTTTAAAAAAATTAGTTTTTTTGACTTAGTATAGTTTTTCTATACAATTTAGAGAAATTATATTATTATCCAAGGTAAGAAAAGTTAGACACTAAATTGTAGTAATTTTCTAGAATTTCTTTTTGAAAAAAAAAAAAACAAACTTTTTGAGTAGATGGTTGAATTAATTTGACTCAGTCATGTATTTCACCTTTGACAAAAATGGGGTTTATTTTTTATCATAAAAGAATTCATGCATTATGTTATTTAATGTACCAAAGTTTAAATAATATGTCCGAGGAGTGGTAGAGGTAGGTTGAAAAAACATTGAGAATAGGTGATTAGACAGGACATGATGCGATTTCAGATTGCAGAGGACATGATCTTAGATAGGAAGGTGTGGAGATCGTGTATTAGGGTTGAAGGTTAGTAGGTAGTGGAATATTGGTTTGCTTATTAGCCATATTCTTGTAGTTTTACTTTTCGATATTTATCATCATTTGTTTACTTGGTTTTGTCTGCTGCACTATTTTGTTGTTGTTTGTATTCTTTCTTTTAGGCCTTATACTAACTCTCTTATTAGTTGTTGTGTTTTCATCATTGTTTTCTTCTTCTTTATACCTGAAATTGATGCACTTATACCGGGGGTCTTTCAAAAACGACATCGACATCGCTACCTCCACAAGGTAGTGGTAAAATCATTTATGGGATTTTATTGGGTATAGAAGTCTTCTTAGGAATGTACTATATATGTATAGAAAATTATCATGCATAATCGTGATAATTAAGTATTAAATTAAAATTCATAATTAAATACACTATAATATATTAATGAGAATTAGGTAAAGGGATCTTTTACTTTTGGTTTGAAATTTAAGAGAGCCTTTTATTCCCTTTTGATATTTTAATTGTATGGTCGTATTAATATGTCAGACTTTATCCTATTTGGAATGTAGTGTGTGAATATAAATAACTCAAATTGTGCAGGGGAAATATTAAAATTATAGGGTCATAGTCTTGTGGATATTGTTAGGATATAAATAATGCGTAAATTTAAATTTAGTCGAATTTAATATAAATATGATTACTAAGTGGAAAGTATTTTTTAATATCTCAGAAACAAAAGAGCATAATAAATGACGTACGAAATTTATTTTTTTAAATTAATACAAAAAATTATGTTAAAGGCTTACAGCTTTATTTAAATATTTTGTTTCAGAATGATTTAATTCATTTATTGTCTTCGGTAAGAATGTGATGGAGTGATAAGTACTATCCTTCATATATTCTTAATCAGAGGTCTCGTCTTCAAATGTTGCTGGATACGAAATCATCTTTATTAGGAAACATTTTACACCACTAATATGAAATTTTTAAATGCAAATCCAGAAATGAAATATATATCTACTAAAAGACAATTGTTTACCTTTTTTTTTTTTTTTTCGTTTGTGTAACACGAGTTTTGAAATTTTATTGTCCAACTAATGTACATGTTTTTCTTGGACAATCAAAATTATTTTTGATTAAAGAAACCATCTATTATTAATTTGATTTAAACTTTGTATATATGTTAAGAAATTCAGAAAATATGAATAAATGTTAAATTCTAAACTCATTTATATCAACACTCGAGACTATCATTTTAGAATTTTAGAATCATAAATTCGTCTTTAGTTCAATTTTTTTAAACTATTGAAATCCTGAATTTGTCTTACTTCATACCTTTTAAACTACTGAAGATCGTATATTCTTGTGAAGCTTTAATTACATTGAGCTCTAAAAGCTTTGAATAATTGTTTGAACAAGTTATGTTTACGTACCGTTAGTGTCAATATTGGCATGCATTTAATAATTGGTAAGTAGAATTTTATGTTGAAAGTAAGAAGTTAGCCTAAAGCAAAGGGAAGTGAACTTTCCAAATAAAGTACATATTAGACTATTATAAGAACAATATTGAAGTACTAGTAAAACTACTTAAACTATAGAGTTTTCTATCTTTGAAATTTAAAAAATATACCCTCAAGCAAAGGGAACATTTTTATTGGCAAGTGAACATTCCAACACATGGACTTAAATGTATTTGTTTTACTACAACTGATTGGTGAGTGTCAAAGATAGATGTGTCACACTGCATGAAGAAAGTAGCCAAGCATTGAATGAAGGGAGGGAGGCTCGGACAAGGTTATAAGAACACGTCCACCGTTGTCTTTTCTTTGTCGAGGTTGCTTGCAATCTTACTTCCTCCAATCCCAAAATAGCTGCATTTTTCTCTTCTCGAGAGTCAATTGACTATATTTTTCAAGACTAAGTTGAATAAAATAAATCAATTCAACAACAACAATATACTCCGTGTTTGGTTAATGTGTACGCAATCTTATTCCTATCTTATATATATAGGTAGATTGTTTTTTCTGAATTATGATAGACCTTCAACTCAAGTAAATCATATTAAAATCAAATAATTAAGGATTTTAAATTAAAATTTAGATATACAAATATTATAGTCTTTTCATATTAATACGATAAAAATATATTTTAAATGTTAATCAAATTTTCATTACTTAAAAAAGGATAAATAATTTAGGAGGAAGGAAAGTATATAGTAAGCAAACACCACGTAGAAAGAATGGCACTTATATTTTGAGTCAAATAGAAGAATATTGCACTTAATTATTTTTCACAACATGCTGCTTTTTTAAACCCAACATGTACTCATTTTCCCCAATTTATGCTCTTCAAACTTGTTTTGGGGGTAGGTTTACAAAGTCATGTTTGATGGAAAAGAGTTAGGGTTCCATTTTGACAAATAGGATAATATATAGTGCGTCGTCACACCTTAAATTAGTGGGAAACAGTATTTTATAACATGTTTAAAATTTGAACACCATGATTTAGATGTATTTCAAGAAAAATAAGTAAGGGTTGATAATTGTGAATTAAGCAAAACCAGAAAATTAAAACCTCTAGCGCGCGCAATGTTATACTATAAGGTTTTGCATCGTGGTAAAGGGACATGCGTTGTCGCCCCACCTAGATCTAGAAGAAGTGTTTCTTTAGAGTTCCAAACCGCGATAGGAATGTCTCGCACGGTGGACAAATAGCTTTTCAACGTGATAGTTGTGCGATATGTCACTAGGACGATAAACTCATATAGAAACTAGTAGTATAAGTTATTATATTCAAGGATTTTAGGGACAGATAGAAAATATATCAATTTTACATTTTCTTATCTATCGGAAAATGATAATAAAGATAAGAAACTGCATATATTCTATCGTGTCAGGTTTTGTCAATCAGGCAATTCTTAATATTTTCTACGGTTAGATTTAAAGTTTTTACAACATGACAATTATGAATGTTGTCATTCCTTGAGGGAATCTCTAAACGGTCACAACATTATTATATTAAACTAATTGGAAAAAACAAAATATTATGTATAAAAAAGTCAAAGAAATACAGTTATTATTGCAACCATTGTTTAAATTATCTACCATGCCGTGTGGGTCCAATATGTTTTTTCTACTGTAAACTTTGTGGACAAAAGAGAAAAAATCCGAATTCATAGATACGTAATAAATATAGTTTCTCGCCGCCTCTAGCCCGACAGATTCAATATTAAAAATATACTATGAATTAACCCTTTTAAGTTACTGGATTTATTTATATTAATAATTTATACATATTTTAAAATAATTATAAAATTTTAATTAAAACTATCAAATTCAGTTGAACATGTATCTTCTACCTCTACGTCTGCTTTCTAAACTAGTTTTCTCTTGTAACACGATTCGTAAAACCTATCCTAACTATAGAGGTGGATGAAGCGTAGAAGTAACGAGTTTAGTTGAATCAAATACTTTCGACATATAATATAAAATATATGTGAAAATCACAAATAATAACTATTAAACTGTGAATTCATGATTTTAAAATTTTAACCAATTTAATAGTGAAAATATAAATATTAATTACATTAAATATAAACTTTAGATCCGTCTCTTGGTAAATAGTTATAAAAAAAACTGTCCTAGTTATAAGCAATTTTAGCAATGAATCAAATAATTAACAACGAAGTTCATAATTAATTTCAATTTTTTGGATCGCATGGAAAATTATACCCCTATAATGAAAGTGATGACTATAATCTATATTTGGTAAAAGTAAAATCACGGTTTAACTGTTAATTTATCATAATCATTAGTCCACACTAGTCTCTTTAACCTAGTAACTAGTAATCATTATTAAACCTTTTTTTACTTACTCTACTAGTAGAAACCAAAAGAAAAGCAAAGACATAACCACATATATATATTTGTATAATAAGTCTTTGGAATATAAGAAATAATTTAACATAATTCTAATGTAAAAGCATGATTTTTTTTTTAACAATTTGTGTTAATTAACTAATTTTAAGAATATCTACTTTTTTTTCTTTTTGAAAATGACATCCATTTTTTGCTCAAGTCGCACACTCACTTGACAAACTTTGACGTGTGCTAGTTATTTAAAAATAAAAAATAAAAAATAAAATAAACAATCTAATGCACAAAGCATTTCACGATTATGTGTAAAGTACGAAAAAAAAACTTCCCCTTAAGCCTCAAGGGGTGAAATGTTAATAATATAATTTAAAATATCTATTAATAACTGATTTCACGATTTAAAATCGTGACTTATTAAAAAATAGAAATAGTGTCTTTATATTTTTCCATATGAAAGACAACTCACAAGTTTGAATCCCTTATGACAGACAGAATATATTCAATATAAGATGAAATTTTGAGAAAAAATTGCCATTTTGGTGACTTTAGTTTGCAATGGAAGCTTCTCTTTAGAAATCAAGATTTAATATGATTATCAAATATGAAAAGTTTTTATAGGCTAAAGTGCATACATATCCAATTTTGAAATCATCATCTAAGTTATATTCTTAACGCGTAAAAGTTTACAAGTCTAGCTAATTTGAAAAACTTTAAATATGTGATAACTAAAGTTCAATCATTTTCACTTGAATTTCAGTCATATGTGATTGAATTAAGTCATTTTTCATGAAGTTTTTCATTTTTGTTTGAATTTAAATTATATGCGGCTAAATTCAATTTGTTTTGCCTGAACTTCAATAATTTTTTTCTTGAAGTTCAAGTAAAAATGCATGAACCCCATAATACAACCATAACATATGTGAAATGAGAAAGTTCTCAAGCCTAATTTTAGATACCGCATATCTAAAATAATTTAGAGAAAGATAGATGTGCAATTTTTTTTTAAAAATAAATAGATTTTAAATAAGGGAAAATTACGCGGTTAAGCAAATTTATACTACTTAATTACTCATCATAGCTATAATTTGCTATAACTACCACTCACGACTAATATTATACATTAATTTCGCGGGTTGACTTTGAGTTTGTATAATTAGCCACGTTTGTATATGTATAATTCGCCAGAATATACAAAATACATATGTATAATATACAATTATCTAACCTATATACATATACAATTCACCTCTCTCCCACTCTCCTGCCCTCTCTCGCTCGCCTCTCTCCTCCCTCTCCCAATCTCGCTTGCCATATATACAAATGCATATGTATAATATACAATTATATCTAACCTATATACATATACAATTCACCTCTCTCCCACTCTCTGCCCTCTCTCGCTCGCCTCTCTCCTCCCTCTCCCAATCTCGCTTGCAATATATACAAATACATATGTATGATATCTAATTATCTAACCTATATACATATACAATTCACCTTTCTCCCACTCTTTGCCCCCTCTCTCTCGCCTCTCTCCTCTCTCTCCCAGTCTCACTCGCCTCTCTCCTCCATATAACATGTAGCAATGAATTGTAATTATCAAACTATAGTTATGGAGAGTAATTAGGCTATTTTTGAGTGGCTATATGTGAAAGTTCCCCTATAAATAATGATGTCCGACTAGATTACCCATCAATTACTTCTTTCTTTTTACACTACACAACAGCACACTAAAACCCACACCAACATTTTATTTCCTTTGAAAATAATTGTTAGGCAGTGTATAATCGAGAGGAAATTTCATAAATAGCAAAGAGATTAAACTAAAAAAGTCACCTTAATTCAGTGGCAGACCCAGGATTTTCGTTCAGGGGGTTCGAAAAATAAAAATATAAACATGTAAATAAGCCTTTAGAAATGAAAACCCTTGAATTCTTTTGGGTTTAAAACCAAACTTTTAGCACATTTTTTAAAGTAAAAAAAAAAACTTGTAAAACAAAACTGAAAATTTTAAAAAAAAACCTAAAAAAACTGAAACTAAATAAGAAAAAAATAAAATGCTTTCAATGGGATTCGAAGCAGTGACATACAACTTAATTTCAAGGGTACTTGCCACTAGGGGTGTACATGGCCGGGTTGGTTCGGGTTTTTCAAATATCAAACCAAACCATTTGTGTCGGATTTTTAAATTTATAAACCAAACCAATAAAACTCGGGTTTTTCAACCTCGGGTTTTTTCGGTATTTTTTCGGGTTTTTCGGGTTTGTTTCGGGTTTTTCCGGTAAAGTATTCATACAAACATATAATTTACTAGTACTTCAAATATTTCTTTAGTCCTACCAAAATACAACTATCTAAGATGTTTCTTAAAAATATAACACAGTAAGATATGATTAATGACACTAAAATATCTAACAAAAATAATAATAATGAAATCGCGTAAAACAAATATAGCAAATTAACAAGTCATAATGAAAATGATAATAATTTAAAAGTACTAAATCATGCTAAAATTAAGTTTAATAAGTATTAGTTACATGAGTAAATATTAAAGGAAAATAAAATTAGATTATGTATTTGAATTGTCTAAACCAATGTAAAACTAAAGAACAAATATTTTTATATTATTGTCATTCTTAGTGTTGAATTGATTTTCTTTTTGCATTAATAGTAATTTGATTTTGATTTAAGTTTTATTATAATCACCAACATATGTGGACTATAATCTTTATTGGCCCATTCATAATTCTAAGTTTCAAACATGAATTAATATATTAAAAGATAAAAACTATGAAAAAGTATAAGAAATATTTAAAAATTATATCAAAGTAAATATTTTTATGCATAAAATAAAATTTTAAAATTATATATATAGTGTCAGGTTGGTTTTTTTAGTTAAACCAAACCAACCCAAATATAGTCGGGTTTTTTTTTTTTCAAAACCAAACCAAGGCAAACCAAATCACTAGTCGGTTTTTTTTTTCGGGTTGACTCGGTTTGCGGTTTGGTTCGGTTTTGTACACCCCTACTTGCCACTACGCCATCAATTTCTCTTTGTTATTGAGGGGGTTCAAAATTTATATATCTACAGAAATACAGAAAATTTACCTTATATATACCGTGTAATTTTTTGCCAAGGGGGTTCGAGTGAACCCCCTGGATACCACGTGGGTCCGCCCCTGCCTTAATTAGCTATAGTTTGCCTAGTTATTCTTCATATTTATAGTTTCGTTTGCTATGGATATTTCCGTTTGTATATTGCTTGCCAATATACAAACATGGTAAGTATATACAAATTTTGTATTTATATTTTATACATTTAGGATTTTTTCAGAACTTATACAAATCAAATGCATCAACATGATTATACAAATTATGGATCTATACAATTAGAAAAATTCAGAATTTATACTATTAGGAATCGAATTATACAAATTTTGGACGTGAGCCATGCAATTATGATTGTAAGTTAGGCGAATGGTAATTTAATTAAAATGTAGCTATGTTAACTAATTAGCTACTATATGTTTGCTTATCCCCATAATTTTTCCTATAATCAATATAATTACTACTCCCTATGTCCCTAATTACTTGTCCACTTTTGAATTGACACACCTATTAAGAAATCAATTAATAACATAGTGAGTTTACCATTTTACCCCTATTAATTATGAAGTGAATGGAAAGTTTGCATTTTTTAAAGTAATTAGTCATTTAATTGAGGGTATAATAGGTAAAAAAAATTTGTCCTTTCTTGATTTGTCAAAATGGACAAGTAATTAGGGACAACTATAAAAGGAAAAGTGAACAAGTAATTAGGGACAGAGGGAGTATTCCCCTCCGTCCCATATTAGATGAACATCTTACTAAAAATAGTTGTCTCATATTTCTTGATTGCTTACTATATCAAGATAGAATTAATTAAGTTTTTCTTATTTTACCCCTACAATTAATATGACCTTTTGAATGTGAACGATTCCCAATACTAGTTATTCCTATACTCTATGTATATTTTTCTAACTTATTTTTATAGGCATTGTCACATTGATATGGACAAAAGGCAAAATAATAAAGTTGATTAATCTATTAATGATTTCTTAATCATCGTATAAAATAAAAATTCATCTAATATGAGACGGGGTAGTATATGCACTGTTTTTATTATTTTGACATTTAAAATTCTTATTTTCTTGACAAAACATACTAATTTGATCGTTGAATTGGTTTGACTCTGTCATAATTTTTCATTTTTTTTCACCTTTGACAATGGCATGATTATAAAAGAATATAAGCATTATTTTTCCCAATTTTTTTAATAATAATATAATTACGACTAATTAACAGTCTTAAAAGACTGTTAAATGTCTGCAAATTAAATACTACCATGCCCTATTATATTATATTAAATATTAAATCAAAAGTCATAATTATAATATACCTACAATGTAAATTAGGTGAAGGATCTTTTACTTTTGCTTTAATGTCGCAGCTGTTTTTTTTCCATCGATAACGATTGTGATAGAATAACATCTTTTTATTCTTAATTAGAAATTTTAAATTTGAGTCGTAGTTTAAAATCATCTTTATTAAGATGCATTTCACCCCATTGAAAGTCCATGGGAATGTCGACTATGAGATATATCGTATGTGATTCCAATTTTGTGGCTAGTCTGTACTCTTTAAGACCTTTCAAACTTAACGAATTAAAACATCTTAATATCTAAAATAAATGAAAATCAACCAAAAACCCGTTAGAAGTAGCTTGTGAGACCAAATTAGGGGTTTGAAGAAAAATCAAACACAGATATACTCCTCAACAAATTGTGTTTTCGAAGAAAATTAAAATTTAATCAAACTCTAATACTATATCGAATGAGAAATCAAAAAAATAAAGTGGAAATTTGTTACTTTTGAATTTTGATGGTCGTATTATAATTTATCTATTTTTTGGTAAATATATATATATGTCGGACTTTATCCATCTTGTTCTTCAATTAGTGTGTACACATAATAAAATAATCTTCTTTTTTCTTAATAAATAAAATAAAATCAATATTGCTTTATCCATTAAAAAATTGTACAATTTATTCTTAATTATTATATTATTAACAAGTAGACTCGTGGAAGCAAACTTATTAAATTCTCAATTAACTAACAAATCATTCTAGATTCACTCTGCCTGTAATAATTTTTTATATATAAAATAAAAGTAAATATATATAGACAATTTAGCCAATAATAGAAATATTCAAAAAGGGAATGCTAGATATACTGAATATTATATTCTAAAACGATATTTTTTTTCACGACTCTCATTTAATTTTATATAATATTGTTTGACTAAGAGAATAAGTTCTTCATCAGATATCTCGAGTTCAATATTTGAAAATGAAAAAAATCCTACCAGAAGCATCACTATCACTTCCGAAAATAAACCCTACAATGTGTGTTTAGGTATAATCGATCTCCGATACATCATACATGTATGTACATCGAATGATAATTAAAAAGAAAAAAGAAAAGGGATACTAAGAACATAAACAAAATGAGAAACTTTGATATACTACAAGGGGTAAGATGAAAAATGCTAAAATAGCATTTACGAGCCATTTTCCGATCATGTCTTTAAAAAATAGCCATCATTAGAGGATGGTAAATTTTACACGTGAAACTCTAATTATTATATACTATTATAAAAAAACGTCATTTTTATTTTGGACATATAAACAAAGAAAAAAAAAGTAAAAACAGTGCTCACAGTCACAAGTCAAATTCTACCTCTATAATTGAAAAATAATTATCATCATGAGAGTCAAAATTCACATTAAATAGAACTTCAAAATATTATCCTGAAATTCACTTGTAGAATTTAAAATTCTATAATCCTCGAGTTTTATACACGGAACTTCAAATTGCATGATAATAAATACATATTTTTCAATTATGATAGCTGGAAAATGGTTATTTATGAATTATATCCAAGGAATAACTTTATCTAATTTTACAAGTGAGTAACCATCACCTATAATGACAATTACATATATATATATATATATATATATATATATACTAGAGAGGA
>NW_006239029.1:626638-630116 GCF_000226075.1 Solanum tuberosum | reverse complement strand
AAAAAGAAGCAGAAAAATGTTGATAAATTCTTGTTTGATAGGAATGAGTTAACCTTCCATTCCACAAACAAGAAAATGAGGTCTTTTAAGTTATATATATATATATATATTTATTTATATATATATATTTATTTGTATATATATATTTATTTTTAATTATAGTTATTATTTTTATGAATTTATTAATTAATAATTATCATAAAATAATTATATATAACTATTTAATATGTGATCTGATCATATAAATATATATATTTTTAATGGTATTAATGTATAAACTTAAACTCAATATAATGATAACTTGAGTTAGGTTCACCTACCATATGTTTTGTCCAAAAAAGAGATATAATTATGACTTTAGTAACCCCAATTTAACTTTTTATCTTTTTTCATAACATAAGGTGATTGATTGTAGTTCATACCTTAATACTTATTTATGAATAATGTAACTTTTTGATAAAAGATATTTCATTGACCTATATAACTTAGCCATGGATCACAATTCAAACTCTTTTGTTATGTTTCCTTCTTGTTTTTTCTTCTTTAGAATTTATAGATTTGGAGAACGTCTCACATTTCACCTAGCTTAATAAAAAAAGAAAAAAAATTCATCATAAATTTATAGTAAAAGAGTAGTTTAATGTATAAAATATTATGTGTAAGAAGGGTTCGGGAAAGGGTCAATCCCAAAAGGGTGTGACATAGTACCCTCTGATGCATTAGTGATTGATTCACGGGTCGAATCGATAACTTTTATTGTTGCTTCAAAACTTTCCTTCCTTCACCATAAATTACTCTTACAAAAACTTAATCTTTCAACAACATGAACAATGACAATATATATATATATATATAGTGTCTCACAATTAAAATTTGAAAAGAATAATGCGTACACAATCTTAATTTTTAATATTTAAAAATAAAAGAACAAATAATAAAACATCACTTTTTTGTCGACTATAATTAAGAGTGAATATATGGTAATTAAGATGTCAATTTTATAAGATTTGATAAGAAGGTGGATCAGAAAGGGTCTGGATCTCAAGGTATACATACATAAATATATATGGATCAATGATCGGAGCATGTTGTTAAAAAAAATGTCTAGTAATTTCATATTAACCTAAGTCAAATAGGAAAAAAGAAAGAAGATAAAAAACTTTTTACAGCAACCTAAATCAAATAGGAAGATAATTTCATAATATATACTCCCTCGGTTCCATTTTATGTGAGGTAGTTTGCCTCGGCACGAAGTTTAAGAAAGAAAGAAAGACTTTTAAAACTTGTGGTCCAAAATGAATGATAGAAATTTGTGTGACTGTAGATCATTTCATTAAGGATAAAATAGACATTTTATACTTAAATTGTTACTTAATATAAAAATATGTGATTTTTTTTTTAACTAACTAAAAAGAAAAGTAAGTAATTAAATTCTCACATATATCGATACGTACTCAAACGTCACAATAGTGATATCAAAGCTTTATAAATCGACCTCTTAATACTAAAACAAATTCAAGTACATAGTATATTCAAATTCTAATATAGTAACGCAAATATCACATGTTGATATCCATTTTCTTTTTCAACTAAAATGTTTGTCTAAATTTTGTCTGTAACAAGAATTCCAACATCATGTGGTATGGTTTGATAAATCAATTTAAGAGTTAGATGTATCAAGGGAGCACGTCACCCCCTACCATGCATGTTCTTCTAATTTAATTTTATATTCCGTATAAGATTAACGATAAAGTTATAATTTTCGCGTGATTTGTAGGTCATGAGTTTAACTCATGAAGACAATTATTAATGTTTATATTAGAATAAGTTGTCTACATCACACTCTTTAAAGTGCGATCCTTTCTCAAGCACCCTATATAAACGCGAGATGTTTTATATATCAAAACTGTCTCTTTTTATAAATCATATTTAATTAAATAAAATTATCTACACTTACCTTTTAAATAATCTTACTTAATTCGTTTCAATTTATATGGCCATATATGATTTTCGAGGGTCAAATGAAATTTGCTTTGTTTATAAGTGATATTTCATATAATAATGTAAATTGATATTTATTATATATATAATTTATAATACCTTTTATCTGCAATTTAGAGATAATAAAATTGAGAAGACATATGATTACAAGAGAATAAAACCATGACTACTTTAATTTCACATGTAAAAAGGATATGGGGACATCAATTATAATTAATTATTGCTTTAACCAACATTAGTCTATAATTCCATCAAATCATTGATAGAGAATTTTTAAACTCTTTGTGGTACTTATCAGAATAAAAGATAAATATTGCCCCACCATTAATGAAATCATGGATGCTTATATTTGAGGTAAAACTTTATATTATGTCCACCGATTATAAAAGAAGAAGGGTATCTCGAAATATAAAGTGTTTCGGGGTCGATCAACAAATTAAAAAATTAAAAAGAATAATATTGATTAATACAAAAAAATAAAAAATAAAAAATATATATATATATGAATTTGTGTTTCATCACCTCAAAACACAAATAAAATGACATTTGTCGTGGTGAATATTGATCATCAAGTCGTGTTTTTGATAGGCGATTAAATTTCATATCAATTGAAGTTTATCAATCAATTTCAGAAAAATTAGTACATATACACGTTAAAAACGCGCTTAATTGTGAATTGAAGTTTCATGACCCCAAAACATCAAGAACGCATTTGTCATGGTGAATATTATTAGTCACCTAGCTGTTTTCAATTGATCGATCAAATTTTAAGTTAATTGGAGTCCGTCAATTAAATTCAAGAAAATATTTTACTACTTTGAAATGCCCAAAAAAAATGTTTGTTATGGTGAGTATGTTGATCATCAGATCATTTTAATGAACCTATCAAATTTCAAATTAATCGGAATCCATCAATCAAATTGGGAAAAATCTACCTATACTAATTCAACATTGATGACACTCATCATAATGTGAAGATTTGAGCAATTTAATTTCTTTAATGATCCAATAAATGCTATTCATAATTATTACTACTAAGAATTAAATGTAATAAATTGGTATTGATGATTAATAATTCCAACACTACCTTGCAAATTTAACCTTTTTTTTATTTTTTTTCCTTTTGGATGTATATATGATTGATGAAATCATTTTAAAAAACAAGATATGTTTTAGAAGAAAAAAAATTGATTTGTGGATTGAAATGAGTTCTTTTTTCTTTTTCATTTGCATGTGTAAAGAGAATTGTCAATTGTCTATTATCATGATTAAAATCAATTGTCAAGTTATAGTGACAATTAATGTGAGATTATGAGTTCAAAGTTGTATATATGCAATAAACAAAAAGAGTTAATGATTAAAAAATAGGGATAAGGGTTTGAAAAATATCCCAACTTTGGTCGGATTTGCTGTTGCGATACTAAACTTTCATGAGGACCTATTACCTCCCTAGACTATTTAATACAGTATTTTTTAC
>NW_006239029.1:593397-626245 GCF_000226075.1 Solanum tuberosum | reverse complement strand
AGTCTTGTTTATGGGGAGATTTATTCTCTCTAAAGTTTCAATGTTTTTCTTTATATTAGTTTTGATATAATAATATTTTGATTTTTAGTATAAGTTTTTGTTATCTGATTTATCAACCATATGATTTGCAAATTGTAAGCTTCCGCATGACGCCCAATCACCCTTCAGAACCCAACCAGTGATATCAGAGCACATGGTTCAATGATCCAATGGTTTAACAAAATTGAAGAAAGGTTCAAGCGGTTTCAAACCAATTTGCAACAAATGTTTTTACTTTTCTTGAAAGGAAAATATAATATTATTTTATATTTGGTTTATTCTCTCCTTTTAGGACTCCTTTTCTAGTAGGAAAGGTTTTAGGACTCTATAAATATTGATTTGTTTCTTCTAACACAAAAACAACAACATCCACAATGTAGTCGTTTAAGACTTTTGTTTATGGGAGATTTATTCTCTCTAAAGTTTCAATGTTTTTCTTTATATTAGTTTTGATATAATAATATTTTGATTTTTAGTATAAGTTTTTGTTATCTGATTTATCAGTCATATGATTTGCAAATTGTAAGCTTCCGCATGACCCCCAATCACCCTTCAGAACCCAACCGTACTTAGCAGAATAAAAGATAAATATTGCCCCACCATTAATGAAATCATGGATGCTTATATTTGAGGTAAAACTTTATATTATGTCCACTGATTATAATAGAAGAAGGGTATCTCGAAATATAAAGTGTTTCGGGTCGATCGGAGTTCGTCAACAAATTAAAAAATTAAAAAGAATAATATTGATTAATATACAAAATAAAATAAAATTATATATATATATATATATATATATTTATAATTATGAATTTGTGTTTCATCACCTCAAAACACAAATAAAATGGCATTTGTCGTGGTGAATATTGATCATCAAGTCGTTTTTTTGATAGGCCATTAAATTTCATATCAATTGAAGTTTGTCAATCAATTTCAGAAAAATCAGGACATATACACGTTAAAAACGCACATAATTGTGAATTGAAGTTTCATGACCCCAAAACATCAAGAACGACATTTGTCATAGTGAATATTATTAGTCACCTAGCTGTTTTCAATTGATCGATCAAATTTTAAGTTAATTAGAGTCCATCAATTAAATTCAAGAAAATATTTTACTACTTTGAAACGCCCAAAAAAAAAATGTTTGTTATGGTGAGTATGTTGATCATCAGATCATTTTAATGAACCTATCAAATTTCAAATTAATCGGAATCCATCAATCAAATTGGGAAAAATCTACCTATACTAATTCAACATTGATGACACTCATCATAATGTGAAGATTTGAGCAATTTAATTTCTTTAATGATCCAATAAATGCTATTCATAATTATTACTACTAAGAATTAAATGTAATAAATTGGTATTGATGATTAATAATTCCAACACTACCTTGCAAATTTAACCTTTTTTTATTTATTTTTCCTTTTGGATGTATATTTGATTGATGAAATCATTTTAAAAACCAAGATATGTTTTAGAAAGAAAAAAAATTGATTTGTGGATTCAAATGAGTTCTTTTTTCTTTTTCATTTGCATGTGTGAGGAGAATTGTCAATTGTCTATTATCATGAGTAAAATCAATTGTCAAGTTATAGTGACAATTAATGTGAGATTATGAGTTCAAAGTTGTATATATACAATAAACAAAAAGAGTTAATGATTAAAAAATACTCTTAAACTATCATTATTTCGCCTTAGTTCATATCTTAATTATTCAGCGTTCTATTTATCTATCTAAACTATAACTTTTTTCGCAAGTTTCGTACTTCAATTATCACTCTATTTGTATTAAAGCATACCTCGATTAAGTTTAGAGAGCAATAATAGAAAGACAATTTTATATCGCCATTGAAATGAATGAAATACTTTGAAAAAGTCTAGGAAAATGACTATAATTAATAATAAGAATAAATTAAAAATTATAAGTGATAAATTATTTCTTATTTTCTCAAACTAGACAAATAAAAATAGATACTCCCTCCGTCTACTTTTAGTTGTCATGATTTCCTTTTTAGAGTCAAACATTAAGAACTTTGATGAACATTTTACAATGTAGTTTTTCATCATATTGATATGTAAAAAAATTGCAACTTATATAGTACTTTTCATATAATTTTTGAATATCTAAATTTATAGTTTAAAACATCGAATTAATATAATCTATTTTAACTTTGAAAATTGATCAAATTGACTTTCGAAAAGTGTAACATGACAATTAAAAAGGGACGGAGAAAATATTTCTTTTAATAGAGTGAATAAATAGAAGTAAAGAAGGAGTAATTTATTGATGTGTATAAATAGATCAGTTTATAAGTAGTTATTCTAAGCTAACTTTATTTATTACTCTATTGAAGGGTTGAAACATTAAATGGATTTGGTATACAAATTATTTGCACACATTAAATTCAGGTGTGCTACAATAAATTTTGTTAGTTGTTTTCTCATAGGAATTGTTGTGAGAAGTAAATGAACCTTTGACTCATCCCTTCCTGGCATATGTGTATTTCGATCACGAGATACTGCTTCGTAAAAAAATATATAAATAAGAATATTAAAATTTATATATATATATATATATATAAGCATTTCGTAGCGGGTTTAGTGGGTCCTTTCTCTTCAAAATGTTAGCGAATTAATCCCTATAGATGTAAAAAGTTATTGGCGGAACATATTGAAAACCCTATAAACTTATTCATAAATTCCATTTGAATACTCAAACAATATCTTGTTTTAGTTGAGCATATAAACACATGAAATAGTACTCCTATTAAACACTTCTGACTCAAATTTTGAAATAGTTTTTATGTGTATTTTCAAACGTGTATTACGTAAACAAGTTAATCATATAAAATATGTCAGTTCTTATAATTATATACATCAATCTCAATTGGAACAAACCTGAGATTTTACGACTTATTGAGGCTAATGCATATAGTTGAAAGATAAGTAATATTTTAAGTGGTTAACTTATCCATGTAATGAGCGTTTGAAAACACTGCACATAAACTTTTTCAAAATTTATTCGAAAGTATATAATAAAAGCATTTTATCATGTATTCAAAGTGCAAAAATAGATCGATTAATGGCCTTCTTTTGTAAATACTTTAAGCCCATCAATTATGGGCCAATTTCACAAGGCAAAGCCCAATTTCACCGGGAGCAGGAGAATTCGTTCAAAAGCCTTGATATAGGCCCAGATTAAAAGTACCCACTACTTAAAAAATGGGTCGTTTGGTGAGTATATTAACAAAATAATTCATGTATTAATTTTGCGTATTAATAATACTTTCTTTGGTACATTTTTTCATTCGATTGTGTATTAAGGTGTGTATTAATACTATAGATTTCTAGGTATTAGTAATGCAATGGGTTTTAATGCATGCATTAACATGGTTAAAGACCTCATTACCCCTAAAAAACTTTTTTACATCTTTTCTACCATAATTGTGAAGGGTATTTTTGTAAATAAATATTTTTATGTAATGCATACAATTTTAATACATCAAGCCAAACAATGCATAAGAAATAATCTATGTATTATTAATGTAATCATTACCAATACACTCTACTTAGCATTATTTTTATACACTCTACCAAACGACTCCTAAGAAAACTGGATAAGAAATCATTTTTTGTGTGGATAAAGATTTACAAATCTATCAACTCCGAAACAACTTCAGAGATGTAATATCTAAAGTTAGACTTAATATTATAGTCTAGATAGATATAGTTGAAGTTTTATCATTTGACTTGAATTTCAGGCATATATGACTAAAGTCAGTCATTGTTGCCTTTGCTCAGATAATTTTGCATGAAGTTCATGCACATATAACTTAAGTTCAAGCATTTATGTATGAACTTTAGAAAAAAAATGTCTAAACTTTAGTCCTACATAATTTTAAACATCACATGTTTGACATTGTGCGAAAATGGATAGATGTGCTAAAAAGGCTAAAATACAAGTACAAATTAAATAGTTTTGTCCAAATAGAATACCCCGAGAAATATTTACTAAAGTATTAGTGATTTTTTTTACTACGAGCTAGTGATAGGATTAAGAATGAGCGGGACAAAGTTGGAGTGACCTCTATGGTGGACAAGATGATAGAAAGAGGTTGAGATGGTTTGCACATGTGAAAATGAATGTGTATATGCCCCAATTCGGGGGGGTGAGAGGTTAGACTTAGTGAGAACGAGGAAAGTAGAGGTAAACCGAAGAAGTATTGAGGAAAGATGATTAGACAAGATATGACACATCTCCAGTTTGCTGAGGACATGACATTAGATATGAGGGTATGCAAGTCGTGGATAAGAATAGAAGGTTAGTAGGTAGTCCAACATTGTCTTAGTATTAGCATATTCAAGTAGTCTTAGGCTTAATGTTAGTCTAGATCACCATGTTCGTTGTGGTATTAACCTATTCATACCGTCTTTAACTTTTGGTATCTATTACCATCCGTTATTTTACTAAGTTTAGGTAATCGCACCTTGCAGTTGATGTTACAATTCCTTTATATATATACATAAAATAATATATAAATTCTCTCATAACTACCGAACGATGCAATACCCAAATATGTTAAAAAAGATTCTTAACACGTAACTCGATGTTGTGTAGGTGGCCCATTATTATGTTATTGGGTTCCACAAAAGTAGGACCCAAAAGCTACACTTTAGCTTAGAATCCCAAGCGGTAGTTGCCGCTAAAAGCATTAAAAAAAAACAACCACCTAGTTTTAGGTAGTAGCATGATTTGACACACCTTAAGGATATTACTCGGCTCCGTTTTAATTTATTTGTCTTATTTTAATTTTATACGAAGTTTAAAAAAATAAAAAAAAATTGAATCTTATCATCTTAAATTTAAAAATATGGCAAATGTACTGAAATTAATCTTTAATCTGGTAGTCTTAAATTCTTGTGTGAAAGAGAAAGCGACATATTTTTTGAAATAGATTAAAAGGAAAAATAAAACAAACAAATTGAAATGGATAAAATTTAAATGATTGGTGAACAATTATTTAAATTAATTTTTATCTTTTTTTTAATAATTGTGATATTTAGAGTATCAGTTTGCACATACTTTAACTAATTTCACCCGATATCCACTGCTGAACATTAAATGATCATTTGTGTCACTATAATGAGCCATCAGACAAGTCATTATGATACTTTAATTTCATGGGGTCAAGAAGCAAGAGAAGTCAGCACAAGCACAAGTATTAATTATAAGAGTAGCTAATACATTGAATCTTTTTAAGGAAAAAATAAAAGTTGTTGTGAACAAAAAGATTACATTGAAAGTTAAAAGTAGAATCAACAACCATTATGATTAAGTGGTAAGTATTTTTTTCATCTTTAATAAGAAGTTTTGATTTAAGCTTTTTGTGTATGAAAGTCGGATCTGTTAGGAAACACCTTATTCTATATGATTTTTTTTTGTGCGAATCCAAATTTAGCCTGACTTCATGTAGATATTGATTACCAGAGTTGAACCAATCATCATTGCAATTGAGTGGTAGGTATTTTTTTATCATTAGCTAGAAGTTTTGATCTGAGCTCTATATATAAAAATCAAATCTATTAAGGAGCCTTTACCTTCAATGTGAAATTTTCTTTTGTAAATTTAGACTTGACCGAATTTCAATGTGAAAAATGAATACCCAAATAATAAACAACCTATCAAGAAAAGAAGAAGTTGAAACTAAGGACCTGGTTAACTATTCCTCCAAATAATACCATGGGCCTTCAAGAAATCAAATCTTATGCATGACCCTGGCCTAGCAAGCCAAGGTGGAGTGAATACAACAATAACATACTCAGTGTTATCTGATGGTGGTATCAGTATACGTAATCTTATGTCTACTTTATGAAGATAATGATGTTTTTGATTGACCATCCGCTCAAGTAAAGCATAATAAAAGGAAGATTTCACGATAAAACATAGTAGAAGACACATTATCGAAGCAAAGGAAAAAAAAGTGATAGTAAAGTTGAATGTTAAGATAGTATATGAATAATAATAACAAAACTAACAAAGAAAACTAGACAACGCTCGACTACCTACTACTAATCTTCTATCCCTAATGATCGACTTCCATAGTCCAAGGTGGAAGCAAATGACTAGTGAACTTGGTTCTGCTTTGTCTTACTTTCTCTTTTAGTCCGTTTCAAAAAAGACATCTCTCCCTTTGGAAACACTTTAATTCTAATTTTCCGACTAACATGATTAATACCACAAGATTAAAAGAGCATTTGGTACATATATCCTACATATCCTTAATTTAAAGCCACAACATTCAAGAGTTTCCTTACTTTCTTAAACTTCGTGCCAAATCAAAACAGATAAACAAATTGAAACATAGATGATATCATTTCCAACTTATATAGAATGAAGGAAGGAAAACTTTGCTCCTCTTTAAAACAACTAACCATATGATCCCAAGTTAAATGATTGAACTAGTTTGTAGCCATGGAGACAGTTAACTGTTTTAAATACATCCATATACAGAACAATCAATGGTGTCACAAAACAGGTTAACATAGAATAAACACAGCTTACATTACATTATGGAGTTAAATATTCTCTTCAACCTCTATAAAGCTCATGCAACTCTTCTCATTTTGATGTTAACTGGAATCTCCTTGTAGGACTGGACCTTTTCGGCTGCTTTACGCGATGGTCTTCCAATAGAAGACCTTCGTGAAAGTTGAGCTACATTTTCCTTGTCATGTTTCACTTCCTCAACGCCAGATAAAGGTGATGGAACAAAACCGTCTATGTGAACCGGGCTGTTAAAGGGTACAGCAAGGCCTTCTAATTCAAACAAGTCCTCTGCTGCTGGTTCTGGCTGTTGGATTTTGGAATTAGTAGACTTTCTTCTCAAACATCGCCTGTAAAGGATATGATTAGTTAAAATGTCTTGAGATTCAAGCAATCACGGATGATATAACTAGTAACGAAAAATGTGTTTCCTCCCAAAGTCAATAGATTTTATTAGGAAACACTCATTTTCGGAGTAACATACAATGACAATGTTGAGTTTTCCTCAGATGAGTTCGCCTATTTAACATTCGTATGTAGAAGCCAATGGGGACTAACCTTTTGTTTTCTGCTGCTTCTTTTTCTGCAGCTTGTTGAGATGTTGTTGAATGGCCCATAGCTGTGGAAGATAACTTAACGGTTAAGCCAATGACAAAGATAAATTGGAAAATCAAGAATGCACTAGTTGATAAACTAGCATTTACATTGACTTCTTGTAGCACGCTGGCGTCTGTTACCATTTTTAGGCTTGCTATGTTTGTTCAATTGAGAGTCGATATCCATAAACTCTTCATCCTAATGTCAAATATGCAAAAATCTACTTAGTGAGAGAAGATAGAGGAATGTTGATAATTGCAATGGAGAACAAATTGGAAGTTCAAGTACCACACCTGCAAGTCATTTGTTGGCTGGTCCTTTTGTTGTTCTTGTTCCTGCAACTACAACAAGACACTAGTTTATGCCTCTACTGATCAATATCGAAAAGCAGCACTAGGTGCATCTAACTATTTACATGTAAAGACTATGTGACAAGCCCAAAAAAAGGCTTTGAATTTGCAGCTTGAGGCGTGTACCGAACAAAGTGTAATTAGTTCTGAGATTATCGAACAATACTTTCTCTGTTCAACACAATTAGAAGCTAGAAGCTTATCAACTCCATCCAAGAGATAAATGAACACGTCACATTACAACAACAACAACAAGATACCTAGTGTAATCCCACAAGTGGGGTCTAGGGAGGGTAGAGTGTATGCATACATTAACCCTCGGCTCAAGTAAAGCTTCTCAAACCAATTTGAGAAAAGAGAGTATGAAAATGAAAGCAGTAACAACAACAAAAAAGATCGCTATGGAAAGCAGTACATAGCATATAGAGACAGAACAGTAACAACAACGAACTAATGCAATAGCCGAAGCACAGGAAAAGTAAATGATAACAGCAATTGACGAACAAGAAACTATGAGAATGGTGCTACTACTACTGGTAACAAAGATGATATAACAGTAATGAAGATGTCACATTATGTCGCATAAAATATAAGCTATCTATCTAAGCACACATTAGTTGTTGTGCGGTCTACATTGAACTATCAACGTTTCCTTCACACATCCAGACAAGTAAAACCAAACATTTTTTAACATCTCAACCCCTACAAACGTTTTAAGAGGAGAAAGCTACACTACTCCTGAACTCAGTATAAGTTCAGAATTTTTTGAAGTAGTTTTCAATTGTTCAAAGATCAGACTTCATGCTATTGCCAAAATGAATTTAGGCATTACCAAATTGAACATAAAAAGGTAGCTTATTCCACTCAAACACAAATTGATGAAACTTCATGCTATTGCCAAGATGAACTTAAGCAAGACCAAGATTGTATGCACCTAAAATTTTATACATCAATATTTCTTTAAGCAAGCAATAACAAATTTTGAGAGAGTACAAAATCCTTACCTCTTCTAACTTCCGCGATTTAAGTAGTACTTCTTTGCAAACCAGCTCATGTTGTAGCGATTTCATCTGGTACAGAACAAATTAATAGTTCCTGTTTAACAAAGAACTCTAGTTTCCCCTTTAAGTAACAATCTATTTTAAAGAAAGTATTTTTACCTTATCTCTGCTCAAATTGAGTTCCTGCAAAATTAATCAGTAAAGGATCGTAAATTAATTTTGAGTAATTTATCCTCAATGCAAGAACACTACTATGAAGAGAAAGAAGAAACTAACCGCCAACATATGACTATTCGATTGAGCAAGATTCCAGTTTTGTAGCTGCATTTTTTGTAGATGAATCCTCATTTTTTGAAGCTCAAGTCCACTCAGCTCTATAATCTTGCTGTTAACATAATCAAATCATATAAGAAAAACATCAAACAACTTGATAGTAACAATGTTAAAAAAATATATTAAAAAATGGCATGTTCTAGATTGTGTACACTAATACATACTTCTTTTCTTGAACAATTTTCACCAATGCAACATTTTCCTGTATCAAGCAACCAAAGAACAACACAAAAATCAGAAAATCATATACAAATCACAAAAAATACAACAACATACCAAGTGTAGTTCCACAAACTGGGGTATAGAGAGGGTAGAATGCACGCACACCTTACCCCTACCTCAAAGGTAGAGAGATTGAATCCAATAGACCCTCGGCTCAAGGAAAAACGGTCCGAAAGTAGTTCAGAAAAAGTAGTACAAGAGGCACAACAAACAACATATAATAACAAAAACAACATACAGTTAACAAAACTACAACAAAACAATACAATAGTCGAGGTACAAGGAATCAACACATAGTAACATAAATCAAAGGATAAGAAACTACACGAGCAATTCTACCTACTACTCTTCTATCCTAATCTCTATAACCTCCAAAACCTCATATCTAGCGTCATGTCCTCAGTAAGCTAAAACAAATCACAAAAAATAAATTCATAAAAACCCCATTAAGTAAAAAAGCAAAAAAAGAACCATACTTTGGCAAGATGATTAATGTAGTCCTTCATTGAAGAAACATCAGGCGAAACCTTATCGACATCGATAGGCGATTTTTGCTGTGTTTGTGGAAGAGAATTTGTTATATCTGATAACCTCTTCCTCACAATGCTTCCAAAAGATGATCTTTTTGCCATTCTATCCCCTTTCATTTCTTCTTATGGCTAAATCAATCAAGAAAGCTTTTTTAACAAAAAATTCAAGAAACACAAGTTGGGTAATCAAGAAATGACTTCAAAACTCAAACCCCACAAATTTTTTTCTATGAAACAAACCCTCATATACCCAAATTCAACATAAAGGTGAAAACTTTGTTAGTTTTTTTTTTTTTTGAAGTAAAGATTTTTTCATAAAGTACTGTGATTAAATCTTTGATTTTTTTTCCTGAGAAAAAGGGTTTTGATTTGGGTTTGGTCGAAGGAGGGAAATCTAAAAGAAGAAATGAGAAGTAAAAGAGAAAAAGAAGAGAGGAAAAAAAGATGAAGAATTTTTAGGTTCGGACTTCTAACGGCTTTCCGAAGCTAATATTCAACTGGTTTGGACTGAGTTCCGAGCCTACTTTTCAAATATCGGAGGCCTTTATTCTTGATTCCATTTGTTTTTTCATTTCTTTTTTCTTTCTTTTTCTTTTCTTTTTCATATTCCTTCTCTTTTTTCTTTAATAAAAATGTAGAAAGAATGTGTTTTGAATTTTGAAAATCATGGCAAAATTTCATACATTTTGTTTTTTTGGACGATATTATTCTTTTTAAATACGTGTTTGGTTAATAATTAATTTTTGAAATTATCTTGCGTGAGCTTTACTTGAGTCCAAGGGTCTATCGGAAACAACTTTTGGTTACGGCTAAATATATACCACCCTCCGTAGACTTCACTTGTAAACTTATACTTTTAGTTTGTTATTGGTGTGAATGCTCAAGTGAACTTTTTTTATTTTATTGTTAGTAGATAAAAATAATTATTTGGTACGATGATGACACAAGTTGAGTTTAAATGAAGTCGTGAAAATTTATATGTCTGACTCAAACTTATTTGAGATTAATGCATAGTTATTGTTGTTTTCTCTTGTGTCGTGTCAATTAAGTAATTATATGGGAATTTTCTTTCTCAAATGAGCTTAACTTGTATAGTCCAATTTCTTAAAAGTTTCATCTTTTGTGTAGTATTCTATATGAAAACAAAGTTGTCTTCTTTTTTTTTGTATTTCATCTTTTATTTATTTATAAAATATTGAAAATTAAATACTCACAAGACTTATGGGTCGTGCACCCCATGTTACGTTTCACCCGTGTTATTTAAAATACATCTCGTCCTTGCATTCACACTTTTTAAAACACTCGTTAAAATTACTATATGAAATCAAATTTAATACTTGATTTGATTTTTCGAAACTTGTCTTCCATCTAGCTTACGATTTAGCGCAGTGTACAAGTCCTTAAGAACTCATATTTTGTAGTGACACCAACAATTATGCTTCTTTTAAGAAGGTATTATTTCGAAAAATTTTGGGGTGTAAGGTTGAAAAATATACGAGCAAACATTAAACTCATATCTAACATTATCCAGAAGGGTAAAGGTTATACTTGCACAACTAAAAAAGGGCATTTGCACAATTTTTTGAAAGGGCAAAAATAGTGCAAAGCTGTTCCATCTAGTGAGGAGCCAGAATGACAAAAGAACCCGGCAGATCAACAATCAGTCTTAACAAAAACTGCATTGCTTACCAAAAAATTGTCAGTAGAAGATCACTGTCAACTTTTCTGTAGATGCTACGATGAATCTTCTGGTTCCATCGTGAGTCGATGAAGCATCCAAGTCTGTAGATTACACATAAAATATATCGATCTCTTATGCTCAGAGTTAGTTACTTTGTCACTAGCCTGATTCACTGTAGGAAGAATTTTCTGCGCTTAGGATAGAGTCATCTTGTGGCGTTGCCTTGAAGAAGATATGATGCTTTACTACGAACCTAACAAAAACGACAAACATCAGGAGGAGTTTGAAAAGTAACTAAGATGATAAAAGTTGAGTTTACCTTAGAAGCATAAGACCTCAAATCTGTGCTAGTGATTTGACAGGAACAGTTTCTAAGGCACGCGCTCCATGTCTCACTGATTATTGGTTTATCTTTTAACAATGGGTTGCAAAACAGCCAGTTCTCTGCCAGAACCAGTTGAATATACATTTTGAGAAGATCACAATTCTTATGCTTCAGATTGATGGAGATTAGAGATCTCAAGATCTGTTCTTCATCATGTACCTGCACGAGTATTTAGGTAACGTATGCCAAAAAATTGTTAGCTACGCAGAAGAAAACACATTTCAAGACCTGGCATGACAAATATATGACGATGACAAACATAATGAGGGGCACATAGAGGATACTTAAATGGTAGTAGTGACAGTAAAAGTACGTTAAAGCTACCTTGTCGTCAAAACATGCTACAAGAAACTGAAAGGCCAGCACACTCCTAAGATGCTTGGAACGAGCATCCAGTCCAGCTACACTCTCCACAGATCTCAAGCAGTTGACATCAGTAGGAACTCTGAAGAAATGGCTTGTCCAGTCATATAACTTTAACACAAGGAGTATTGGAAGAATATTAAACTTCTAAATCTACAGATCCATAGAAGCAGGTATCTAAAACATAAAGCTCTAAGGAAAACGGAGATGAATGCATAACAATTAACAATTACTAATACTTAAGATGCAAAAGGGTCAGAATAGAACAATTTCAACTTTGAACATGATTTGAAAATCAGGCACCAGGACAAATAACAACATACCCAGTGTAGTCGCACAAGTGGGGTCTTGGGGGGGGATACACAGACCTTACCCCTACCTTTGTGGGGTAGAGAGGTTGTTTCTGATAGACCCTCGACTGAAGAAAATCGTTTTTCAAGACACGTTTGGAAAAAAAAAAGCACGGTGTAAAAAGCTATGATGCAAATATTGAAGAAAAAGAAGTACAGACAGTAAAAAGAGTAAAGGGAAACAAAGTTGAAGAAACAACAGTAGTAACATAAAAAAATGCACCCTCTACAGCAACAATAAAAATGAGATTCAAAATGCATCTTTTAAGCTGAAAGGTGTATGTTCCAAGTTTGTATTCATATGCAACTTGTCTGATTCTTCCACTAAATTTCTCTCCTCTTTCCACTTCTCTCACTCTACTAAGTGGGGGAGGAGTAAGATCCATCCATGTGCAGAAATAATTGAATATCGGAGGTACTAAATTACTTTAGAACACAGTCAAACTAATTGTAGAAATCAATGAAAGCTATTATAAAGAACCTGCAGGTGAGGGATTTTGCTATTTTCTGACAGCTTAAATGGAATGCATCATCACTAAAGAAGCTAATAAGTGAGTGCAAGCAATCCTTCAACGCTGAAGATAGGCCAATAAGTTGCCGATCTAAGAAGAGATAGATCACTGAGGTAATCAAATCTTCTACCTCCGCTGTTGAGAAAACTGAACGTTTGGCCCTACAAAAAAACGAAAAAAGCAAAGATTGAGATTTAATATAATGCCATGATTCTGGATCAATAGAACCTAAATGATTCTGATCAAAAGTAGGTTCCAAAGTAGTTTATAATAAACACGGCTCTACATCAAGTATTAATTTTTTTCTAATTTCTATCAGTTGAAACAGTAACTGAATGTTTACAATCCCATAAACACAAATTAAGCTCCAAAAGTAGACCGGCACATCACATACCTTGCTTGGCAACAAACAGAAACATATTTTATCCAGTATTTGATATTTTGAGGCGGTCCAGCAGAATCAGAATCTAAGAAACAGCATATGAAGTTGTGAGGATTTGTAATACATAAGTAAGAAATATGGCCCTTGTAAATACTGAATAAGACTATACTAGTAATGAAATCTAAAGACCCTAAGAAACTATGTACGTCCTTCTTAAAGGTCTAAATCACGTTGCACACCCTTACCCACTATATAAGCCCTAGCTCCCGTTTTATCACATTTCCAGTTTAATCCAAATATTATGGAAATTTAGCAACAAATAGGTAAAGTGAATAACTAAAACCTTATTTGAAGAATATGCATGCACAATAAATTTGTGCATGATTTAGTACCCTACAGACAAGAAAGACCGACACTGATATACTCTTTCCCCACTGCTCTTCTGCCTGTAGTTTTTTGATAACTTCCTTGCAAGCCAAGAATTAATGGTTACTATATAGATGGTCAAGGCAAAAACTGGCCCGGACACCAAGGTCATCAAAAAAAATATACAGAAGTATGGATTGAAGCAAATAAGATATACATAGACTAGAAACTTAATTTGCAGGGGACAATTATTGCTATCAGGAAAAATCAGTCTAAGGTGGAATTTGTGTACCTCCATCCACAATTTCCATGCTGGATGAAGATTTGGAAGGGGAATCCAACAGAAAGCCACATACTTCAAGTGCTCGCCTAAGTTCTGAATGGTTCGGCAACCATCCCATCTCAAACATTACAGTATCAACCTTACAAAGCATGAGGAGAGAAAAATAACTTGAGAAATTTGCATGAATAGACAGATGATATATTATTCATTCCGGAGCAGAGATGAAAACCTGATTTTTAGGTAACAGAATAGAACAGCAAAATTCACATGCTGCTGCCCTCAACTCTTCTTTTGGTGAATATAACACTGAGAGGGCATAATGCAATTGTAACTACAGAATCATTCAGCATCAATAATTGGAAAGAACTACTACTCACTGAGACTAAATGTCCATGCTCCTATGCACTTTTCAACTCGACCATGATCTGTAACCAATTTCAAAAGCCAACCGTTCACAAGCAATCCTTCCAGAAATGCTTCTCCTGCAATAGCATCATGGTTATGGAACCCCACAGTTAATCCCGATAAAATTGATTAAATAACTCATTTGAATCTTCTAAGAACTTGTTCTTGAGTTATACCTAGTGCTGGAAAATGGGATGATCAAGATCAGATATGGGTGGGTTAAAAACAAGTTAGACAAAAACATATAAAATATCTGTCCCGAGCGTATTTACAGACAAAAAACAGATCGAGTGACAGATAATATGGATCCATATGTTCTATTTATATAATTTACAAGATTAGAATTCACTAACATATTTTTATCAAGATCAATGGAATAGTTTGACAAACTATTAATTTTTTGCAGCACCCAAGGGTGTAGCCTAGTTAGTCAATGAAGTGGATTGAGAACCATGAGCTCTCAAGTTCAAATCCCAACGGAAACCCAAAAAACACTAGGTGACTCCTTCCCTTCTGTCCAAGTCCTAATGGATAGAATTACCCAGAACCGGTATTGTATTGGTGGGAGGTAGCAAGTACCCCGTGTAATTAGTCAAGAAGCGGAAAAAAAATATCTCTCTCTTTATATATATACTAGTCTTTGGGTACGTGCTTCGCACGTGTATCCCAAATCCATTGTCACATAATTTCGTAAAAAGAAAATTATATTATACAATGAAATCACAGTGCAAGTATGCATTCATAATTTACTAAAAGTCCAACGAAAATTAGATATTAGTACTCTTTTTTCATAAATATCACAATTATAGTAAATATATATATTTCAGTGGCAGCTTATATAATAAAGAGTGCTGTTTCTTTTTGGATTTGATAAAAAAAAATTAAGGTAACTTTGTATTAAAAACAGTACTTAGGTAGCACTGAAAAAACCAATTTACACATGGAATAGATACAGAATATACCAGATATGAAACCAATCCTAAATGGTGCCTAAGACATCTAAGATTGATTCAGTGTCACTAGAATACAGTTTAGTGCACCAAAAACAGAAAAGCAAAATGCAACTTTTTATTTTTTGACTTAAAATCATTTAAGTTTGACTAACTTTTTAAAAGCTACTTTTTTAAGCCAATCCAAACGGGCTCTTAGATGGATTGAAGTCAAACTAAGAATTATTTAATACTCTAATTGAGTTTTCAGCTATTTAAACTGAAACAAAATAAAATGCACTGTGGCAAAATACTTCACAAAGCTACTAGAATTTGAGTTGTATATATTATTCTGTGTAAATTGATTGCAGAAATGAGAAAAAATTCTTAAACCAGGTATGAATCTGCTTTACTTTTACAGTCTGACAAAAGAAAATAATATGTTTTGTTCAAAGGAGAAGAAGCCCCTCCACACCTCTCTCACCAAAACCAAAAACAAAATCGTGCTTTGCACATCCCAGACTAGTTCAGTAGCAGCAGAGCGGAACTTATGGACTGTAAGCCAGTCATGTTGGGAAGTCCGATTTACCCATTTAGATCGGTGGTTTTATTTGTTTTTTACCACAAGTTACACGGCTTGATCCAGTTTTAAGAAATCACTTATCCAACCCATTTCTAGATGGGCAGGTTGGACAGATACTTGGGTATTTTATCCATTTTGCTAGCACTTATAGCTCAGATAAATCAACAGAGAGCTAAATCTGAAGATAGAGCTGTCACTAACAAAGCATAATTGTGACGAATTCAGTAAAAATTGAAAGGAAAAAGAAAAGAGGGAGAGGAGGAGACAACACCTTCTTCTGTTTTAATTCCTAACAATGAATTAGCTTCATTCTCCATAAAGGACTGCAAAAGGGCACAACTACTAAGCTCGGGAAAAGTAAGTGTGGCCATAGCTTTCTGCAGTCAGACAGGAAAAGATATACGTTATAATTCACTCAAACCCAAGATACCGTCAGTGTAAAGTGAACGCTAGGCTTGTCTTAGTTAATAGATAAAACCTGGTCCCCAAACACTTGAAGACCCCATAATGGCATTTGATCATCAGTGCTTATTTCATTCATCTACAAAATGATACAAAATTCAATGTTGCCAAACATTAGGATCAAATTGAGAACCATACCCACTTGGAAAAAAAAGAAACAAAAATGCATACCTGTTGTTGGCATTTGTTAACATAGTTATTAAGCTCTGCTTCTCTGGTATCCAAATCATCATCTGACTCATCAAACTTGTGGATCTTTGCACGTTTAGATTCCTTCTTAGGTATGTCGCTCTTCACTTGGTAGAAGTCACTGAGAAGATCATCTAAGCCGATAACCTTCTTCCTGGAAAATATTAGTTGAAATAAGAAAACATAAGACAGTACTACAGTGTTAAGACCATTCAATTGGCTGAATATATAACAATGGGAGAAATGAACAAGAGACTAGCCTGTCTCCAGAGCTACATTATCAATCAGGTAAAAATATGCATATTCACTATGTATTCAGTGCTTCAGGGGCGCGGGGGGATAAGACAAAAAATAATGGTTATATGCTGAATCCAGTACGATATTCTTGACTATTAGAAAAGTCTAGAAGCAAGAGGGGGGGGGCGGATAAGACAAAAAATAATGGTTATATGCTGAATCCAGTACGATATTCTTGACTATTAGAAAAGTCTAGAAGCAAGAGGGGGGGGGCGGATAAGACAAAAAATAATGGTTATATGCTGAATCCAGTACGATATTCTTGACTATTAGAAAAGTCTAGAAGCAAGAACCGGCCAACATTTGTTAATAGTGAACTCAGACACCAGTCAAATTAACTGAGAAAATGGCTCTAAATGGTAGACATCAGCAACTCTCTCCACCATCTCTACGTATTCAAATGGTAATAGTTCTTTTTTATTTTGTATAACTAATCCAATTGGTATTTTTCACATAACATAAATTAAAGGTGTACTTCAGTCCTATCAGCTTTTGTCTAAATAATAAAAGAGGTCAAGGATAATTTTACAGATCTCCAAACACTAGCACGGAAATTTTGGCTACACGCATATCATTGGTCTGCTGAAGTAAATGATGTCATAAAAAATTTGAGGTCATCAAAGCATGTGGTCCATATGATATCCCTATAGAGGTATGGAAGTGTTTTGAAGAGGTTGGAGCAACATGGCTTACCTAACTGTTTAGGAATGGAAAGATGCCACACAAGTGAAGAAAAACACCTCGATTTCTGTATATCAGAGCAATAAGATATTAAAAAGTTCAGGAACCTATCTTGCCTTGAACTTATGAGACATATGATGAAACTTTGGCAAGGAGTGATAAAGTAAACAGTAGTACAATAAACCAAAAACCTGTATTCTAATTGCATCTAGAACCGTATACCTACTTAAGTTGCAAATATAAAAGTAAACTTCATTGGCAGTAGGAAAACCTTTAGCTCTCCTCTTTACCTAAACTTACACCACTATTTTCTTTTCCCTTCCCTTTCTCTTTTCTTTATGAGGAGTGTTTAATCTTGTAAATACACAAAAAGAATCTCAATCATATCCTAAGTAAATTTCCACAAGTACATGTCGATCCCATCAAGAGTTCCAGAAGCATCCGTTAATTAATCAAATTTCAACTTCTTTCTTCATTTTTCTTTCCCCACTCCCCCCTTTTTCTAGTCTATAGGCAGAAATCAAATAAGAGAGAGTTTTCCACATATACTTATCCATGCCTTTAGCTTACTTTTTATGACTCAGATGTTTCTAGTAAATTCATATTTCCTGGAAATGACACATGCGATTTTAAATTAAAAATTCAAGTTAAGGTGGAAGAATGTTAATTGCAGGTTAATATTAAATGCATGACTGAATTAGATATCCTGATTAATTTCAACCAGTTAGAGGGCTCCCATCATATCTCCAAAGTAACTTCTTGTCATGAGTAGGCTATGGGGCTAACTTCCTTCCTCAAGTATCATAGGAATCATCCTAATTGTATTTCATTTTCTAGGGTGTAGATATGTAATTATTAATGATTCAACGAAATCAATTCTTCCAGCGTTAATACAGTGTGGTAACTGATTGTTGTAAAAGTTTGTCTCCGGATTAAGTACCAATAACAATGGCAGTTGCTATCATGGAGGTGAACGATTAACCTCACATGTCTACCATCATAAAAGCACTAACTCACGATAGTGCTTCTATATACTATGCTTAAGCTCTCTTAAGGTCATAAGGTTAATTCTTACACCTTTTCCTCTCACCAAACTGATACAAAACGAACAACCTGGAGGGTATCTCAATTAGAATTTATAACCTTAAGACTTGGTTCAAGTGAGAATTCTAAAATAAATACTTAAATACATGATAAAACAGTTCAATTGTCATACACTAAGAACTTTAACACCACCAAAGTAACTACAACATAGACTGACAACCTTAAAAATAGTAGAACCTGCAACAACCTATTAAACTACACTGCTACCTCACAAATTTTACCTAGTGCTTATAACTTGAATTTATATTAAAATGTTAGAAAAGACTCTGTAAGGCAGGGTAGAACTGAGTGTAGGAAGTGGATACAGAAAACTCCATAGTTTTGGTTACCCCATTCAGCAGCAGATTATGAACACACAACAACTCACGTTTGATTCCTATATTCAGGAGCATGAAATCAACCACCCTTGACACTAGATTTTTTTTCTCTTTCCATAATGGAGATAGTTGCACATAATGACAGATCACGGCCATATGGACTTGAAAGAGCAAGCGTTGAAAAGTCAGGACCCATTTGAGAATCGATCCTAGACACCCACCTACCGTCCCTAAATCTATCTTACTCTTCCTTGATCTTTTAAGTCTAAAAATAGGTTTGATTTGCTTCACATGTGTGAATTTTACCAATTCTTCTTTTACACCTTATTTGGATGGTTGTTACACGTTGAGTTGTATTGTATTGCTAGTTTAAATACAATGTTTATTTTGATTATAACTCAAACTTGATTATATCGCATCGTTTAAATCCATCGTTAAGTAATAACAAAAAGATCCATTTTTTGTAACGACCGATTTGGTATGATCGCGTCGCTACCTTAATATTTTCTTCTTATTTTATCTTTACTTATGATTCAATACTTCTATTTTATCCTTCGCCCACCTTTTTAAAGTAGTTTTACCTCGTACCCTAGTTTCTTTGTAAGTTAACATTCAAATTATGGATGCGTGATATTATGTAACAACGGAGAATGATACAGTCTATCCAAACATTGTCTTGATTATTAAAACAATACAATACGATACACAGGGGCGGACCCACGCAGAGAGTATTGGGTGCTCAAGCACCCATTGACTCCGACGAAAATTTAGTATATGTTTATAGAAAATATTGAAAGATTAATATAATCAACTCTTGAGCACCCATCAACCAAAAGGTTTGATGGGTGCTTTGGTTCTCAAACCAAAGTTAAAGCTTGCATTGATGCTCTCGAGTGTGAGGGTTCGAATCCAGGTAAATCCAGGTATTTTTTTAATTGGAAAAAAGGCAAAATGAGTTTTTTTTTACATTTTACTCTTCTTTTTATACCTTTTCACTACTATTTTCTTGCTTTTTTTTTCTTTTCGATTTATTGTTTTTTCACTTTTCGATTTTTAGCATTTCATTTACTAACTAAACTATAAAAATATTAGTAAGCTTTTGGAAGTAACCCCTTCTTGGAAAGCAACTTTACGTTAAAAGAAGTGAGCACCCATAACCTTTAAATCCTGAATCCGCCACTGACGATACAATACGTTGTAAAACAATAGGTAAAAACCATCCAAACAAAGTGTTATTCATCAAAGCTTATCCTAATCTCTGTCAGGAACAAATTATTAATTTAAAACGCAGTAACTCAAAATGACTAAAAATTCCAAACTCATAACCATCAAATCCCGACTCCAACTCCACTCTATGGTACTTGAATAAACAATAATGCCTCAAGTTCAAATCCCAAAAACATGTTATTGGTGGGAGGTTGTAGGTATCCCATGGAATTAGTCATAACAACAGAGGTGCGCAAAAGTTGACCACGACATCAAAGCTAATTTTTTTAAAAAAAGTAAACCGCCCGCAACTCAAACCCTAGATACCTAACATCTAATTTTGCAATCTAATCAAAAGAGCATCTAATTTTGCAATCTAATCAACAGGAAAAACAAAACAATTGTTAAAAAGGAAGAGAAAAAAAAAACTCACTTTTTGTGTTTAGTAACAATAGGGCTAACGATGCAGGGTTCTTCAAATTCAAAATCCAAAGGTTTATCCATCTCCGTCATCAACTGAATTGCTTCAACAACAACAAAATTAAACACAAATCTAACAAACAAAAATCTAATTATCGCTTAAAAACACAGCAATTCTTCTATAATTATAGAGAATATGAACAGAAAAAAAAAAGGAGAAAAAATTGACTCTTCGGCTTGTTTTATAGCCTCGGGTTTGCCCGGGAAAACGAAAAAAAGTGGTTTCTTTTTCATTTTCATCCTTTCTTTGTTGGATGAATTGCACTTTTGGCTTGCTAATTTTCCATTGTTTGCATTTTTATTTTTTCCTCCTATTTTTGGTAGTACTAATTGAGATTAGTTGGAGTTGAGGATTTTGCTATTTTGGGTAAATAGTAAAATAAGACATTTGTAGTTGCATCGTTTTAATTCAACTATTTCAGCGTTATGAGAATAATTACTTTAAATGTTTTTGATCGTGCATGAACCTCAAATGTATTAGTAGGATGAGAGATTTTAAACGGTCTGTTTATACAAAGTTTAAAATGTTGGGTCGGAATGAATCATTAATAATCTATTTGGCGGGAGTTTGAAATATTTTTTTTAAAAAACTAAAATACGAATTTTCTAGCCAATTTTCATCGAGAAATTTACCAAAATGACGTTTTTGAAAATTAGAGAAAGTTGAATGATTTATAATTAGAAAAATTAATTTAATGACTTTTCTGCGATAATGCTATAATTCAATGACTTTCTGTGATATCAACTCGATATTTATTCATTGGAAAAAGATCCAAATCGATTGGGTTAATATGTTCATCAAATTAGTGTTCGATTGTGTCTAAAACCCTAGATCAAAACTTCGTTCATTGGAAGTGAATATTTATTTTAGAGTAAATTTTAGGAATAGCTAACATAAAAATCATATTAGCGCTCTATAACTAAAGTTTTGCTATGGAGCATCTGATTTGTATAAATTGCGGTGACTTGTATAAATTGGGGGTGTCTGTCTATGAAGATTGTATTTATATAGGTATATGTTATTTGTGTTAGGCTAGAGTAACGAGCGAGATTAGGAGAGAGAGGCAGAGAGTGGAGAGAGGTAATTGTATATGTATATCAGTTAGATAATTGTATATATGTAAGTACTATGTATATGTATCAATGATTGTGTTTGTATATTTGCATAAAATTTGAATTTGAATACAGTTGAATCGAGTTAAAATATTTGTATTTGTATATCAAATCTCTCTCGCTTTATATAAACACAAACTATACATTGTATTTATATTATTTGTGTTTGTATAAAGCGAGAGAAAGAGAAAAAGGCAAAAGAGAACTGGCAGGGGAAGATTTATATTAGTATAATTATAAGTGTACAGGACGGAGAGATATGTATTTGTATTTGTATGTACAGTATCTCTCGCTTTATACAAACACAAACACAATTTATACATTTGTGTTTGTATAAAAGGGAGAGAGGCGAGGGAGAGAATGAAGAATGGCAAGCGAGACTCAAGGGAGAGGGGCGAGAATGGCAATGTGTTTGCTACAAATTAAAATTGTATAACTTACATAAATATCATAGTGTAAAGAGTAAATTACATCATATCCCTACTATTTTTCTAATTACAATAATCCCTTAAAATTTGTACCTTTCGGATACATAAGTCACCATCCGGATAAATTAATTCACTATCCGGATACATTAATTCTAATAGAAGAAGAATCCTTCTGTTGCGCTAAAAGGGGAATAAAATCTGAAAATCTAATTAAATCCCATAAATTACGCTTACGTTTCTTCTTACTCTCAATCATACAGAGGCAAATCCAGAACGAAGAAATTCAAAATTTCAAATCGCTCCCCACTGTTCAGTGGAGAAACCTTTCAGATTTGATTTAAAAACTTTTGTAGAATTTTTGGGTTAGTGAGGTGAGTTATGAAGGATACGAAAGTGATGGGAATTGTTGTTGGACAAACGATTTCCTTTTGAATCTTTAAGTTCATCGAAGATCCTTTCAATTTTGATTCAAGTTGTTTGGATTTGCTATGTATACCCTCTATTTTTTAATTTTTTAATTTGTATTGATATATAAATCGGGATACATTACTGATTACAAATTGATACATTAGTAGTTTGATGTATATGTAATGTGTTTTTAGATCCCAAAACTCTTCTTTCCATTCTTCCAAAAAAAATTCAATTTTTGACTCAAACTTGTCAACAAATTGTTCTGATACAACATGAACATGTCGATCTTGTTGAGACATTCCAGAATCTGAGAAAGTGAGGTGAGGTATGAACGATACAAAAGTTATAGAATTGTTGTTGGTCAAAATATTGGTTTGTGAATCTCAAATCAGTCATTGCAACTGAATTAGAGATCGATGAGTTGAGGAAAAAGTAGGAGATCTGATACATCGTTGAGGTGAAAAAATAAGAGTTTGTGCCATTAATTCATTGGCTTCTTATCCGACGAAGGAATTATCTTTTGTATTATCTCCTTATCCATCTCCGGCCGTTCAACCACCTCCTCCACCATTCCATCTGCCCCCTCCACCTTTGGTATATAGTTTTTTAATGTATCATGGTTATAATTTTGTTTTGTCGTTTTGATGTGAATATGTAAGTCATGATACATTAGTGGTAAACGACGCGCGTGCAGTATAATTTTGTATCTATGAATTATGATGTGATCATTATTTTGTATCTGGATGTGATTTGTATAAAAATGTATCATCATAATATATTGTATATGATACATGTAATAAATGGATTAACAGTTGAGATGTATCATATATGTTTTGAATATTGAGCGTGTGTATCACAGATTTGTATAAATATATCAGGCTATTATTATGTATATTGTACATATAAATAGTGTAACAATTGAGATATGTAAATTACTTGGTTTGATCAAGAAAAAATGTGAATGATACATTATTATATATTATGGCACCTAAATATAATTGAATAAAGAGGCCGAAATGGAAATCTTCCAATTCTAGGCACCTTTACATCCACATACAGAAACAGACATATAACCTCAAAAAAAGGATGAGAAAAAGAATAGAAAAGAAAATAATATTTTATTTTTGAACTTGTTGAAGGTATTGATAGATAGGAGAAAAAGAGGAAATTTTTGTTGGTGTGACTAAAAATAGGAAGAGATTTGTGGAGTGAAATAAGGAAGGGATAAATGTTGGTTTTGGAAGTTAGGATTTATGTATCTAGCGTTTGGGGGTTTGGGAGTAAAATAAGGAATTTTGAAAAAATTTAGAACTGATAGGGAATAATGGAAATTATGGAGAAAAAAAAATGTATGTATATAAGTAATTTATCCATTAGAATTAAATGAAACTGTAGCTATAATATTTATTTTGAATTAATAGCTTGCTATAATGCACCATTTTCTTTTATTTTACCTACCACTAAGTCATATTAAAATACATGTCATGTCAGGGACCATCAAAGCTTGCGCTAGGATAGATAAGATCTCTTCACCCTTACTTAAAAACTTCGACTTTGAGCACTGAAATGAAAAGATTTTTTTTGATAGGATTCTAAAAAACACTTTCCTGCCTTTGATGAACCTTACGTGACACATATTCGAATTAGTCCATCCTACCAAACATTGAATGGAAAAAGAAAAGGGGAGACATGCCAAGAATATGATCTACTACTAGTCCAAAATACTCTCTTTTAGCCTGATTATTTTAACTTGTGTGCCACCAGAAAAACAGACAAAACTAGCCTGTCTTTCAATTTCTAGCCAACTCTCTAATTCTTAATTCCAAGTTGCACAAAATCTCACAATTTTTAGTGTTTTTTTTTTAATTTTCATTTTTCTGCTTAACTAAAACAACAATATACTCAATGTAATCTCACAAATGAAGTCTTGAGAGGATAAGATGTACGCAGACCTCAGTGAGGTCACCTCACCTCTATCTTTGTTAGGGATGGCAATGGGGCAAGCGGGTTGAAGTGGGTTTTTTGAAAACTAACGTGGGGCGGGGGCGGGTTGCGGGGTATATGTAATTTTATTTGGGTTCAAACTTAATTTTAACTTTTTACATATTATAAGAGTCATAGAGCATTATTTATTAAGATAATTTCTTTAAACTACTAAAATATTCAAGATAGTAAATGAAAATGGTTCAATAAAAAATAATACAATTTTTTTACATGTTTCCCAATTGACCTCTAAAAAATAATTTTTCAAGTCACTATCCTATTAAAATTAATACAACTTAATGAAAGATGAATTTATTTTTATGAATTATATTTTTAGTATCAAACTTAACTAGAAAAAGAATATATTAAAAATATTATGCAGTGCGGGTTCATGCGGGGCGGGTTGAAAATGAAATAAATTGTTATGCGGGTGGGGCAGGTGGAAAATGAAATAAATTGTTATGCGGGGAGGATTAAAATTTTTGCAGGTTAAGCTCAACCCGCACCACTCCATTCATGCCATCCCTAATCTTTGTGGAGTAGAAATGTTGTTTCTGATAGACCCTCAACACAACGACATATAACCAGAACAGGCAGTAGTTTTCTAGTTCAACAATTTACTATGTTGCTATGAATGCATACACAAACAAATATGAAATGACAATTTTCTTTTCATAGGATTAATACATGATTAATGGATACATAAATGATCAAGAAAGAAAAAAACTACTTAAATAGGCCAAAATTTGGCCTTAAATTGTGTAATGTTCTTAGTGTGTATATCTGCCTATTTATTGTTTGTTGAAGCCATTTCTGCCTCAGTTGCCTCAGCTTGCTCTCTGAACTTCTTGTATATATCACCTTTATAAAATTTTCTAGTTCTTGCAACCAAAATCAACGAGGCTAGCGCCCCAAAAAACGCGACACTAGCCAAGATAACAAAAGCCTGTCGATAACATTGGTTCCCAATACATGTCAATTCTTTGACAGATGATCTAGTTAAGCCTTTTTTCGCGAGATCCTTCAATGCCTCTCTATCGTAGAGCGGTCCAGTTACCTTCACATTCAATATGTATGAACCAAGAGGGCTAGCCAATTGACCACAATTGAACAATGTGGAATAGTACTTCAATCCGAAAAGTTCAGAAATGATTGAGAAGAGTAAAGGCAATTGTGCACCAAATGAGAACCCGATGATCACTGATGCAACGTACACTGATCCGTTGAATGGAAACGCGATGAGAAGCAGTCCAATGCAGGATAACAACAGGACTAATGTCATCATAAGTGTCCTTGGGAATTTGTACTTAACGAGCAACGCCTCAGATACAAATCCTGAGAAAATTCTCCCAAAAAAGTTCCATATACTAAGAAGTGACACAAAGGACTTGATTGTTGTTGTTGGATATCCTAAAGACTCTCCGATCTGTCCTAAGTTATCGACAGCAGTCAAGCTCGTCCCAAGTCCACAGAACGTAGCAACGAATAAAATCAACATATCAGTACTCAAAAGTGCTTGCAATATACTATAATCTTCCCCTCTTTCTGGTTTATTCAAGAAAATGTCATTGAATGACAAACACTTCAAATTGTTAGTATCTTTATTCTCCACTACTACTACTACTGGTACTGGAGGATGCTCGGTGGTACTTACTCGTGGAGGATCGATAACATTCTTTCTACGAAAAACACCTAACTCTTCTCTAAGGAAAACCAAAAGAGGTAAAAACAACAAAGCACAAGCTATAGTAGCAGTACCAACATAAGCCCCATGAGTAAATCTAACTGTCCTCTCAACCAATGTCACAACCATAAGAAACAATGCCAACACAATTGCTATAGCCAAACAATAGTAGAAAACTCTCAACTGATTCGGCTGCTTAACGACTCTCATCTCACGAATGGTATACACAAAAATGAGAGATATTGCAGCTGGTAACCAAGCTATAAGCAAAATAAGTGATGTAGCATCATTTCCATATACAGCTAAGTATAATTGTGTCATTATAGCACCACTTAATCCAGTAAAACCCTTTAACAAACCAATCAGATTTCCTCTGCTCTCTGGGAAGTTTTTAACAGATGTAACAAGAGCACCAGTATTTGCGAAATTCTGTGAATTAGCACCAAGACATATGTACATACACATAAGCCAAACATTTGGTTTTTGAATTTTGCCAACAACAGAGAACCATATCATGAAATAGCCAGTGAAATTCATGGATGCACCAACTAGTAAAACAAACCATGTTGGAGTAACTTCAGCAAGTAAACCAGAGAAAACACCAACATTAGCACCAAGATCTTTAAAGAAACCCAAGAGATTAAGTGTTGTTTGGTCATATCCAAGTGAAGATTTTATTTCTTTAGAGTAAGTACCAAATAGATAAGTAGCACCAGCTCCAGCCATGATTAGAAATGAAGCAAAAAGAGAGAACCACCTACCTTGTATAACATGATTGGTGAATTGCAAAATTTCATGGCTTTTGCCCATTGGCATCTCTCCCATATCTCTCTTCCTCTATGTGAAGTAAACAACAAAATTAAGAGAAAGGTAATCTCTATTCTCTAAGTACTATACACTTATCTTGTTTTTTTGTGATGTTTTTGTAAATAAGGTTAGTTATGTCGAATTCAGTAGCTTTGATATGGACTCTGTATTTGTGTTAAGAAACTAAGTGTCTTTGGAATTAACTCGAATTTGTAAACTTAAAATCTTGGATTTGACTATAGTTTTGTTGGACTCAGTAGCTTTGATACAAACTCTGTATTTGTGTTAAGAAACTAAGTGTCCTTGGAATTAACTCGAATTTGTAAACTTAAAATCTTGGATCTGACTATGTATATTAGCTCATGTTGGTTTGGTTAGTGAGTTGGGTGGATCTACGATATAGATTTGTTGGACTCAGTAGCTTGGATACAGACTCTGTATTTGTGTTAAGAAATTAATTATCCTGAAAATCAGAACCTAAAACTTAAAATCTTGGATCCGACTCTGCGTATAAAATGTGTGCTAGCTCGTGTTGGTTAGTGAATAGAGACAGATCTATAATATAGTTCTGTCAAACTCAGTAGCTTTAATATAGATAATGTATTCGTGATTAAAAAAAAACCCAACTATTTCGAAAATAGAAATTTATAAACATAAAATCTTGAATCCGACTTTGTGTATAACGAACTAGCCGCTTTGACACAAACTCTGTATTTATCCTGATTCTATGTAATTCAGAACTTAAAAACTCGAAATTTTGGATCAAGACTAGGTGGATAAAATACAATTAGCTCATGTGGGTAAGTGAGTGGGGCAGATAGTTGATGGAAAAAATCAAACTAATCAATGACAACTTGAGAGGTCAAAGAAAGATGATTGCTAAATGTGAAAATATATTATTATAAACAAAGACTTAAGACAAAACAATGACTTAAATACTCAATGAGCCAAAAATCTAGGAGACTTTTTTGGCTAGATTGGAGAAATGAGTATTAAAAAAATTTGAACTTATCCTTTAGAGGAAAAAAGAAAATGATTTCTACTTTATTACTAGTTAGTAGATGGTGAAAATGACATGATATAACTTTTTTTTTTTGGTTGTTTCCTATAAATCAGATTAAATCAAGCTCATACAAAATGTAAGGACACAAGTAACTAACTAAATTGGAGATTTAAATGTTACTTCGGCTGATAATATTGATCAAGACTCTTAAAAAATGTCATTATGTGAGTGTTGCGTCTTTCAAAATAGTACATTTTTTAAAGATTCGACACATTGTTCAGACTCTTTAAAAATGTTATAGTGTGTGTTTCGCATCCTCCAGAAGTAGTGCATTTTTGAAAAATTTGACACACACATATATATATATAACTGCATTTTTGAAGAGTCTGAATAACATAGGCTTTGACATGAACTTCTTGGGTTATTGATTGTGTTTTCCTTTTCTTTTTTTTAAAGCGGAATAATAGGAAAAGAAGTTAATTTTTTGTTCTTTAAATTCTGTTTATTTGTGGTAAAACATTAAAGTTCCATAACTAATATTGGATTTGCTAATACAAGTAATTTTTTCCTAGTTCAAATCCATTAATATATGAATAAAAAAATTGTCACTGTTGATTGACTAATGACATACTAAGCAATTTCCTAATTATTATATACTCAAGTAACAACAATTATCTACACATCCAAAATATGTTTTTTTTTTGCTATATATAAAAAGAGGATATGATTGTATGATTTGTTAATGCACTTTGGACTAAAATGAAAGGTAAAGGTCGGATGCCACTTCATAAAAGGAATTTGATACAACAATAACAAATTGTGACGGAGATAGAAGTCTTACTAAAAAAATATAATTAAAATATTAGGAAAAAAAATTATATTTACTCTTTTATGATGGAAAAAAGAATTAATTTTATCCTCTGTTACATTTTTCATTTAAAAATATCTCATTATACTATATTGATTCAAATACATCACACTTTTATTATGACGATCAAAAGTGGATACTCTATCTCATGTGATGCTGATATTTTAATAAGATGATCAGATAAACACCGTGTGATATGTAACGTCACCTGTCCAAATCTATTTTATCTTTTTCTCTTTCATTTTTTCTTCCATCAACTCTAATGGAAGAAAGGTATATTCGAGCCACTTTTAGTAATATTGAGTATTTTTTGCTTTTAACAAAAAGTACAATATAGAATAGAAGTGATTTTTTTATACCGTAGAGAAACAAATAAAACCTTTTTCCAAAACACCATTAAGTATGTAGTTTTTGAAAATTTAATATTGATAAATATCATTTTTAAAGGTCAACGAAATGATGGTATAAATCCTATCATCTTTATATATCACTGTATATCTTGCTTCTAGGAGCAGATCTAAGAGTAAAGAGATCGTCAGGATATTCATTTGAATTAAATTAACAAAATATTATATTTGTTATATAAGATGATTTATATATAGAGAGCTAGAGTTTGAATCTCTAAACATAAAATTAAAAATTAACTCACTTATTTATCATATTTTTTTAAAAAAATTAATAAAAATTCTGATTCTGTCACTCGAATATAATTAGCATTTAGAAATAGTCAAAAGTTGCATGTGAAAGAGGTCACATGATACATAAAAATCTCAAATGTGAATTGGAAAGACAATAATGACTAAGGAGACTTGTTGACAAAATATCAAAAGAGTAAATGACATATATATACAATTATTATGGAAAATTAGCAACAAATAGCTCATAATTAAATAACATTTAATAGACCAAAACAAAGAGAGCACAAAGTAGCCCATATTAACCGACGGCATACTAATAGGTTTTGTTTTTTTTTTCTTGTGAAACTAATTAACCGCCACACAAAACATTAAAAAGGGAACGTGGAAGCTTCTTTAAACAATTAAACTCCCCATAGATAATTAGCGATTCAATATTCCATAAACTCCATCAATTCAAAAAAATTCATGTATCCAATATAAAAAAAATCAACGAGGTTCTACTATAAACATCAACAAATAGATGACATCTTTGAAAGTGTTGATTCATCATAGCGGAGAATGGGATAGTGCAAATAATTTTGTACATTATTTCATGGAGGGGGTGGCTATTATAACAGACATTGATTTCAACGGATTCACTCGCTTGATTTCAAGCCATCTAAATGTCAATACTTCCTTGAATTCGTTTGATTTTCATTATAAAATTGATGATAATTCTATGCTGATGTTGATACGAAACACTATGGGATTACGAGTATACATCAAATTGAAGAAAGGGTCAGAAATTTCAAAGACTATCCATTGTGCATAACTTGGAAAGCTATAGATATTCATCATACACTTTGAATTAATGGAGAAGAATATGGGGAGGTCAATACCCAAATAATAGCCCATGGTAACACCAGCATAGACAATTTGAATGTAATTGAATATAACGACATGGCTTCTCGGGAGATTGCATATTTTCAACAATGCAATATTATTGAAAGTGATGCTGCTAACGGACCATCAGAAGGTCAACTATACAAGGATAAGAAGATTTTGAAATCTGTTATTGAAAATTATGCAATTCAAAAGAAGCTCCAGTTTAAAGTGAACAGATCAAGTGTATCAAGTTATTATTCAATTAGTATAAGTAGACCTATCAATCTATGTTATTCACTACAATGTATACCTTTTCAAAAATGGTATGCTTTATGTATCCAATCACTTATAAATTTAAAGAGTTAATTAAACTATCTTTTATCACATGATTTGTTTTTTATCCAAGAATGAACAGTTATGTATACGATGCATTAATGTATACATATCCGTGTATTCATTCGCTAAAAATTTAAACACTGAATCGAATAATCTTTTATCACATGAATGAGTTTTTATCACGTGAATGAACAATCATGTATACAATGCATCCATGTATACATATCCGTGTATTCATTCACTAAAAAATTGTATACATTCCAGATTCTTCCTTCAGTGTATAAATCAGGATTGCACTTGGAAATTAAAATGCTCAACATTACACAAGTCAAAAATATTCAAAGTTAGACGATTCATTACTGAACACACTTGTCTTGCAAAGGATAGACTAATGTCGCAACGAGTTGCTACCTCAACTATATTTGAAAGAGAATTACAGTACAAATATCATGATCCAAAAGTTGTATACAATGCGAGAGACATAATTACTGATATGCATAGAATGCATGTAAAGCTGCTAGAGAAGATATAACATCAACTTTTGTTTAAAAGAATTGTAGAAGAATGATATAATGTTTACATTATCAATAAATATTCACCAGTCAAATTAAACATGCATATGGGAAGAGAGGAGAAAAAAAGGGAGCAAAGACCCACTTCCCAATAAAACTGCAACATGCTGTCACCAACTTAAAAATAATTAATTTAAATATAAATAACTTTCCATAGAATAATGTGGGCTAAAATATGCCAATTTTAATTTTAAAAAACCTTTTATTGTTATAAAAATAAAAAGGGTCTAAATGTTGCCAATTAATAAAAAGAGATTACATGTTGTGCCATTTTTTCATATCAAAAACCCACTTACCAAAAACATTCATGTGATATACAACAATGCAAGGACAAAGACAGAAAAAAGTAAAATCCACTAGAGAATATTTAATCCCTTTTCTCATGACTATTTATTTGCACTAAATAAATAGCAGGTATATCTCGTGAACATCTCATGCTCTTCACATGTGAGGCTTAGTAGACTTGTATACTTATGATATACAATTATGTTAACTAGAGATGATTATTTGGTCATTGATAAAATTAAGATATTTATATAATCGTTATGAACAATTTATTATTTATACACCTTTTAGTTTAAAAGTCCCTTTTTAGCAAAATTGATGTGAAAAATATTATATAATGCCTTTTCTGGATCTATCCCCATTTGATATGTCCATCATTTTATAGTAAAAAAATCTAAGAAGGAAAAAGTGATGCACGGTCTAAAAGTTTATAATCCTCTATTGTTTTATCGTAATTTTGAGCAATATATGAGCAAAAACTACATTGCAAGGAGATGTAAGAGTAGTAAAATCCAGAAATATTCACTTAAAAATGGTAATATTTGTCATCTTTTTTTTTATATATTTGTTCTATTTAGATTAAAGTTTTATATTAAAATAATTTGAGTAGCAACATACTATATACATAATTTAGAGATAGAACTATAGGACAATAATTATCTCCAACTTTAGTAAGAAAAATAATTAACCTTCATCCAAAGTAAACTTCATGGGGTTCACAAGCTATAAAGTTCCAAATTTCATGAGTCGTTCTTTTGTTTTGAACTTCTCCAGATTTCACTACTGGAATTCGAATGATGGATAAGTGAAATCCAAGAAATAACTCATCGTTTTTTGAAACTTTTTTATCTGAATGAGCAAGAAAAGTGAGTCAATCTCTCTTTATTTCGGGATCGAAAAGGTGAGGTTTAAAAAATTGCTGAAGTTTCGTACCCAATTAATCATTTCAAATAGTGGCTAAAAACTTAAAGCAGACCCAAAAACTGGCCATCCCACTTAATTTTCACACATTTCTGGTTGATTTTGGGCTTAAGGGCCATAGAAATTCTTCAGAATTACCTTTGGGCTTTTCATTACAAATAGAAAATAAGTTTAGATTATGGGTGTGTTTGGTATAAAACAAGAAAATAAGAGAGTTACTTATTTTTGTGTTTGATTTATAAGTAATTTTTTTTGTCCAAAGAATATTTAGATGTTATATAAGAAACACTATGAGGTGGAAAGTGGGAGTTTGATGTGGGGGTGGGGGGGGGGGGGGT
>NW_006239029.1:556726-592888 GCF_000226075.1 Solanum tuberosum | reverse complement strand
TGGGGGTTGATGATGAGGTATTGAAGGTGAAAGGTCACCTACAGAAAATATTTAATTAACCAACATGAAAAAATATTTTCTTTTGTACCAAACACACATGAGATTACTAGACGCATTTTGGGTGAAAAAAATGTAAATTTGCATTTAGATGAAAATTCATGCATTTAATTGCACGATTTTTCCTTCAAATGAGTTGATCTTAATTTTTATCTTAGAACTTGAATTCATGTATAGCGTACATATGTTTCTCAATAGTGCGTGACATACTAGTAGGATATTATGATGCGAAATATAAACGTATGTCCGTTATCTCGAAGAACAAAGATTAAAGATGCAAATGACCCAAATTCATGAGGTACTTTAGGCCCAAACATGAAAAATGACTTTCAACATTTTCTTTAAATAATAGAGAGGTCCAAGAAACAAATAGTGATGATCCACTTAAATAGTTAGTATTGTTATACTACTCACTAATATTCTTTTAAATTTTAATATATAATCAGTGTCTATATATTATACACTTATTTAACCGGTATACATATTGTCCACTATCCCATAACATTGTGGTGCAATTAGTTATTTTAAATTTCTAGAAATTTGATTCTTGTAGAAACACTAAAGAAACACAAAATTGTTTTAAAAGGCTTTCAAATGTTTTTTTTTTCAATTCATGAAATGTTTGGAAAAGATATATCATAGACATATAATTTATCGAAGTTAATCTAACGCTAATAATGTATTATAAATGTCGAAATATGGAACTTGGATAAATATTTTTTTCTTTATAGAAGTATCACATTAAGATATATTTATGCATGTAATTTCTACTCCAGATGATGTGATGTGATTTTTTTTTTTCAAATGTGAAGCTCCCAAATTATATTATTTTAACAAAATAAGAATGTGAAAATTAAGAAGGAAATCACAAAGGAAATGATGATCATGTTGCTACATATGAAAAAATATCATGTTTTCTAAATTGATTTATTGTGTGAGTATATATAAGTGGTTGAATGATTGATAAATTAATTTGGATGAACAAGACACAAATAACAAATTTGGTAATCGAACAATGAAAATGAAGATAAAAATAGAAAAATATAATGTATACGATTACTGCACGCAGACAACAAAGAAATTTAAATATAACACCCAAGAGCTTAAATTTGTGTATAACAAGTTCATCAAATTTTGTTATACAATTTGGCATATTTTCCACCCTAGGTATATTCAAGGGTCCAAAACAAATCTTTCAGTAATTCGTGTTAGCAAAGAAGTGAATATGTAAGAACAAGTAGCAATCTTTATAAGTATATATATAACATTGTTTGACCAGTTCATATTTTAAACTGTATACTCCTTGTAATATTTTCAATGATATTTGACTTGTTTTTCTTTTGATATTAGAGAAATCATTAAGTCAATAATTAATTTAATACAAGTATCATAAATATCTAGGCAATGTGATTACACAATTCAAAACATGTCATTAGTTGTTTCAATTCAAGAAGACAAGACTACTTGCAAAAATATTCTCTAACAAATAATTCATCACATGGCTTTCCTCTTTTAAGTTTTGAGTTTTCTTTTGTTAGGTAGAGGTAGCATTACATGTGCTAACACAGCTCACACTCCACATCCAGTAGGGTCTCTATATACACTGTCATATGCTCAATCATATGTCTCAAACCTAAAGGCTTACTACTTTTTTTTCTCACCGTCTGATGTTCGGTATTTATTTTACGTCGGATTGATTCTGCTCGAACGAAACGGAACATAGTCAATTAATAGAAGTATATCGCACTCATTTACATCTCGAAAATGTTCTGACATAATTAGGACAGTTAAACCAACTCCCATACGTTATACGTAAATTAGGATAAATCAAATTTGTGTTGTGTAAAACCTATGAAAGTGGAAACCACTTCCTATAAAGATATTTTGTTATTTCAGAACTCAAACTCAAGATCTAGAATTACAAATGAAGAAATTCAGTCTATTTCATCACATATTGTAAGGCTCGTAAAAGGAAAAATGATCTTTGCATAAACTTTTTTTATCTCGAAAACTTAAAATTGAGACTATTAATTAAAGATGAAAGAATCTTATCCGTTTTCTGGCTCATGATGATATACTATTATTGACTTAACATGAAGGGAAGGGAATCTACAAACCTTTCAATTGTCATATGGCTTTATGATGACTTTTTAGAGTTTTGAGGGTACATTAAAGGTCCCATTTCAATTTATGAGTTTCTCATGTTTTTTTTTTCTTTCTTTCTTGGATAAGCCAAACCAATAAAATTGTGTTGTGATCAAATCCAATAATGTAATAAATTTATTTCTAATGCACAAAACTAATTTGTCCTAAATGTAATTTTTAATTATCATCGAGGATTGTGGCAGAGTAGAATTCTTCTTCTAAATCTTGATTAGAGGTTTTTGGGTTAAAGTCTTGTAACTAAAAAAGAATCATGCTAAAAAACATTTTGTCTTTTCATAAGGCTTTATGCAACATAAATTCGAATTAGTCAGACCAAAGTTTGTGAGAAACAAAAAAATAGTTCTTTAAAGTTTATAATTCCTTTGGAAGTCATTTCTCTACTACTACTTATAGCATGACTAATATTCCTTTAATTTTAACTAAACGTCTTGAGTTCAAGTCGAGAGAATAAAAAATCTTTCAGTGATGAAGGTTGTATATTCTTTAATAAATCTATTCAGTATGAATCCAGAATAGTGAGACCTAGTTGACTTTAGAAAATCTAAAAGAAAAAATGAAGTCTTGAGATATTTTTGGCCTTTAGAAAATTAGAAAGGCATCACATTTAAAGTTAAACGTCTCAATTTAATATAAGTTGACCCCGTAAATAGACGTGAAATTGATCTATGTAACTCACACCTAAAAAAAGTTGGTCAATTGATTTATCCATTGAGTAATAATCAACAAGGTGATTACTCAATAATCAAAGTATAATATATATGATTACTAATATGATCAGAGTAATTATGTAGACCTAGGGCCTTGATGGGTTCATGATTTTGATTTCAACCTAAAAAAGTGTATATAATATGGTCCAGCAATCTGAAAAAGGGCAAAATGTGAGTTGAAATGAGTAGGGCACATCAATGTTTTTAGGTTATTGTGCTTGTAGGGTATACATTTTGGACCTTGATATATAATATATAGTTTAAATTGTCATAAATGTGGACCATTCCTTTTAGTATATTTTTTTTTTGGCTTAGAAGCAACATTATGTATTTCTTTTCTCTTCACTTTCTTAGTTTCCAAGAAAAACAATGAATAATAATGTGGATAAGATAGATGATTGGAATTAGTGGCAGAGTCAGAATTCTTATCATAAAAAAATATTAAATAGAAAATACATTTTAAAAAAGAAGTTAAAAGAGATTCTAACATATTCATTTTTATTGATGTGTTTCCTATCAATTGTTTTTACTTAGTTTGTGAGGTCAAAATAATATTTTAAAAAAAGTTTTTCTTAATGAATTAACTTATGTAACATAATTTAATTATTTGATAGTACAACAATTTTTGTTAACAAGTGACTCCTCTTTTTGGTGATTCTTCTATTAATTATATTAATTAAGATCAATTTAAGAAACATAAGTTGAAAAAGTATTAAAACTAGCTCTTATAGTGTTATTATTATTGGATAAGTTGAAAAGTGATGTACACATACCATATTAAATTTTACTACTACTTTGTACAATGCTATTGAATTTATTAAATTGACAACTACCTAATTTTTCCGAATTTCCACTCTTATATTGATGAGCATCTTACTTTTTTGGTTTTGTAGTACAAATGGTTTTCAAATATAATAATTTTGGCATGTAGTTTGTTAGTACAAAATTAAATTCCAACTCCAACTATTTTCAAAACAATATATATATATATATTGCCAAATAATATAATAAAATGAGAGTTGTCAGACTTCACTTATGAGATCACATTGAATAGAATATTGTTCTTGTAGTTTTGCTTCATTTAAATGTGTGAATTAAACTATTTATTTTCTTTTCTCATCATTTACGAGTCTACTATCAAATGAATGATCACTATAAATCAAGAATTCACTTTATTCATTATCAATTGAATTACTATTAATTTGTGATTCAATTCGATTTTTGCTCAGATTTTCTCTTCTTTTTTTTTACTAATAAATAAATCTCTTTACTTTTTCGCAAAAAAAAAGAGAGGTTAAAAACACACGCACACACAAATAAATTATATCAATACTCTTGTATGATTAGTTTGCTACATGATTATGTATCATCAATATTAATATAGCTCAAGTACTCTGTGCGATTGTGGGATAATAAGTCTCTTTTATCTTTTAATCAGAGAATTTGACTTTGAGTTTCGAATTTGAAAAAAAAAATCTATTAAGGTGCAACTTTTTTTTAAATGAACTTTATACAATGAGATCCAAATTATCGAGGCCTTCATGTAGGTATCAAATATAATAAGGTATGATACACCAAGCATAGATGCATAATTGCGTATTTTGATATAAGAATTAATGACTGATTCAATGACTTAAAATGTTCGTTACTGATTTTATTAAAGATTAGTTGACATAACTATTTTCATATATCCCTAAACATATGGTAACTTGCTTAGGCTACTAGTAGCCTACTGCTACTAGCAACTAATTAAATTAATCAATTAAATAAGAAGCTATGGACCAAATCTACTTTAGAAGTTTCCTTAATCTCTAAGTGAATACATGAAAGAGACATGTCTTCAACTAAGATAACAATATATTTATTAAATTTAAAGTTTAGTTACGTCACGTATATTACCTAATTCCAGTTGTTTATTGTATTTGTTAGGCACTAGATTAAAAATGACGGTAGATTGATAAGTATTTCTATATATATTTTCAATCAGAAGATTTGAATTAAAGTTTTAGATATAACATCGCTTATTATATGAATATGCAGAATGCTTTACCTTCTAAAATAAAATATTTTTATACAAATTTAGATAAGTTGAGCTCCAAAACAGGTACTAAATTAAAAATCAAGGAGGAAATTAGAAAAAATTGTACATAGTTGTTAGGCATCAAATTAAAGTTGTGATGGATTAATAAGTACTTTTTTTAAAATTCTTGATTAGATATTTTGAGTTTAAATTTTAGGGGTAAAGTCGCTTATGATAAAGTGTTTTGCCTCTCAGAATGAAACTTTCCAATTCGAATTTAAATTAATTGAACCTTAAAATTAAATGAATAAGAAGTCAAAGAAAATTGTATTTGTTAGGCACCATAATTAGTTGTGCTTGACGATAATCTAATGCACCAATGGACAATTAACTATGATGATAATCCAATGCACAAGTGCGTAATTTTATTAATTTTATTAAAGGATAATGCATATCCTTGTTCCAATAATTAATCATTATATTTCCCACTATAATCATTCAATTTTTTCATAATAAGATATGAGAAACTAATTTTTACCCTCTATTTTATGTGTTATATATTAATCTAATATTAGAGATAGCAGTAATTCGAATTTACGCATTATAAAATTTATTAAAGATATTTAAAAAAACATTTGGTATCAAAAGTTTGTTTTATAAAATTTAAATGTAAAATCTCTAATTAAGGAAAAAGTTTTATTTATCTCAGCGTATTCATAGGGACACCTCTTTCTCCATTTTTTTGTGTGTGCCCGCTTGTATCTGTATTTTTAACTATTTCATATTTAGAATTACTTTTTTATGTTGTGTAAAGCTCGTTAAAGAACAAACACTATCAATATGGATTGTGGTGCAATGATAGAATTGTTTCACCCTTAATCAGAGTTCTCGTTTGAAACGTGAGAAACACACACTATATATATATACACATTAATTTTACGTTGAACAATAATGCTATTGAATTTATTATCAAATTAATGTCTGCCTAATTTTTCTCTACTTTCACTCTTATATTTATGAGCATTTTACTTTTCTTGTTGTACATGTATCTATACACCTCTTTTCTCATGTAGTAATTGAGCAATATTGAAGCATTGGCAGATTCAGCTAGTAACATATGAATTGACGACAATTTAATAATAAATCTTGTATATATAAGAAAATATTTAGTAAACGTAGATAATATTTGATTAACAACTCAGTTATTATAAAAGATTGATCTTACTTTTTTAAAGGCATAATATATTAATGCACCTTTTAACTTGACTTCAGTTGATATATATGTCCTTCAATTTTGGGTGTGCACAAGGTGGGTACTTAAACGTGTGTAGAATTAAACGAGTAGACACATATATCCTACGTGACATAATATATATAGGACGTCACGTAAGACGTGAAATTGCCATGTAGGACGTCACGTAAGACACACATGTCTATTTGTGTAACTTTATACGACTTTAAATGCTTACTTATGTACAGTCAAAGTTGAAAGGCATAGTTATCAACTAAGACCAAGTTAAAATACATATTTATATATTATGTATTATTCAAATGTCGAATTTCTTCCATTACCATACGGGCTACCCCTCTACTCCCCCCAAAAGAAAAGATTAGGAAAGTACAAACAAAAAAAATTATATACTATAGTATTATCAAATCACAATCCGATCATGTACTGATTAAAAATAATTTTATCGTAATTCCAAAATTTTCTTCCAAACACATAAAAGATCATGCGGAAAAGAATAAGAAGGGTGGCGTAGGAGACAAATATGGAGGCCAAAAAGGTTCAAAAAAATTGCCTTAAAAACAGTGTTACTTTTGTTGGGACTAAAAATATTACCTTTTGGTCAGTATTCTTGTTTGATTTCATTCTACAACCAAGAAAATAACAAAAATAATCCTTTATGTTTTGAGTATAATTTAAGAAAAATGATATATTTTTAAAAACTCCCTTTTCAACCTTATTATCTGATTCAAGACTCGATTCTTGATCTCAATCAGTTACTCAGGGATCGACCATGACCCCAACCCTAAACTAGACTTTCGACCTCAATTTGAGATTCGGCTCCTAATTCTGATACAGCCTCAACTCAAACCCAAAGTCTGATCCTAATCCAGAATTAAACTCTCAATCTGAAACTCAACTCTCGACTCAGGACCTGACTTCTATCTGACCAAGATCCAATTCCTTACCCTGATTCTAGTTTAGTACCCGACTACCTGACTCCTGATCCCAACTCGAGCTCAAGGTCGGACCCTGGTTCAGAATATGGACTTCTATCTCAATTTAGGATCATTGGTCACAGTAGGTTCAAGTTAGTGTCGATTCCCAATCATGGCTAGAATCGATTGTAGAATCCCGAATTAAAGGTTACGTCGAGGATCAAGCTCTTAGGCAAGGTTAAGTTCAAGGTCGTGTCTCCAATCATAGCCAGGGTCAGAATTGTGTCCTTGGTATGAGGTCATTTGTGTAATAACAATAGAAAGTATATATAAATCACTTTTATAAGAAGGAATATATCAAATTCTAAATTGCAAAATTAAGGAATATATCCTTAAATTAAAATTGTTCACTACTTTTGGACTATTTTGAACTTACCTTGAAATAAAAAGGATTATTTTTGTAATATTGTAACCCGTGAGGCCGTGACCAGTTTAATAATTGAATAGTAGTACAAGTTCACTGTCTTTTCTAATGTTTCTACATTAATTAAAAATACAAACATTAAAGTTTCTGACACATCCCCGCTGTCAACTTGCTGGTCCACTTTATGTTTTCTCGAGTAAAATAAAATATATTTTAGTGTATGATAAAAAATATTTCGAACGGTAAGTACCAACTTGACGATATAATAGTGAGATATAATAGTGAGACTGTTTTTGATAGACGTTCGATAATTCAAGTATGTATGATTTTGAGTAGAAAGAAGAAAACAAAGGAATTGTACAGCAAAGCATAAGCATCCTGTTTCTTCATATTTCTCTCCAAATTAATAAAATAATATTCCCTTTTCACATGTACAACAATAACAAGCTCCTGTCCAACCCATGCCGTCCCACCAACTCAGCACACCGAGACCCCCGCTTTCCTTACGATTCTTGACACTCGATAACAAGGTGAACGTTCAAATAGTCAATTTATCCGAAATCCGCATATACAATGTCTAGCTGTTTCCCACATTTACACATTTTTTCTTAGCTGGCATAAGAATCTATCCAACCAAAACCACAACACGTGTCGTGATCTCATTCGCTCAAAACCCTTGACCTGTGATGGGACCTACTCAATTTTTCCGTCAAGGCATGCAAGACCTGCCACGTGGCATCACCCTCCACCGTCCGATCATGAAAAAGTAGGGCCCTTGAAATTCTTGGGTCCCACAACTTCTGTTGTATTGTGCTCAGATTGGTTGCTGCCACGTTCTCGAGAATCGTGCCAAGTTTTCCGACGTCTTTCTCCGCCACCGTGACGGAGATTTCCGACCACGGCACGGCGGAGGAAAACGGCAGATCAATGCCGTCGGCGATGATCACCGGCACGCAGCCTAAAACAACTGATTCAACTAATCTTGGACTCCACGGAGCCCATCCTAATGGACATAAACAAAACGTTGATCGTAAAATCTCCGATTGATAACCGATAAACCGATGACGTCTTAGGTAAAATCTCCGATCATTCCCATATTTTTTCAATATAACAGTACGGACTTTCCTGCAAAAAAAAAAACATAAGGGTTATTTTCGTCTTTTCATTAAAAATTCTCGAGAATTAAACAGTTTAATTTTAACAAAACTTACTTGCTGTAAAAACGTCCGCTGACATTTTTTGGGTGGACTTCCATTTTACCCCTAAAAAACGCAAAAATATCACGGCGGCCATTAACGTCCGACGTAGCTAGTGTTTTCCGTACACTTTCCGGTGAAATATACGGCGGAATTACTATATGCTCTGCTTTTTGACATGGGTGATCGTATTTAACACCAAATGTTTGTAATATAATCGATTTTCTCAAAAACTCCGGTACTCCATCTGCCATAGCAACATCTTCCTGCAATTAAAATCACATAGATATTCAAAACTCTATCGGGTTTGATTCAGAATTTGAAAAAAATATCAATCTTTTGAACTTACCAATGTGTGAAAACAAGACCCAAAATCATGAGAAGCAACGAAGATATGGTCAGAACCTGAACTTCGATTCCAAAAAGTAAATTCCGATGAAATAAGCTTAATAGCTGAAGAAATTAAAGAACGAGCATGTCCAATAGCAGGGAATCCATTAACAGTGCTGAAATTACACGATACGTAAACAGGGACGAAGAAAAAATCAGCTTCAAATGGATCAAATGTTCGAACATCGCTGTTTAACAGAGCTTTATGTATGGCTACTTCAGATGCAAATAAATGGTTACTACATCTTTCGTTTGATAACCAATCGCTATTGTATTTACTTGGCAAATCATAAACGTAAATCTTCAATCCATTCAACGAATCTGAAACTGAAAAAAACACAACAAAGATAAGATAAATGTAAGGTAAGCAATAACAAAAAAAAATTAATAAAATTAAAATCTTTACCTCGATGGTTTTGAGTTTCAGGGTATTCAATAAGAGCACGAGAAGCTTTAGAATATTGAGGAACGGTGGTTTTAGAAATGGTATTAGGTTTATGATTGAATAGAAACGAAGCGAAAAAATAAAAAGAAAGTGAAAACCAAAGAACCCATTTGAAATATCTGTAACAAAACAATCCTCTGTTTCTATTTCCGCCATTGTTGTGGTTTAAAAGCTTCATTCTTACATAAAAACCTCTGTTTTTGCTCTGTTTTTTGGGTTCTATCATCTTTAAGAACCCCCTTTAAAGAAGATGAAATGGGGTTTTCGTTCTTGGTGAAAAAAAAAACAGGGGATTGATGAATGATAAAGACTTGTGTTTGTTAAGAGTTCGTTTTAGCTTGAAGAATAAATTTAACACCTAATTTGTTGCTGATTCTTCAAGAAAATGCTAATTTTGTAATGGGGTTTGGTTGAGTTTTGTTTTCCCAATGTAAAAAAATAATAATCACGAAGGTCATGAAGTAGCAGAGATGAGAGAGAAAATGAGGAGAGAGAGAGAGAGAGAAAGGGTTACAGAAAGGTCACATTGTGTTGTAAATGGAGCAGAATGAATAGCGCCATTGTTCATGGTTTCGAAGGTGGATTTTAATATATTTTATAAAGTTTAATTATGAAAAAAAAACTAAAAAAATTGATGGTCTATCGGAAATAGTATTTCTACTTTATAAAGATAGAGATAAGATATGTGTATATAATAACTCGTGAATAATTAATATAATTTCGTGTGGAAGTGTAATTTTTACAAGTTGGAAACATTAAATATCATTAACGGATACATCACATTCGTTTTTAATTAGAGATACAAAGTATTTATATAACATAAAAAGAAACTTTTTTTTCAGATTTTACTCGTAGAACTTTATTGGGATACGTTGTTGTAATTGTTGTTACGCATCACATTCTTTTTAAACGTCACTTGTAAGACTATATTAGATATGTTGTTGTTGTTATTGTAGTTGAGTCTTGATTAAATTCAAACTTTTTCTAGTTGAGTCTTGATTAAATTCGAACTTTTTCTAGTGCAAAAATTAATACTAAATAATGAGTTAATACATTTTTTAATTTAACCTCAAATTTAAAGTAAATACTAAATATTGAGTGATACTAAATAAGAGAGTTATCTTTGATATGAAAAACAACTTATTCATTAACGTTAGATTTTCTAATACGAAAATAATTAACGCCTTATTTATAAGATGAAAGATTAAATACTTTGTTTAGTAGATAAGTATTGATAATTGAAGTTATTTATGATCTCATTAATTTTACCACTTTTATAAAGTTTGGAATTAATGCTAAATTCTTGATAAAATCCTATTTTAAATAGTTGGACGGTGAGATCTAGATTTATGTATGACATATGAGCTTTGATTTGATTTAATATTTTTAATTTAAATTATGTATTTATTTTATAAATTAATTATTAATCTCAAAATATAAATTCAAAAATTTCAAATTCGAATAATCTTTACTTTGAATGTTTCTACATTCTAATTTGGTCAAAATTGTCAACTTGTTTCCTCGTGCATTTTACATGTAATATAAAGTGTGTGAAAATGTTATGTAAACCTTTTTATTCAAAGTCTAAATTCAAGGGCTTTGAAAAATTATTCGTCATATTTTCTAAATTTTAGTCTAAAGTCTAGTTCTAAATTCGTCATATTTTCTAAAACAAACAAACAAAAAAAACTTCTAAAATGTGTTCAATTTATATCAACAATCAACGTGAATAATTCATTTTATTATAGATAAAAGTGATTTATTTGATTCAAGGGTGTGATATAGTCGTTAATGAAGTTGGTTGCTCGTATTCACATTTCAGAAACAAAAATATTATGTGATTTCTTTTAACTTGTTCTAAACGTTGATGAGTTATCTGGTATATATTGCTGATAAGAGGTAACTAATATTCAGTAAAATTAATCAAGATACACATAAACGGATAGTAACACCACAATTATATATATATTTTAAAAGCGATCTATTCAAACTATATGTGAAAAGTGTGTATGATGTTGTCAACCATTCAAGAAATTATTTTTTTAATTATGATTATATCTTCTTGATATATTATTATGTGACTAGCTTTGAAGTACTTACTTTTTGTTATACAAATAAATAAAATAACCATATAAAGTTTTTGAATATATTTTTTTCAACATCAAAGTTGAAACAAATGAGTACCAATTGATATATTTGTTACTTATTTTTTAAGGCAAGGAGTATTAAGTACTACTTACTTCACCTCATTTAAACATATTTATGTGGTTAGGTTTGAGATACTTAATTATTTTTCTTTATTCGATACAGATTGAAAATTTTAACTAATTTTAATTTGTATCGCCCAAGTCATATTAAAGAAGTGTTTTTCAATCGTAATTTATTTTTAAACTTAAAGATTCAAATTCAAAGTTTATTATTTAAAATAATACAATTTTATCAATCATACCACAACTCAAAGCTGAAGTACTTATAAAATCTAGCAATTTTCTTAAGTGTGTGAAAAAGGGGTACAGACTTATTTGCGAGACAAACAAGTCAGCTTTTTAAATAATTTTTTAATTTTATATTTAAAATATTGTACTTAAAAAAGTAGATATAATTCCATACCCAGAGACAGTGCATATGAGAAGAGAGGGCAGCTATCAACTATAGTTATGATGGAATCGTAAATATTCTTTCATTCTTAAAGTCTCAGATTTAAATTTTCCTAGATACGGAGTCTTATTCTTATTCAAAGGTCTCGAATTTAAGTCTCCTTAAGTATGGAATCACCTCTATTAGGAAGTATTTTATCCCCAATATGAGATTTATCATCGCAAATTTATTGCTTAACTTTTAATTTTTAGGAGTATTTGTTGTTGTCTTATAGGTTGTCCAGAATTAGTGGTATTTTTCATACTGCAAAAGTTATTTTTGATGAAGATATTTTTCGTCAAAAGAAGAAATATGACATTATTCATTTATTGAGACATTTTTCATATATTTTTAATTTTTAATTTTATATTACTTACTTTAATAAAAATTAGGATATTATTATTAGTCTCTCGTCAAAAATCTCTTCCATTTGTTAATATTAATTTATTATTTCAGAAAATACATATTTCATTCACTAATTAATTATTAAAAAATATTTTTCTTATAAGTTGCAACTTAAACGTTCTATATTTTCTATGGAGGCACTATTTAATGTAATATTATTATTTTTTTCATTGACTATCCATGATTAATAGCTATTAACCGTCTTTAATTTGTTTGATATTTACTCCCTTTTTGCATATGTTACTTTGTGGTTTAGTAACATAATTATCTCTTGATAAGTACTTACTCCTCTTTATTGGTATTTTTAATAATCTCATGAATTTTTATTATTGACATTAATATTGGTACTTCAATTGGAGCTTCCACGGCCATAAACAAATAAAGACATAATATTTTTCTATGTAACGTTTAGTCTTCGTCTTCATGAAGCTGCTCTTTCATGCTTATGAATATTCCGGTGTTCTCAAAGAACTTGAAAAGTGCAAAATTTGCAAGAACAATAGAGGCAACTAGGAAAAAATACGTATCAAGAGAGACATTTCTAACTCTAAATCCTAGCTTATGCCTTTATAAAAGGTATTATATTCCCTTAAAGAAGCATCTCGAATATTCTGCAAATTCTTGGAATAATAAAGATATCAAATCCAAATCATCCTACTTCGAGAAATACGCCACTAATGACCCTCAAATCATGGATAGATCTTATGAGAAAAAATTCAATGGAGGAACAGAATTATACCCGCACTATTGATTTATCAATAAAATAATTAGGTTTCTTCAAGTTTTGCTTGTGGTTAATTTATTTTTCATATGTTTAATATTTGTTGCAAACATCTTTAACACACCTCAAGCTATGAGTATAAGTTACAATTTCTATGACAAGAAATTAAGTTACCAACAATAAAATTATTTAAAAAACCAAAGAGGTTCAATTTATTTTTTTATAAAATTGAATTGCATCTTATCAAACATTAAATCATAGCAACACTTAGATCTCAAAAACATTACACTTCCAAATAACAAGAATTGCGTAATTCTCATTAGCATAATTATTATCACCTAATATTTAACAAATAAGCAACTGATTTTTTTTCTTTCTCATAACGTTTATTTGCTTTAGTTATGTGCATTTAAAATTATAAAGCAAACAACATGATATTACTGATGTAGAATTAAATACATAAATAATTTAGCTCTTAACCAGTTATCAAAGAACCGATAATTAAGGACAGAGGTGATGTTAAAGAAAATATTCGTATAGTTTTTTTCTTCTTCTTTTTTGCTTCAATTTTATTCCTTGTCACGATAATGTTCTACACAGCATCAATAAATTCTCTCTATATAAAGAACAACTTTAAGCTTAATTAAAAAAGTCCATCTTTGATTAATTAAAGTTTGAAGTGATAGTGGTATCAAGAATAATATAATTTAGGTACCTAAAAGTCGTAAAAGCATAAATAATCAAAGAAAAAGCTAATGTTTAAAATAAATCTTTTTTGCTTAAAAACTATGAGAATTCTAGAAAACGTATGTGTAACATAGTTTTAAATAATAAATAAAATATGTTCATTATCGAAAATCTTTAAGGTCAAATTCATGAATTTATCCTTAAACTTATCATTATATATATTTATATAAAAAATCATTCGATTAATCGGATCGATGAATACCGAACTTATAAAAACAAATTGAGAAAAGTTAGCTTCTCTATCTTATCCAAAAATTGAATGTTTGTAGTGGAAAATAATATGATCAATTATTTATTGGAACAAGTCATTCAAGGACGGTGAATTGTTCTGGATAATCATTATCCTTTAAAATTAATCAAATTACGTCTAATGGACTCAAATAAATGAATTGAAAATAGACAACGACAACTAATTGTCCATTTGTGTATAATTAAATTATCATCAACCAATTTATATACATGATGCCAAACAAATACAATAGATTAACAACTAAAATTAATATTTAATAGGTAATTTATCAATTATCAATCATCAATCCATCAATGCCAATAAGACCCTAAAATCATATACTTCTTCATTGATATGACTGCTTCATGTCGAAGATATCTCAATATCAATAAGAGGCTAGACGTAGACACTTTTTCATTAACGTGCCTATTTCATGTCGAGAGTATTTCAATACTAATTATAAGAGACAAACACCTCTTCAATGACTTGCTTACTTCATGCTTAGAGTATTTTTTGATGTTTCAAACATTTTTATTGACGTATCTGCTTCATGTTGTGACTGTTTTTGAAACTTTATTATCTATGCTTTCAAGATATTTTTTCGTTGATAATATGATCCCACGTTAATAAAAAAAATTTGTCTAATAAGTGAAATTCAACAATAATAAAATATAAATAACATCATTAAACATTTGTCTAATAATTAGAAAATAGATCATTTTTTTTAATTGACTAAAAAATTGAATATACGTGACGTAACTAAACTTCAAATTGGTAAATATATTATTGAGAATATTAGATATCTTAATGAAAGTCTCTTTCATGCATACACTTAGAGATTAAGGAAAACTAAAGTAGATTTGGTCCACAACCTTTTACATTTTATTAAATTAAATTTTATAACCTAAGATAAGTTACAATTTTTTTTTATAGCCCTTATCCAAACACGTCTTCCAATTCTGGTTTAAATATCAAAAGTAGTGCTTGCTGTTAACTAATTTTAATTAAATATACATGACCACAGTAATAACCTATGGTAGTATATTAAATTAATTAATTATGGTATAAAATTTTGTACTTTTAAATAACAGTTTGTTATAACATGGCTCTTATCTTTGAAGAATTTTGGTTATTACATTTATAGCAACATATCTACAAGAAGATGATGCGTATACAACTTTATTCCTACAGTGAATCTTTTAGAGAGATTATTTTCGATAGATCTCGACTCAAGTAAACTGTATCATAATCAAATATGGAAAATAACAATAGATTATAAAAACTAGAACGATTACCGACTAACCTTTTGTCATAATCCTCGATTTTTGTTATTAAACTATCCATAACATCTTTTACAACTTTGAAGTTATTATAATAATAAAAATATGGATTGTTTTAGCAAGTTTCCGACCTTAGCTCAGTTGGTAGAGCGGAGGACTGTAGTTGTTGCTGTTATCCTTAGGTCGCTGGTTCGAATCCGGCAGGTCGGATTAATTTTTCCTTTTTTATTATTTTATTTTTTAAAATTGAAGCTTGTGAATTCTTAATGTTAATTTATTAATTCAAAAATCAAATCTTCTTTAATTTTATTTTAGTTTAGTTTATTTAGGGAAAAAAATCACTTAACTATATTTATCAAGTTTATAATTTTGATTCACATTCACTATCTTATTTTGAGGCAAACGTGGAGGTTGTAACAACTCCACTTTCACAATAGAAACATTCAAATATTATAATCACTAAACTCGAAGTTATAACGAAAAAATGGAACTAACAAAGAAAACTATTGTAGAAGATAACTAGAAGGGAGATGAGAAACATAGACTCAAAGAAAGGGGATGAGAGGACTAGACATTTTTCTCAACAATTTGCATAACCCTTGAATCACTGACCGCTACCCCTTTTGATGGAACCGTTCCCACACCCACTACTCGACTCGGATTCCAAATTTGCCTAGCCCAATTGCTTGTTCTCGACCCAATAGGTCTTGCCAGCCCAACAACTATTTGTGTGATCTTGGTATTCATATTGGGTTGGACTTGGTTCATAACAGAGGTGAAAGTTGATACACAAGATATATCCTAGGAGATGGAGAAATTTGATTGATGTCACACATTGTAATGAGGTGAAGATTGATATACAAGATATATATACACAATTTTTTTGAAAAACTCATCTATAACAATAAATTTTCATTTTATTCAAAGCTAAAAGGTATCTATCTATCTATCAACAATAGTAATAACAAAGATAGATGATCGTATGGAAACAAATTGATGGAAGAACAAAAGGGAAGTTACAAGTAGAAGTAGTCCGGGACTCCGGGTGGATATTAACATAAGATGAAGGAATTTTTTTCAAAATTCAAAAAAGATGTCTAGAGAAAATGAAATTACTACTATATTCTTTGTTGATCGAACACTTCACAAAATATAGTACTACATTTTTGAAGGATCCGACATGAGTGGGGTAGCATTTTTTGTCCAAACATTTTATTAATCATTATCATTAACTATAACATTTTATCTAGGAAAAATTATAGAAATCTCATCTTTTAGTTTACTTAGTACCATTATCCCCTATAAGTTTTACAAATCTCTAAAATCCCTCATTTTCGCACATCAGATTAGTGTATCTCGCGCATCAGATTAGTGTATCATGTATAAAATGTACATCAAATTAGTGTATCATGTATAAAATGTAATGTATCTTAACGATTAATGTATCTCGCCCATCAAATTAATGTATCAACGCTTATATTATTGTATCTGTTTGAGAGATTTCTGTAATTATAAACTTTTAAGAGATAAATTGTAATTTTACCTTAAAAGTATGTGATTTCTGTAATTTGCCCTTTTATCTATTCGTCATTATCTTCCCCCTTATCTCACAACTACATTTTACAAATAATAACCTTTGGAAACTCTACCACCTTTCCAATGCTATTTTTTCATTGTTCATGTAATTTTTTATCAAATAAAGTAGAAAGTATGTATCAGAAAAAGAACAAGGCCATTTAACTTTTCAATATCAACATTAATACATACTGCAACACAACCAAATTAAATTAGGCCCAAATTCCAATCAGAAATCCCAAATTAGGCCCACAGTAACTCGTCTCTCAACTCTCATCTCTCATCTCTCATCTCTCAGTCGTCTCAGTTACGCTGCAGCTCGTCCGTCGTCTCTTAATTCTCAGGCCAGCCGCTGCTCAGTCCTCGCAGATCGCAGTCGCAACCGCAAGCCGCTTGGCCACTGTTCAGTGCGGTAAGATTCCGACGGTGGCCCTCTAGATCGACGGTGAGGTTTCGCCATTCCGGTAAGGTTCCGACGACTTTCAATTCCCTTTACGTACTATTATTATCTGTATCTGTTTTTGTAATTTGATTGGAATTAGGTTTGTTGTAATTCATAGGGTAAAGTTTAAATTGAGTGAAGAATTTTTGGGGGAAAAAATGGATAAGGAGAAAGTGGAGCAATTGAAGATTCTAACGCAGCAATGGTTAAATGAAGCTGAAGAATTCATCAATCATATACCTCCTGTTCAACTGTATACTGCTGTTGGAGTTGTATTATCCACTCTCATTTTGTTGTTAATCAGTAAGCTCTTAAAACTTACTTCCCTTAGGGTTAGAGATTTCATTTGCTTTCTCAATTCTCATGGGTTTGTGTCGAATTTGTTTGAATTTTCGCATTTCTGAATGTGTTGCTAATCCGGGATGGCACGGAGGGACTTACAGTTAGGATTTTCTTTTTCTTCTTTTCTCCCCATTAATGCCACACATTTTTGTAATTTCTATATCACCCTTTTGTCACTATGATGATCCTCAGTGAATGATTTCATGTATTAAGTTTTAGATTGTTTTTTTATTCTCTTTGGAGGCTGAAATTTGAAGAATTTCCTTTTGTCTACCTCTTTGCCTGCAGTTCGCTTGTTCAAGCGTACAACATCTAACACCATTGTACTCACTGGGCTTAGTGGAAGCGGCAAAACATATCTTTTTTACCAGGTAACTCTTTGACATGCGACCTGTATAATCTTTTCAAAGTTTGATTGTACTGATCTTGATGTGCTGGCATATACCAGCTTAGAGATGGTTCAGCCCATCAGGGTACCGTGACGTCAATGGAACCAAATGAAGGCAGTTTTATACTACACTCTGAGGAAGACAAGGTAATGAACATTGTCTTCTCTTGTTCCCCTTTTCTGCCCTACCATTTTGCATGCATCCTTGTGATCTATACCTTTAGAAGGGAAAGATAGATCTTATTAATTGCTGATGGACTATCAGTTTCTTCTTTGGTAATCGATTTACTGAATTCCTTTATCTGGGAATGGAATTTCACATTACATGCGACTTGTTTTGGTTTTTTCTGCAGAAAGGAAAATTGAAGCCTGTTCACATTGTTGATGTCCCTGGGCACTCTCGTCTAAGGCCAAAACTAGATGAGTTCCTGCCTCAAGCAGCTGGCGTTGTGTTTGTGGTGGATTCTGTGGAATTTTTACCAAACTGCCGTCCTGCTTCAGAGTACTGATAATTTGTTGTTGCTTATACTTTACATTGGCAGTTGTTAATTCGCATTGGATATCTGACAACTGAATTTCACATCGTATAATCCCTCTTGCATGAAGGTACTTGTATGAGATCTTAACAAAGGCAAGTGTGGTCAAGAAAAAAGTTCCAGTACTCCTCCTTTGCAACAAGGTTGACAAAGTAACTGCACATACAGCAGAATTCATCAGAAAACAGCTGGAGAAAGAAATGTAAGAGTACACTATGCATGCATTTATTTTGGAGCAAACACCAATTTGCCTTTTGTATACATACATATATATTATGCGTGTGCAAACATAACTGTGATCCGAACACATAAAAAGGCAGAACTGCTTTCTGAATAGTTGAAATTTACCTCTCCATGGTGGAATACTGTGTTGCATGCTTTATTCTCCTTTTGGTAATGAACAACAACACCCTTTATAAATTGTTGGTAATATCATTAATTCAGCAACAAGCTCACGCCTAGAGAACCTTCCCAAACATGAAATCTTGTTTCATGCTTTATTTGCTAATGTACTTGGAGGCTCATTGAATCATAACCACTGCAAAAACTTAAAAACTGAAGTGTTATCACTTGTGTTCTGCTTTATAACTAGTTTGCTTTCTTATTGATCCAGCGACAAGCTTCGTACATCAAGAACTGCCGTATCTGATGCAGATATCTCTAATGAATATACGCTTGGTGTGCCTGGAGAACCATTTACTTTTTCTCAATGCCATAACAGAGTAGTTGTTGCTGAAGCTTCTGGTCTGACCGGTGAAATTTCTCAGCTGGAGAAGTTCATTAGGGAGAATGTGAAACCTTGATTATGGTATTTCAAGCAAACAGGGACCCCTTTTTATTTCTTTTCTTCTCTTTTATTTTTGGTCCGAAAAACTGAAAATACTATCAGAAAGACGGAGAAAAAACATGCAACTTGGAAAACATATTCAAAGTAGGGATAGGAATTTGAAGAGTTTTCTTTATGTTCTATTGGCAATCCCCACCTAAACATTATGTTTGTTATGACATTATCTTTATAAAAAAAAATAAAAAAAAATAATGTTTGTTATGCCTAGAATATCTTGTCATTGGATTTGATTACTTCCCTTTATTTTTGTGCTGGCTGCTTTTCATGGCAAAGGACTTTCCTGTGCATATTTTCCCCCCTCCATGTGTTGCTAGCCACATTGAAGAGGTTCTTTCTGATTTCGAACTACACTTTTTTTTATAAAAAAAATCAAGAAATGCTCTAACAATATTGGCATACGGTTCAAAACTCGGTGGATAATGAGTTTCATAGAGTGCATCACTTCTGCCAAGATTTGCATGCTTCATCGTTATATTGATGAGTGATTTGTGAAAGACAATGTTTGTTGACAATTGAACACTTCTCTCATTGTTATTGTTGTAGGATTCTTTGTTTGTTTCTATTGGGTACTTATTTATCTCTGTAGTGAACAACAATATTTAGTGTTGTATTCTATATTTTCCACTTGGTATTCAATACTTGTTTTAGGGTCTCAGCTATTCGAATCGTGCACTGTAATTCCTATTAAAGAGAGAAACAACTCCCCATCAAAATTTCATTCATTTTCAAGGCTTGAAAATGTGTCTACTTATATAAATAAATTTAAGTGCTTACTTGTGCATGTTATATTTTATGCCTTTTTAATATTTGATAAAAGCCCAAAAGTGGCTTCCAAAACTTAAATATATCTACAATTCCAGAATATTTTCTCCTTGAAATTAACTTTATTGGTTAGAAAAACAAGAGCTGAGAATAGTAGACGATATGAAGGAAGTTACACAAGGAGATTCAAGTACAAAACAACAATTACGTACGAGGTTTGGAGAGGGTGGTGTATATGCAACGTTAATCATACTTGTGAGGTTGTTTTCAATAAACCCTCGTAGAACATATCAAACATGAAAAGGAGATTAAAAAATGTGGGAATAAAATCTTTTTCCATTTCTTCCAAGTCTGTTGATGATGCTGAAGCAGATTTCAGTTCAAAGAGTAATTATACAAGGGAGTAAGACAGCAACAACAACATCAACATTTCAAAGCAGACTCAAATAACTGGTTCTGCAAGTAAAGGAAGAGAGGAGCAATTGCCATTTTCTTTCTAGTTTCGTTTGGTTTCGAGGATATAAAAGGGAAAAAAATTATATATATACATGATGATATCGAACCCGGGATGAGGGTAAAACTTATAAATAGAATAGCTTGTGCTGCTCAGCTCATTTATCTGAGCAACACTAAGAATTTAAAAGAAAAAAAAAGACATTTGGTTTAAGAATTTCTGGTGTATAATAATGTTTTTTTGACTTGTTTAATGGTATTTGAACTCATTGTTTGTCTCCAGATAGCTTTCTAATAATCCATTTGAACAATCTTGCTAACCAATACTTCAATGCTATCACCAAGGCAAACATACCATAGCAAGGGAGATGAACCACACCAACCATCAAGTACCTACAATTACACATTTGGCAAAGAGCATGAAGCATAATGATAAGTGTATGAATAACTCTAGAGATATACTAAGGCCTCGTTTATTTGCACTTAATGAAAGGTTTTAATCTTATTAATCATACGGATCTCAGTCATTAAGTCCATTTGTGTTTTAGGTCTGAATCATAATCATTCAGATATTTAACCATTACAACCACTTAATGTGTGTTGAATAGATCTATAACAAAGTTTTTGTACATTCAAGGATTTTTACAAAAATGACAGTTCACCAATTCTATTCATTCACCACAATCGCTGTCGCCGCCTACCATTAGCAACTACTAACTGTCCACCACCCACAACTACCGTTACTGTCAATCATTACAATCGGTCATCACCACTACTAGTCACCATTCACAATCATCACCACCAACTACCATTACCACAACAACCATCAATCACTACCGACAATCAACATCATCAGTCATCATTATATATCTCCAACCACAACAATTAGCAATTACTAATTCCATAGGGTAGCTGCAACCTCCCACCAACACAGTTACCGGGCTGCCTACCAAGGTTTGGACAAATGGGAGGAAATCATCTAGTGGTTTTGCCCCACTTCATTGACCACCAGGCTACACCCTTGGGTGCGTACTCATTTCTATGCACCAACAATGGCTATTTTTGCAATAACTAAAAGCATAAGAATCTGGACATCTAACTAGTTGATAGAAGACATTTCAGTAGATGTAAATTTTGTATATACAAGAACAATTGGACACGTACACTAAGGGAGCGTATTTGTATGAAATATCCAGGAAGGGATAAGGCCACCTGTTGCAACAAGAGTTAACTCTTATTAGTAACAGCATAAGCCTATATGATTCTTACTTTCTGAAAAAACGATGACGAAAAGCATGGCATAAGCAAACATACCACTTTGAGACACACATATGGACGAGCCACTGGAATGAGACAAATGTGCATGTATAAAGAACAAAATATGCAAATCTGAAGAAAGGGAACCGCTGGAAGGAAGCAAGAAAATATGTTAGCCACAGTTTGGGCATGGGATACGTTTATAGCTTAAGCCAGTTGTGAATGCAAACTTACTAGAGAATTCAGAATCACATCGCCAAGCAGGGTAATAGCATTGATAGAATGCATACCAATAACTAGCTGCATAGATCGGAAGAAAATCAACTTGTGATTAAAACATGTTAAACATCATTTAAACTATGTGCAAAGCAGAAATAAATACTAATCATGGTCTCTACACGTACGTGCGGATGTCACTGCTCAACTGTTCACTAGATTAGAGAAGCCTTTCCATGTCGACAAGTTACACAATTAATGATGAAGGAATCCAGGTAAAATTGTTCTTTTCAATCATCGTGTGCAGTGGAAGTATCGATACAAGAACAGTCCAGTGAATTTTTCATGTAAATTATAGATCTGGTAGATTATACATCTTTTGCCTTAATTTCAGGACTGCGGCACAGTTAATAGTAGCGAATGCATAGGTAAGCACTGGTGAAGTTGAAGTACTGCCATCTTCTAAGAGAATTTAGCCGTATTACAACCGTGAACTTTCTGCTGTTCAAGTTTTCAGTATCCGTGCATATTGAAATATGTCAGAAACTAAAGCAAAGGCGAGGAGGGTGAGAACAACCACACAATCAAGAAAGGAAAAGTGATACTTGATTGTAAAAGAAATTGCCAAATTTTAAACCAGAGGTGAGTCGTTAATGACCCCAAAATTGAAACAGTTGAGTAGCAAAGCATAACTGAACAACACTCTGGACTTAGCACTACAGTGCATGACCAGGCTATATTGCATAATAAATATTCCCTCCGTTTCAATTTGTTTGTCTGATTTTGACTTGGCATGGAGTTTAAGAAAGTAAAGAAGACTTTTGAATCTTGTGGTCTTAAACTAAACTAAAGATATGTACAATGTACCAAAATACCTTTTAATCTTGTGGTCTTAAACATGACATGTGGAAAGTTGGAATCAAAGAGTTGCCAAAAAAGGAAAGAGACATTCTTTTTTAAATAGACAAAAGAGAAGTAAGATAAACAAATTATAACAGAGGGAGTACACAGAAGCCACAAATTGAAGCAAAATGTAAAAGGGAAATAGAATCAAGCCAGTTGACTATAATGAAATAAGACTCAACTAAGGAAACTACAGTTCTTAAAACTTACAAATTGCAATCCGGAACCACTGGGCAAGAAAAACGGGTAGATAAGAAGCCAATAAACGCAATCCGTAAGCACCACGGCACCAGCACAGACCTAAAAGTTTTGAACACAATCAAAATAAAAGGAAATCAGCCAAGTTAATGTCCTTGAACCTCTTTGAAGGGCGCAGCTTCCCTTCCAGATAGCAACTTAAACTAGTAAAAAGAGGATCATAACGAGACATGAGAAGTGATGTAAAAACGACTCATAAAACCGGATCAACCAGTAACAAATACAAAGTTGCATTTCTACTAGAGGCCTAACACATGTTAATATAGTTAATTAGATTGAAAAATATTAAATTCAATATCTATAACAAATGAGGAAATGGCCATAATAGGTTACATATGCCATAAATGAGTATAAGGAAAGAAAGAAATGAAAAATAAAACTAAATATTCTGTTTTACTCCATAATCAGAAAAATATAAAAATAAATGCGAGGTGAATCTTGAGAGAACATGCCTGAAAAATTATCTGAAAGACATAGCCCAAATAACCTGCCGGTTCTCTAACATCAGTTTCCTCAATGGAACTCAAATCCTTGGATACGCCAGGTAAACTTGCATTCTTCTCAAGAGTTGGAGAATCGTTTCTCTCTTCATCAATACAACAAACTTTTGCACCAGTAACACCCTTTCGATATTGGATACAGCCATAGATGGAGAGTGAAGACCCTAGCTACAGAATTTCGTTGAGAACATAACCAAGTTAAAGAAACAAGGGAAATTTGAACTAAATACGCAAGGAGTAGAGATGATAATGTTGTAATGAGAGAATATTCCCAGAGCTATTTAGCATGGGGGATAGTTACTATGCTTTGGATGAGGAAAAAACATTTTCATTTTGTATATGTATCTATATGAAAAATAACAAATAGAGGGCAGATCTCAAGACATTCACATCCTCCAGATCATATGTCGAAATGAATGGTAAACATGGTTTAATTGCAGAGTAACATACCCCAAAATAGATAGTGACCAAAGAGAATGTCCACCTGTCCAGCACAAAAAGAATAATCAAAAGCAAAATATAAGACTAAGTATCATGCTATGAGCAAGTAAAATCGTATATGAACGTGTAAAACTGAAATTCATTAAACACAATTCTCTTAAATTTTGAAAGCTTCAAGAGATAATTAGGCTTCTAGTATAGCTCTATCAATATCAAGGGGAAACTTGATCGATAAGACATCCCTTAGAAGCTAAGGATTTTAACTAATCATGAATGAGCATCAAATAATAAAAGACAACTAAAAAGATAGCAATGGCATGACCATTGAAGTGGACATTTCCAGCACACATTTATTCTGATTTTTAAGATAAACCTTAACTTGATCAGGGATTGAGTAGTACTCCATTAGGAAAGGATTACCCACAGAATCCAAAGATATTAACAAAGATACCAGTTAGCAAGAGCACCCAAAACAGAATCAAGCCTAGAAGAAATATGGAGGAAGTAATAAGGAGATGTCCTTACTGAGTATAGAAAAAGAATATATCTGTACTATTCAAATAAGCATCTGAGGAGAGCATTGATAGAAGAAAAGTGAAAGCAATTAGCCTGTAAGCAAGCAGCCAAGCAGGATGGATTGATTTGTGACATGTGGTCCAAGCTTCGTCTTTGTACAAGAACCCAACCTTTTTTTTCTTACTATCTCTTTCCTGGATTCCCAACTTTGGCGAACCTTCATACTTCCATATTATGAGTGCTGCAATTCCTACAAGTACGAGGACCCCCAAACCCAAGAATAAGAAATTCCAGGTCAACCAATAACTTGCGGTGGCTGTTCTCATGACTGGCCGCCAAGTATGTTTAAAACATCCTGTTAAGAAGCTCATTGTAAGTATTAATCGTTCAAAGCTTGAGTTTATATTTCTTTTATCTGAAAGGTGGAACTACCTACAGCTATAGCAAGAATTCAAGAACTTTAGACTCTACGTGATATCTCAAATTGAAGAAATGGAATTTTTTATGGGAGATTACTTTTTCCTTTTCCATATCCTGCAGAACTAGAAGAAAAAATTGATCACCAACCACTTTTAAAGGCTCCGGAGTCAAAACAGTCTAAGCTTTAGTATAAAGTGAAATCTACCAGAAGTTCGTTACAAACTTAGGAATGATTTTGGTTAAAACCTCTATCGGAGTGGTAGGTCGAGGCCAACTTTTCACAGCCTCTATCTTCTGAAAATCCACTATGATGCATGCCTTCACTAGACACCACATAATCCGTAGACACTCATACTACCATATAAAAGTTTGGTTCAAAAGTCAATTTATACATGCATCTACGGGTACTTATGGCAAATTTGGATTCCGAGTTTGTGGGCCAATACAAATACTTTTAACATAAACCTTAAAAGATACTTCAAAAGGAAATTTTGAATAAACTCACATAACCACCAACTCAAAATTGACAACAATATTTTAAATGTTGTGTCAATTCTGAGAATATTCTCTTTGACTCTCATAACAACAACAACATACCCCGCGTAACCCCACACATGGGGTCGGGAGGATAGAATGTACGCCGACCTTAATCCCAATACTCCTTTCTATAAGTAAATAAATACATAGGCACAAAGCAAACACCCAAAACACACAATTGACTATTTACACAAACATTAGACAAGAAAACAAAACATACCCAGAAAAAATCTAGATGAATCAATCAAAAAAATCTAATCTTTTTTTCAAATTTTTTTCTGAGCTGCACCTAAGAAGCGTCTAGGATCAAAAAGAGGTGAAACCCAGAAATCAAAATTGGAGGTATAACAAGAACCCCCACACAAAAAAATAATAATTTTAAGACCTAACACTACCAAAAAAAAAAAGATTTCTTTCCTCTGTTTTTCTGTTCAAATTACTAGGAAAAGAAAAAAGGGAACAAGAGAAACAAGAAGAATCATCTAGCTTTAAGTTAATTCACATTGTACCTTATTGGCCTGAAGATGGGGGAAAATGGTTTGATTAAATGAAAGGGATTTGTTTCCATCTTGGTTGCACCAAAGGCCCTTCCTTGTTTCTCTTATGTGTTTGTTCTACATGAGTGAGAGACCTTTTTTTTCTCTAAACCATTCAGCTATGCATAAGTAGAGATATTAGTCAAGTAATTTGACTAAGATGGGAATTGGATGTTGGTTGAGGGAATGATTGTAATCTCGGGATAAATTGTTGGATTATTTTATGTGGGATAATAATAGCGAGAAAGATATGATTGAAATTGAAAGTAAAGATTTATGTCAATTTAAACCAAATACATATATTTTATAGAGAATTTTTTTGGATTAGCTATAGTTTAGAGCATAACTATGAAATGCAGCTACACTTGTTGTATCGGGTGGAAGAGTTGTATCACTTTGGTATAAGCGAAAGAGTTGTATTCAAGGGACGGGTATTAGTTATATCGCCACCCACGGGTATCAGCTGAAAATGCGTATCTATTATATTAGTTGAAAACACACGCATATTATATTTTTTGAAAAACACATGAACGAGTTGTATCAGTGTGTTGCTACCAAATCCCGAAATATAGCTACATTTCTTAACCTTTTGAAACTATAGTCATTTATAGTCCTACCATTATTTAATTTTATGTATTATAAACTCATGTCGCGCATTATGAATTTCTTTTATCATGGTGATAGTTGTGTGTCAATTGATACACACCTCGATAACAAGAAACCATTTACCATTTTTATTTTTGCTGAAATTTCAATCATAATCTCTCATGAGAATCATCGATTTCATTCATAGATTATACAACTATACAGATAAATATCAAAATAAACCGGAAAAAAATTAAATAAGACTTGCTATTTTGGTTACATTATTTCCTATTTTCACCTTCATTTCCTTTCAACTTATTTACTCATCATCACTGAACTCCTTTACTATTAAGTCAACTGGTAATAATCCTTCAGGAACTGTCGACTCTAATGCTTCAAATGAGTTGTTAATGTAATATTTATCTTCATGATCATCATCATCACTGATCTCATCGTCGCTGTCATTGTCATCATCGGAACTGCCTCTCCACATCAGTCCTGGCTGTTCAGGGGAACGTTTGTTGGATAAAACCAGAGCGGGATATGTGTGCTCTATGGCCTGGGAAATGCTAGCGAATTCCTCCACCTTGTTCAAGAGATCATCAGGTTTTAGATCAATGTCGTCTAGCAATAATGCCTTGCCTGAATCAATAGCATTCTTCCACAGGGACTTCATTTTAGGGCTTGTGCTCCGTGTTCTAGAGTGTGCGTTGGAATAATCTTTGGCAGTGCCTGCATTTCGGATTGACACAAAACATATAAATACTATAGCTTGTCGAATTGGTTTAGTCTGCAAGAAAGAGGACAGTCTATAGTTTGATAAATTTGAATGTAATATAAGAAAGTTTAGTTTATCTATTGAAACAAGGACATTTAGTTGCACAAAGGGAAACTTTAGGCAATATAGACAGAAGTGATCATTAGATCCCATGGCCAAAACCTGGCAGCATCTCATATCTTTTTCTTTTGCAACTCTTGATGAGACGCAACAAAAATAGGCAAAAGAAATATTATCACATTCCGCATTTGAGATGTATGACATGTACGATGTCTGTTATCCAAAATGTGATTAAACAACTATCAGCACATTGCTCAGGTTGCCTGGGCACCGGAACGGGACGGGTTGACCAATACCGGGATGGATACTAGGTTCCGTCCCGTCCCACTATATACCGATAAGTCTGGCAATGGAACCGGGAGGTGCCGGTTCCGGCTTGTACCGGGTAAGCGTGCCAACGGGACGGACCGAAACCGGAAAAAAATATGTATACCCGTCCCGGACTGGAAAACGGGTCCCAACGGCTATATTTAAAAAAAATAAAAATTAGGAACATTACTCAAATAATATTAAAACTTTTATAATTTTAAGGGATAAGGGTCTGAAAAATACCCTAACTTTGGTCGGAAAATTAGGGATAAGGGTCTGAAAAATACCCCAACTTTGGTCGGATTTGCTGTTGCGATACTAAACTTTCATGAGGACCTATTACCTCCCTAGACTATTTAATACCGTATTTTTTACCCCCTGAACTATTTAATAGTGTATTTTAAAGGTATATATGTGCCCACGTGGACACATTACTATTTATAATTTTGCATTATTTTTTATGTCCACGTGGGCAAATATATATGTTTAAAATACGGTATTAAATAGTCTAGGGAGGTAATAGGTCCTTATGAAAGTTTAGTATCGCAACAACAAATCCGACCAAAGTTGGGGTATTTTTCAGACCCTTATCCCTAATTTTAAATACAAACTTTCAAAGTTTAAATTTCACCCTTTAAAAGTTTGAAAATTTAAATTTAAGATAATAATAAAAAAAATTAAGCCGAATAGCCTATACTTTTATTAATATTAATTAAATAGTACAAGTTGAGTTACAAAATATTAGTAGAGTATTAAAAAATCTAATCTACACAAGCCACCTTCTAGGAAGGGTTCTGTTTGAATTAAACCTCGAATTATCATACTCATACTAATAGACATTTAAATTTAATAGTTCATGCTACCAAGGAAATCTTTTTTTAAATCATTTAACATTTCTCTAGTAACATGCTCTGAAATTGGTTGATTAGATAGTTCCTCCATTGCATCAATGTCGTCGTCACTAAAATCTTGCATTATTCCATCAACGTCATTTTCAAATTTGGTCGATAAAGGTGGACGACCATAACTCCTTCTCTCGCCATTAATCCAATCTCTAAATAGTACCGATATCTCCAAGCTATTTGCTGCTAATGAATGTCTATGCTCTCCAATTTGAAATCTTGCTGCACTAAAAGCGCCTTCTGAAGATGCTAACACATCTCGAGCAACCGGTTAAAGTTTTGAAAATCCCTGGCCGCGATTGCCCCATTATTCTGGAAGATCAATAGTAGTAGGTTCTGTATTTTGATTAATAGATGCATCAAAATCATTTCTATCATTATGAGAAAGTTCAAGATAACAATCTATCATATCATCAAGATCATCTTTATTATATCTACTCCTAGAACCTTAAGGCTCTTCATTACGTACTACATTCATTCTATTAGAATCATACAATTTAAAAAAAATGTATGACTTGTATGATTCTAATAGAATGAATGTAGTACGTAATGAAGAGCCTTAAGGTTCTAGGAGTAGATATAATAAAGATGATCTTGATGATATGATAGATTGTTATCTTGAACTTTCTCATAATGATAGAAATGATTTTGATGCATAAATGTATGACTTATATGATTCTAATCGAATGAATGTAGTATGTAATGAAGAGCCTCAAAGTTCTAGGAGTAGATATAATGAAGATGATCTTGATGATATGATAGATTGTTATCTTGAACTTTCTCATAATGATAGAAATAATTTTGATGCATATATTAATCAAAACACAGAACCTACTACTATTGATCTTCTAGAATGGTGGGGCAATCGCGGCCAGGGATTTCCAAAACTTCAATCGGTTGCTCGAGATGTGTTAGCATCTTCAGAAGGCGTTTTTAGTGCAGCAAGATTTCAAATTGGAGAGCATAGACATTCATTAGCAGCAGATAGCTTGGAGATATCAGTACTATTTAGAGATTGGATTAATGGCGAGAGAAGGAGTTATGGTCGTCCACCTTTACCGACCAAATTTGAAAATGACGTTGATGGAATAATGCAAGATTTCAGTAACGACGACATTGATGCAATGGAGGAACTATCTAATCAACCAATTTCAGAGCATGTTACTAGAGAAATGTTAAATGATTTAAAAAAAGATTTCCTTGGTAGCATGAACTATTAAATTTAAATGTCTATTAGTATGAGTATGATAATTCGAGGTCTAATTCAAACAGAACCCTTCCTAGAAGGTGACTGTGTAGATTAGATTTTTTTAATATTCTACTAATATTTTGTAACTCAACTTGTACTATTTAATTAATATTAATAAAAGTATAGGCTATTGCCTTTAAATTTTTTTTATTATTGTCTTAAATTTAAATTTTCAAACTTTTAAAGTGTGAAATTTAAACTTTTATAGTTTTAATTTTTTAAAGTTTGAATTTAAAATTTTCAAACTTTTAAAGGGTGAAATTTAAACTTTTATAGTTTTAAAGTTTGAATTTAAATTTTCAAACTTTTAAAGTGTGAAATTTAAACTTTTATACTTTTAAAGTTTGTATTTAAAAGTATAAATTTTTAACTTTAAAATTATAAAAGTTTAAATATTATTTGAGTAATGTTCCTACTTTTTTAATTTTAATAATTAATTTTATTTTTTTTAAATATAGTCGTTGGGACCCGTTTTCCGGTCCGGGACGGGTATACATATTTTTTTTTGGAATTACTGGTTCCGGTCCGTCCCGGTTCGGTAGTCCCGGTTCCGTTGCCATGCTTATATACCGGGATGGAACCGGACCGGAATGGGATAAACGGGACGACACATATAGCTATTTCAAAATATAATAATTTTTTTTAGTTATTTTGATTTTTTGAATTACGAAAATATGAATGTTTGTTTATTTTCAAAGTTTAAATTAATTGTTTTCAAATTTATAATGTAATTTTACTTAAGTTTATTTTAAAGATATTTTTTTTAATTTTTACTTGTTAAATTTGCAAGTTTAAGTTTAATAAAGTTTTTGAGCTTAAGTTTTCAAGATTTGAAATTTGGAATCTTTTGAAGTTTATAAGTTATTACTTATTAATATGTTATAAGTTATACTTATAACTTGTAATTTAAATAACTTAAGTTTGTAATTTAAAAAATTAAATAAAATAAGGATAAAACAATGACACAAATTAAAAAAAATATCAATCCAATCCAATTTTTTTATTTTTTATTTTGAAAATATGCCTATATATAAATTATAAAATATAAATTAATTAATAAAAAATAATTAACCGGAACCGGAATAAACCGGTACCGGTATCAAATCGTGATACCGTTCCGTTCCGAGTACCGGTTCACGGTGTCCCATTCCATCCCGAAGACTACCGGACCGGTACCGGTACAACCCAATCCGGTGCCCAGCCTTAGGTTGCATGCATAAGTTGACTCAAAATAGGCACACATGTTTCGCACAAGTAAAAGTCCAAATAACTCGATCCTTTTCTCCCTTTTACAGAACTAGAGAGGACCAAATTCCTATTTGTTTCCCATCTAAGAGAGCAAGAAGTAGTGAAAAGACAAGAAACAAAGTTACTGCAAGAAAAAATTGAAGTGGCCTAGTAGACCGACCTCCTGGATTTGCCAGTATTTCATGCATACCTGAGCGGCCTGAAGTATTTATTTCATCTGCAACAGCATCAATTCTGGAGGACACAACCGGCGGGGCATTTCCGTACATAGGTTTCCAGTCTTTTCCTCTCCACATCAATATCTGTTCATCATCGAATGACAATAGCACACAAGGGACCAATTCCTGTCATTGAAACAATAAATTAGCGTAGACCTTGTGTAACTAAAGAACATATTTGGAACTTAAACAAAGAAAGAGAAGAAGTATATAAGTGGAGTTGAACAGTTCAAGTATGCCCAAGATTAATAGATACTTATCTCTCTTCAAGAATGTGGATATCAAACATGTAACCATTTTTTGTTATGCTTCGAGACAAGAAAGTTGCTAATCTCTAATTTACAAGAAATTGCTCATCCTAATCAGAGTATTGAGAGGCTACAAGGTGTTGTGTGATTGGTGGCTACATGTTTCTGAACTGGAAGTCATGCCCAAACACAGCGCAAGCTCCTATACAACTAATCTTGCTACTTGTCTTGGCAATATAATTATGAAACCTCTGAAGGGTTGTTAACGTAGCGCAACAATGTGTGACAGAGATCTTAAGGAAATTTTTTACTGATTCATTGCTCAAGATGCATATGCTGAGACCTAATTGACAGAAGCCAAAGTTATGCAGGGAACTAGACTGCAATATAAGAATCAAGCAATTGTTATAATTAAAGAATAAGAAGAACAATAAGTAAAACCTTTAACTTAGCTCCTAGCTTCTTATAATCACTTGCATGCATACCCCGGCAATCAATCTTCACCAGTGGACAAGCTTCAAAGGCACTTCTCACGTCTCTCACTAGCGTAAGGTAAACTCCATTTTTCGCTGCAGAGGAAGATACCCAAGTTCTTCAAAACTAATGAGAACACAAGAAAGAGCTATTGGAGTTTAATGTTCTACATATATACAAAGGTGAAAGCGCTACCACCAGCTGGAAAGCACAGAAACAGATGATAACCACAGACAATGCACATGAAGTCGGTTTAAAAAGAAAAATAGAAAAGATAAACTGCACATTGAACATTCCTAGTTAAACAGACAGGTCACAGACGAAATTGGAGGACCTTGTGTTTTACTTTGTTTATATCACAAAAACATGTATCATTTAGATTTTAAAAATCCACCTACAGAGTCTTTCTACTTTTTAGGTTCTCAGATTGGAAAATAAGAAATAGTTTCGGCATATATTCAATTGCTGAAAAAACAAAAGCTTTACAAAACTCTCTCCAGCAACCACAATTAGCTAGTAGTCAAGAACTGAGAAGCAAAAGGAGCTGGATAAAGATGTTTCAACATGTTCAGATGTTCTGCCACCAGTTGCGTGTGACCAAAAATATTGCACGTATGTTACTGTCTATAACCTCATTTACATGCAATACCCGAATGAGAGACAGCTCAAATGTAAAATTAGCTAAAAGCATATAACAAGTACCCAATTTACAGATAGGGGGTAGCTTCTTTCCCTTGATTCGTAATTCATCAGCCTCTTCTTTGGTCAATCCTTCTGGTGCTTCCTGTATAAGTTTCGGGTAAACTGGTGTAGCTGGTTTCCATAACATCAGTGGGTACTTTGGACGTGTACGCTGGTCATAGTTCCTTCCCCGAAAGAGATAAACTACACCACCCACTCTATGTATGATCTTTCCGCCAGTCTTCTCCTAATAATGTTGAAAATGTAGATCAGTAGATGGCAAGCCGTAAACTCTTTTAGAATATATAAAAAAAAATTAATCAAAGAAAAAAAAATATGGAACAATTCAACAAAGTTCAATCAATGGATAACCTCGAGACATTGGCATAGGTTGTTCATATCAACAGTAGGGACTCCTAAGCATCGAACTTTACAAACAGGATTCCTCCTCCAGTGAGTATGTATTAACTCTAACATGTTATGTACCAATCCATCCCGACCTATGAAATTCAAAGCTTCAATTAAAAATTCAAAAGTGCAAGCTCCCAAGCTCAAAAGTTTGAGAGAAAAAACAAAGTACCAAATGCATGGGAAAATGGAGAAAATTTGTTCTGAACACCTAAGCTAAAACAAGATGACATCAACAATAAATAATCAACTCACCAGAAGCCCCTTCCCTCCTCCCCCCTAAGACCTGCCAAAAGAAGGGGGGGAACACTTTGCCTAATTCTATTTTTTATTTCACCAAAATTGGCTCAATGTTCCACAGTACACATAAGCAAGCTTGAAGCTTTGACAGTTGTGAGTTGGTTTTGCAACAGCATTCAATCAATTATCTACTATGTCACAATCCCAAATCAATTTTGAGTCGGTTATGCAAGTAAACCACTATTTGTCGTAGGTACTCCAGTCCTTGTAAGGCAGAGGGAATAGAGGACATGCAATAAATCGACATGAACGAGGCTAAAAGTTGCAATGAGTTAGCGTTATCAAGCTAGCACAATAACATGTCATTTGCTTGACAACATAAACAGAATCAATTCTAGCATAACACTCCACATTAATAATACTCACACAAATCACACGGAATTTGTGCATTATTTTATGCGAGATTAGAATGTAGAATAATTACACGTGTATTAGTAATAAATGGATGATAGTTTCTAAAAATAAGAAGTTCCTGTAAAACAGACAATCTTTGCATAACAATTCATGTACTATTACTTGCTGCATAATATTCCTACATATTACTGACACATAATAATTACTCCCTCTGTCCCAATTTATATGACTCACTTTCCTTTTTAGTCAGTCCCAAAAAGAATGACACATTTTTATATTTAGTAACAATTTAACTATAAAATGTCTATTTTACCCTTAATGAAATGATTTGCAGCCACACAAATTTCTATCATTCATTTTGGACCACAAATTTTAAAAGTCTTCCTTTCTTTCTTAAACTCCGTGCCGAGTCAAACTACATCACATCAAATGGGACGGAGGGAGTACTAGTCTTGTGTACTAAACAATTGATTAGTAAAGAATTCCTATGTTATAATCTTAGAGGAACTAGTCTGTGAACTAAACAATTCATATATAGAGAGTCATTCAGCAACAAATACAGAAGCTAGTTCAACAAGAACAACAACATAGCCAATGAAATCCCATGAGTGGGGTATGGAGAGGGTAGTGTGTACGCATACCTTACCCTACCGTCGGAGGTAGAGAGCTTATTTTGTTTCTAATAGACCCTCGGCTCGACAACAAATATACAGTGTAATCCCACAAAGTGGGGTATGGGGAGGGGTAGAGTGTACGCACACCTTACCCCTACCTTGGAAGGCATAGAGGTCGTTTAGACCCTCAGGACAAGGAAAAGAAACAATCCAAGCAGTAAAAAGAAAAAACAAATAACGGAAATGAAGAAGCCAAAGCAAAATACTATAGACAGCCTCACAAATCATCCTGAACAGTAATCAAAACAAGATAATACAATAATTGAAGTACAAAAAACAACATATAGTAACCAAACTCAAGTCTCAAACCACAAGAAACTACAAGAGTAATACTACAACTAATGGTACGGAAGGATAAGCGAGACAACGCTTAACTATCTAACTAACCTTCTACTACCCTCGGCTCAAGTAAAACAAATACGGAAGCAAGTTTATTCCCTAAAATTCCAAAATAAACTTACCAATGTTAACTTGTCGATTACTAGCTATACAATCTTTCAAAAGCTCTTGAATTTCCATCTTTGTCAATGGGGGACCCAACACCTTCTTTGGCTTTCCTTCAAACATCCCCAGCTCATATGCCCTCAACATTTCATAACGCTTACCCCCATCATCATCACTCTCCATTTGAGGATACAATGGCTCAAAAAGCTTAATATTTCTCTTAGATTTCTTCATGGGTGCTTTCCCTGTCCACGGTCTAGGCATAGTCGGAGGAGCAAAAGGCAAAAAAGCCGGTTCACGAATAGCCAACGGTTTAGCTTTCGGAGTTTCAGAGTAACTGAACTGGAAATCAAAAGGGGCACCAGGGAGACGATATGAAACGCCGGAATCTTTCACGACGACCGAACGGTCGCCGTCTTCGGTGATGACTTGACCCGGTTTAACCGGTTTGTGGTATTTGGAGTTGTGATGGTGGGTTTTGAAAGCTGGAACCGAGTTTTTTTGCGGTTTTGAGGAATTGGGGTTTTGTTTCTTTGGGTATTTGGGGATGGGGATGGGTGGTTGGAGTGGTGGGGTTGAGTTGGGGTTGTGGGTAGGGGGTGGGGTAGTGGGAAGATTAGAGAAAAGATTGGGTTTTGGTAGTGACATTGCTAGAATTGGCATTGTATGAGCAAAGAAAAAAGCTTTGTTGTTCAATGGAAGAGGGAGTGG
>NW_006239029.1:552099-556457 GCF_000226075.1 Solanum tuberosum | reverse complement strand
GGGGGGGGGTGGGTGGGTGAGGTGGGTAGTTGGGGGTGGGTGGTGGTGAAGAAGATGAAGTAGCAAAGTGTTTTCTGGTTTTTTGTGTTGCAAGATGAGAGGGAAGGAAGATGATGAGCAAATCTTTTTGGGAGAGGAGATTTTTTGAGAAAAGAACAAAATGGTCCTCAAGGTATGGAGTTGTTTTACTTTGGTCCTTCATCCCCGTCACCCCACACTCCTACCTCATCTCGACTCTTCTAATATTTATGTAGATATTTTTTAGGATAATATTTTTTATTTACATATTGTACACAAGAATTCTAATGTCCAAAAGACGCAAGTAATTGAGATGGTTGTGTGTATATTAGCAGCGGTAGGATGAGGAATGAATGTATATGAGATAAGGTGAGAGTGGCGTTAATGATGGACAAGGTGAGGGAGGAGAGGTTGAATTGGTTGAAGCATCTAAAGAGAAGATACTAAGATACTCTAGTGAAGAGGTCCAACAAGTTGGCTATAGAGAATTTTAAGAAAGGTAGAGGTAGATCAAAAAGTATTGAGTGAGATAACTGAAGAGGACATGGCACACATATGACTTACTGTGGGACATGATTCTAGATGGGAGGATATGGGGTAGAGGATTGAGGTAGAAGTTTAGTAGATAGTCGAGCATTATTAGTAAGTATTTTTCGATCTTACTATTACTTGTTGTATTTTAGGGAAAATTATGTAGAATAGCGAACATTTAACTTATATTAGGTACTATAACTACTGTATAAGAAAACTGTAATTTTGCGGTTACATTTTAAGAAATTTGTAATTTTTCAGCTATAGTTTTCCCAATTCTTGCTATTCACTTGATTTGTATAAATTCAGGTATAATTTGGTTCCTGGTTGTATAAATTCAAAATTTTGCATATGCTTACCCTATCTATTTGTATATGATTCATGAAAATTCAGGTATAATTTGGTTCCTGGTTGTATTAATTCAAAATTTTGCATATGCTTACCCTATCTATTTGTATACGATTCATGAAAAAATCATAATAAATTACCCTAGTATATTGGCAAGCGAAATATACAAACGGAGTTCTGAAAAAATCTTAAATGTATAAATACATAATTTGTATATACTTACCCTATTTGTATATTCGAAAGTGAAATATACAAACTGCAACCTTCATAGCAAACAAAACTATAGTTATGGAGCGCAATTATCAAAACTATAACTATATAGCCTTATTATATCTATTATGTTTGTTATTTTTAAAATTTTATCTATAATTTTTATGGGTGAAAATAGTTTTCACCTCGACTTTACTTTTAAAATCAAATTTACTCTCAACTTTGAACAATAATCAAACTCCCCCATTTATCCTAATTAAATCTTTAAAATGCCTATTATACTCTTTCATTATCAATATTTTTTACTTCTTTACAAATATGATATTTTCATTTATTGTTTTTGAACTCATATAATAAATTTTTCATAAAAACATAAACATTATCTTTTGGACGAGAAAAGTAAGAAGTACCAATTAAATATCTAAGCTAATGATATTCTATAATGAAGTAAATTAGCATAATAAGAAAATTAATTTTATTAATAATAATTAAAACTATAATGTTTATTTATACAAGTGAAAATAATAGAGACTTACAAATATATTTTGATGAAGGAAATACAAAAAAAACAATTTAATTAAGATCAATTTTTAAAAAATTATATTTATTTAGATTTTAAATTATTTTAAACTATAATTTATGTAATACTCCATCAATGTCAATCAAAACTTGTTTATTTATATAATGGGAAAAAGGGTCTGAAAAATACTCCAACTTTGGCCGAAATTGCTGTTACGATACCAAACTTTATGGAGGACCTTTTACCCCTGCACTATTTAATAGTGTATTTAAAAGGTATATATGTGCCCACGTGACACATTATTATTTATAATTATGCAATATTTATGATGTCATATATCTACCTTTAATATACACTATTGAATAGTGTAAGGGGGTAAAATGTCTTTTCCAAAGTTTGGTATCGTTACTGCAATTTCGGTCAAAATTCGAATATATTTCAGACACTTTTCCCTTATATAAACAATAGAGAATGCCCCCATCTTTTATACTACTTGACCTTCATTCTAAATAGTTGTTTTAATTTATTTGTCCAATTTATGAAATCAATTTTTTTAACATATTTTCATTTCTGCCCTTAGTATTAAATAATTACATAAATTAACAGTAGTCAAAATTTAAAATTTCAAAAGCATTATTAAGAGAAAACGCATAATTATCTCCCTGAAGTAAGGTTTGATTTTTAAGAAGACACTTTTACTTTGCGAGGGACTTATTACTCCTTAAATAATTTGAACTGATATTCTTATATCATTTTTTGTCCATATGATGTAAAAAGTGTATGTACTCTATTAAATAACATGAGCAATCTAAGAAAATGAATATAGTTTTTTTTTACAAGTATTTGATTAGAATATATATATATATATATATTTTTTTTTTTTTTTTTTTCTTTTCCTTCTTCTTCAAAAATTCATTGTCATTTCCATTGAAACTCCTCACTTCCATGTCACTAGTTTTATCACAATATACCCTTCTTCTTTTACTATTATTAGTTTAAGTCTCTTCAAGTCTAAAATTTTATATAATTTTTTTTTTTTTTACATTTCGAACAATCTGATAAACCCATTAAATTTCAAGATGATAAGGAGGTATCATCTAACTTCTTCTTTTTTCGAATTTCAGTCAAGCTTCTTTCAGTTTTTGGAATTTCACTAGTTCTTTTCATGAGTATTATTTTTAATTTTGAGTTTATATGAAAATGAGATAAATTAATTGATGATACCTCCAAATTTTTAATTTACTAAGAATAATAATTAATTTTGCTATCAATAACTCAACAAATTCTAGAAAATAGTATGATCTTTAAAAAAAAGAATCACGAGAGAAAAGTTGGTTAAAGAAGAAAAAAAAAGAAAGAAGGAAAAAATGGGGAGCTAAGTTTGAATGTGGAGTGTGGGAGTGGTTCCGATAAAGTAGAAGAAGAAAGTAAAAAAATGGAGAGAAGAAGAAAGTAGAAAATGGGGAAGGGAACTCAACTTAAACTTGAGGGTGGGATTGAAAATGTGTTAAGATGAAATCAAAACTAAAGTAAAAAAGAGAAAAAATAATTCAAAAAGTAAGAGAGAAAAAGAATAAAGAAAAAAAAAATATGTAAAGAATTTTTTTTAAAATAAAATAAAATTGTATTTTAAATTAAATTAACACGTGTCATATAATGATTGATGTGTAATATCATTTGCCTTTTTAAATTTGGGACTGATCGAAAAATAACGGGGATAATAGAACCCGCAAAGTTCAAGTGTCTGTTAATTTGATAAAATACACATCTAATTAATTTTTTCAAGGGATATCATATCAAGAATGATTCAGTAATTAGAACCTCATAAACTAAAAGAGGGAAGAAATAGACAATGCATTAAGGGGGGAGTGGGGTGTTAATTTTTAAAACAAAATGGGGGAGAGGTGAAAATGATAAACAAAAATAACTTTGGTGTGCATTCGATTTTGGCTTGATTTTGTACTATTCGGTTTGAGTTTTTTTGTTTTTTGTTTTTGAATTAAGTGTAACTTAACACAAACCAAAATAAATTTGATTTGATTTTTCTCTTTTTGGTTCAATTATGTCAATAATTAGATACTTAATCAAAATTATATATATATAATTTGGATTTTATATTTTTGAATCTGAAACCAAACCAGAAAATCAAACAAAGTGAATTATTAATCCAAAACCAAACTAAAAAAACCAATCCAAATTAGAATTCAGTTCGATTTGATTTGATTTTTCAGTTTAATCCAAATGAGCACACCCCTATCTGAACCGATGATTTTTTTTTTGTGCAACTTTCAAATATAGCAAACACAAAAATCATATTTGTATGTTATAACTATTGTTTGCATAATTGCGCTCCATAGCAAACATAAATATGTATATTTCGCTATACATATACAAAAGAAAGCAGTTGTATATAATCTGTTTCTGTTTCGGTATACATATAAAAAAGATCAATTGTATAATCTGTGTTTGTATAAAGCGAGAAAGAGAGAAAGACAAAACAGATCTGGGCAGGAGAATATTTGTATTGTATAATTGTAAGTGTATATGACGAAGATATATGTATTTGCATGTGCATATACAATTTTCTCTCGCTTTAAACAAACATAAACACAATTTATACATTTCTATTTGTATAAGCGAGAGAGGCAAGGGAGAGACTGGCGAGCGAGATCTGGGAGAGGGGGACGAAAATATATGTATATATACAATTTTCTCTCGCTTTATACAAACA
>NW_006239029.1:546087-552010 GCF_000226075.1 Solanum tuberosum | reverse complement strand
TATAATCTATGTTTGTATAAAGCGAGAAAGAGAGAAAGACAAAACAGATCTGGGCAGGAGAATATTTGTATTGTATAATTGTAAGTGTATATGACGAAGATATATGTATTTGCATGTGCATATACAATTTTCTCTCGCTTTAAACAAACATTATATATATATATATATATATATATATATATATATATATATATATATATATATATATATATATATATATATATATATATATATATATATATATATATATATATATATATATATATATATATATATATATATATATATATATATATAAAAGTGAAGAAAATCACTCACATACACCTTATCTTCTCCCAATTTTCATTTGTAAAATTACATCAAAAATATGTTTGTAGACAATAAAATTCGCGTCGAGAAAATAATAATCAAGAACGGAAAATTATGCAACAATCGTATTTATTATTTCAAAGTGCGAGTGTTACAATCTCTATGATTCCTCTGAATTCGCCTTTTCAAATATAAATTCAAGGCCTCTTAAGCTTAATCTTGAATTTGTCTTGAACTTGAGGGCTTTAAGGCTTGTTCTTGAACCTTCGATGAACTTGAACTTTATCTTGATCTTGACTTCTACTTGAATTCAAGGGCTTCGAGCTTGTTCTTGAATCTGATGGTCTTGATCTTGATCGTTCTTGAACTTTAATGCTTGAATTCTTAAATCTCTTCGGCCATGACATATACACTTTATGGAGTGAGCTTTAATTAAATCCATATTTATTAGATTTAAATAATTAACTCAATTATATTAATCCATAATATTTATTTGGAATAATATATTCATGAAATTAATATAATATGATCATTTTATAAATTTATATTTAATAAATTTTAAATAATTAGAATGTTATTTTGTTGTAAAAGAAAATAACTTCTACTATAGTCATTTTTCACGTCACACAAAAGATTTTTAGAAAACCAAAAAAAAAAACTCCTAAAACTTATTTCAGACACACTTGAATATAAAATAAAATACGGTGATGCAGTGAATGAGACTGTTCTTTTCTTACTCAAATGTTTCAAGTTTAAGTTTTGGGTATGAAAAAATCTTTGATAGAAAACATTTTCCTAAGCTCGACGTGGTGCGAATTTAAAATAATTAAACTTCTATACAAATATCAAATATGGATAAAAATAAAAAAATATATAAAATGGAATAATTTTCTAGTTTAGCACGAATAAATTGACTGAGAACTTGAGAATAAGGAAAATTCCACCGAATCCAACAGCCGCCGTGAGTATTGCCTCACGATAAATCCCAAAAAAAAATTAAACAAACCATCTCGTGATTACTTAATTTTGTCATATACATGCTTAATTTTTATATTTTTAATCTCTTAATAAAAATTTCGACTTATCTACTATACTTAACTCTACTAAAAGTAGTTCGAATAAGAACTAATTTGAACTACAAGAACAAAATATATAATCAATTTCTTAAATTTGTTAAAATATTCTACTTTTGAACTAAATTTTATTTCAATTAAACAATTTAACTTTAATTAAAATTATTAAATTAGACACTTGTTCGAGTTGACCCGTAATTCACACGAGTAAACGGTCAAGATTGAGAATGCGGACAATTCCTTGGAATCCGACAAAAAAATAAACAATCCTCACCTTGTGATTATTTAAAAAATAAATTATGACTCAGTCATTGTGCTCACATGAAAAGTAGTCTAGAAAAGTAGTAACAAAATTACAAAAACATTCTACTTAACTTTTACCATTTTTGTCTCAATTTATATGATTATTTCCTTTTTAGTCGATTAAAAAAAATGACATATTTTTATATTAAGTAATAATTTAATTTAGAAATACACATTTTACTCTTAGTGAAATGATTTACAATCACACAAATATCTTTCACTCATTTTAAACACAGATATAAAAATATCTTCCTTTCTTTCTTAAATTTCATATCAAGTCAAACTAACTGAACATGGAGAGTAAGTAATTAAACTAAATACTTTCAATTTAATTTTTTTGATTATATTATTATTCGTCTATTAGATAATTAAATTAACTCGGAAAAGTGATATCCTTATTAATTATAGGGCCATCATAAGAACTACTTCCTCGTTAGTATTCCTCCTACTCTCTTTTCCTTCTCAAAAAGCTTACAAGTGTGAGGATTGCTACAGCAATGGAGATTTCGAGTTCGACAAAATTATTCCTAATATTCATATTTCTCAGCTCATTTCAAATGTGTAAAGCATCTGGTGAAGTTATTAATCCGTTTACGAAGTTGAGATTCGACGGAAAAAATGGTGAATTTAGGATTTTGCAGGTGGCGGATATGCACTACGGAGATGGAAAAACGACGCCGTGTAAAAATGTGTTGCCGCAGCAAATGTCTTCGTGTTCCGATCTCAATACTACTGATTTCATTTTCAGGATGATTCACGCTGAGAAACCTCATCTCATTGTGTTCACCGGTACACACTCTCTCTCTCTCTTTCGCTCTGTCTCTTCGATTTTTGTTGTTGATGTTCATATTTGGCGTTGTGTTTGGCTGTTGATGGACTTGAATATGGATTACGAGTTTTTTTTTTTTTTCATGATAGACCTGATTTGTACTGCATAGATCATTTGTTAAAAGTAATTTTCGAAAAAGTACTCAGACTGATGTAGTCTAGTGGTCAATGAAGTGGTTGAGAGTCATGAGGTACATGTTGCACCTAATGCTGGTGGGAGGTGAATTAGTCTAGGTGTGCGTAAGCTGGCATGGACTCCACAGTCATTAAAAAAAAAAGTACTCCATCCAAAATAAGTAATGCTTCTCGAGAGGTGCTGATTTTTTGAGCTTCTTAAAGACGCTTGTTGTTTTTCTAAAAGCTTTGCCAAATGCCTTGATTTTCTGAAACATGTGTTTGTAAAAGAAAATTCACTTTTGGCTTCTTAGAAGCTTGGCCAAACAGGCTAGAGTGAATATTGTCATTACGTGTTATTGTCTTTGCTAATGAAGAGGAGTGAGTGTGAATATTTACACTTATCTCGAATTTTGATGTTGTTTGAGTTTGGTTATTGTCAAAAAGTTTGTAAAATTTCTGAACTAGATGCATTAAATTGATTAATTATTTGTTTTGAGTAACTGAGGAAGGGATTAAAGTGCATTTTGAGCTGTTCCGTAGAATCAAATTGAACTCAAAACCAATACTACTACTTGTTCCTGACCTTTTGATTTAGTGCAAGTTTGAGTTCACTTATTGAGCAACTAAACAGTAGTTTGAATTCTTTCTGAAATCTAACGACTTAAAGTATCCTCTTGATAGCAACTCAATAATGTTACATCAAAATTTCGTCCCTAAGCTTTGCCCTTTACTGGCTGTGTCAAAACCTTTCTTTTTATTAAAGCTGGCTGTGTCAAAACCTTTCCTTTTATTAAACCAATTTAACCATTGCAGGGGACAACATATTTGGATCTGATGCTACGGATCCTGTAAAATCCATGGAGGCTGCTTTTGCTCCTGCAATATCTTCAAATATACCATGGGCTGCAGTACTAGGAAATCATGACCAGGAATCTACACTCTCAAGGGAAGGCGTGATGAAACATATTGTTGGCATGAAAAGTACTTTATCTCAGTTGAATCCTCCTGACGTTCCTGATATTGATGGTTTTGGGAATTATAATCTGGAAGTCCATGGGATTGAGGGTTCCGAGCTGACTAATAAGTCCGTTCTCAATCTGTATTTCCTTGACAGTGGAGATTACTCTACTGTTCCATCCATCCCTGGTTATGGTTGGATTAAACCCTCTCAACAGTTCTGGTTTCAACGTACCTCTAGGAAGCTTAAGGTACCACAATTACTGTTTTGGTGCTGTTATATTAATCAATTGTCTCTTCTTGTTCAAAAAATATATATTAGTCACTGTATCTCTTAACTTGTGAGCATTGACACTAACTTAATTAACCTGTCAAATGCAGAAAACTTACATGCACACTTCAAATGCTATGAAGGCTCCTGCTCCAGGCCTTGCTTACTTTCATATTCCACTTCGTGAATATGCGAGTTTTGACTCATCAAACTTCACAGGGGTTAGACAAGAAGGCGGCATAAGCTCTGCTTCAATAAATTCAGGTTTCTTCACCACTATGGTGGAAGCTGGTGATGTAAAGGCAGCATTCGCTGGCCATGATCACGTAAATGATTTTTGTGGCAAGTTGATGGACATAAATCTTTGCTATGCTGGAGGATTTGGATATCACGCTTATGGGAAGACTGGATGGTCAAGGAGGGCAAGGATGGTAGTAGCATCTTTGGAGAAAACAGGGAAAGGAGGGTGGGGAGATGTCAAATCTATTAAAACATGGAAGCGACTTGATGATGAACATCTTACAGCCATCGATACTCAGGTGCTTTGGAGCAAGAGGTCTGCCGGTAAGGTTCCGAAAATGTAACTTCTTATCTCAGGCTTTGGGCTGTCCCAAGTAATAATATAATTCCAATGGTACTTTTCTGTTAATTTAGTTGGATTGATACATGTAAAACTGTTTGCTACTGGTGTTCAGTCAAAGTGTGCTGTTGGTACTTGTGTTCTAAAGATAGGGCATGGTATGTGTACACTCTATCCTCCCGAGATTCCACATGTTGGGATTACATTGGGTTTATTGTTGTTGTATGTTGCTGTTGTACTAGAAAAACATGGATACATTATTATTTATAATTATTCAATATTTATGATGTCATATATATATATATACCTTTAAAATACACTATTGAATAATATAGGGGGGTAAAAGGTCCTTTCCAAAGTTTGGTATCGTTACTGCAATTTCGATCAAAATTCGAATATATTTCAGACTCTTTTCCCTTATATAAGGGAAAATGCATAAGTACCCCCCAGCCTATGCCCGAAATCCCAGAGACACACCTAACCTTTACTAAGGACCTATTACCCCCCGAACTTATTTTTTTATTAATTTTTTACCACCTTTTGGCCTACGTGGCAATATAAATCAGATAGGCTGAAAGAGTTGTTCAACACGCGCTGGGCCCACTTTTTCAACTTTCTAAAAAGTATAAGCTATCAGTTCAAAATAACTTTTACACTTCCCAAAAATTCAAAAAAGCTATCACTTTTTCAACTTTCCCAAAAGTAAAACTATCACTTTAAGTCGGGGTAATTTGCAACTTAAACTGGCTATCCACAACGATAGTCTGTTTTACCCTTGCTGCTTTCGATTGGAGGCTGCAAGGAATAGATTACACTAACACGTGTACAGAGATCTACAGATCAACACAGAGATAGGAGATGATGGATCCTGCTCTCCTTTTGGTTCTTGGACTCACTTTCCACTTCTCTACAAGAACTTTCTTTATATTTGTGCAGCTCGTAATCACCGTGGCTACTCCAGCAGCGGTGATACCAGGGCAATAGACCATGTGGCTAGTTTCCAACAAGGTACACCTATTAGCAATATAACTTAACCCTACATCTGTTATTTGACGATAGTGAGACAACACAATATCCCTCAGCAAGGGACATCCTTCACCTAGCTCCATACACAACTTATTCAACTCGAATTTTGTCATAACCCTAATATTTATACATAAAAATTGTGAAAGAAATTTAAAATCAGAACTAACAATCGAAATAAAAAGGTGTAAATATAAAGAATATATTAAAATTTTACTTTACCTTTTCGAAGCAAGAAGAAATTTAACTTGAATGATAATGATAATGGAGGTTTTTTTTTCTAAAGATGAAGAACAATAAAGAAGAAGAAAACTTAGTTAAAGATGAAGAACAATAAACAACAATAAAGTTTATTTTAACACATGGCCAATTTTTATTGGTCAGTGTTGTCTAAAAATTGCACCCACGCGCCTAAAATAGGTGAAATCACGGACTCAGCCACGTAGGCCAAAAAGTGGTAAA
>NW_006239029.1:540396-544561 GCF_000226075.1 Solanum tuberosum | reverse complement strand
CCCCAAAAAAAAATTAAGTTTGTTTTTAAAAAATATTTTCAATTTCAACAATTATTTTCTACTCTAGTAAAAATAAAAGAATTTTTTCAAAAACATTTTTCATTCATAAGTCAAACACTAAAAATCTTTTTTGGAAAATATTTTCTACTCACCAACCAAACATGAGAAAATAAGTCAAAAATCAACTTGTTTTCCAAGAAAACATTTTCTAGGAAAACATTTTCCTTCATACCAAACACACCCTAAGTCTCTTCAATTCTAACATTTTATATAAAAAAAAATTTACATTTCGCACAATCTGATAAACCCATTAAATTTCAAGATGATAAGGAGGTTTCATCTAACTTCTTCTTTTTTCGAATTTCAGTCAAGCTTCTTTCAGTTTTTGGAATTTCATTAGTTCTTTTCATGATTATTATTTTTATTTTTGAGTTTATATGAAAATGAAATAAATTAATTGATGATACCTCCAAATTTTGAATTTGCTAAGAATAATAATTAATTTTGCTATCAATAACTCAACAAATTCTAGAAAATAGTATGATTTTTTGTAAAAAAAAGAATCATGAGAGAAAAGTTGGTTAAAGAAGAAAAAAAATGGGGAGCTAAGTTTGAACGTGGAGTGTGGGAGTGGTTCCGATAAAGTAGAAGAAGAAAGTAAAAAAATGGAGAGAGGGGCTCAACTTAAACGTGGGGGTGAAGGGTGGGAGTGGGTGTGAGGTATAGAGGAAGAAGAAAGTAGAAAATGGGGAAAGGAACTCAACTTAAACTTGAGGGTGGGATTGAAAATGTGTTAAAGATGAAATCAAAACTAAAGTAAAAAAGAGAAAAAAATAATTCAAAAAGTAAGAGAGAAAAAGAATAAAGAAAAAAAATATATCTAAAGAAAAAAATTTTAAAAAATAAAATTGTATTTTAAAGTAAATTAACACGTGTCATATAATGATTGATGTGTAATATCATTTGCCTTTTTAAATTTGGGACTGATTGAAAAATAACGGGGATAATAGAATTCGCAAAGTTCAAGTGTCTGTTAATTTGGTAAAATACACTTCTAATTAATTTTTTCAAGGGGGTATCATATCAAGAATGATTCAGTAATACGAAACTCATAAAGTAAAAGATGGAAGAAATAGACAATGCATTAAAGGGCGAGTTCAATTATTTTTTAAAGTTGCAGGGGTGTTAATTTTTAAAACAAAATGGGGGAGAGGTGAAAATGATAAACAAAAATAACTTTGGTGAGAGGGTTGAAAATGATAAACAAAAATATATTTGATGTGCATTCGATTTTCGGCTTGATTATGTACTATTCAGTTTGAGTTTCTCTGTTTTTTGTTTTGAATTAAGTGTAACCCAATCCAAACCAAAATAAATTTGATTTGATTTTTCTCTTTTCAGTTCAATTATGTCAATGATTAGAAACTTCATCAAAATTGTATATATATATATATATAATTTGGTTTTTATTTTTTTGAATCTGAAACCAAACTAGAAAACCAAACAAAGTGAATTATTAATCCAAAACCAAACTAAAAAATCAATCCAAATTAGAATTCGGTTCGATTTTGTCACACCCCAATCCTAGGTGAGGCAGACAAGTACCATATGAACATATGCTTTACAAGTCACCTATAATGAGAAAGTAAACTACTACTATGCAGATATATTTACTAATGAGAAACTTCATATACAATACATGTTGACTAGCTGAATCGATACATGTGACAAGTGAAATTATGAATTCAGATGATAGCTTTACAATGTCTACAAAACCTCTACTGGAATCCATGACTGTACCACTATGAAATACGCATAGTACAGACTCGGCAAAGCCCCGAATCAACTTGGAGCTCACCAACAACCGCTGAGTATCATGTGCTTCTATTGGAAAGATCTACTAGTTGAGTACATGTACCTGCATCATGAAATGTAACGTCCCCAATAAGGGACGTCAGTACGAAAGAATGTACTGAATATATAAGGCATAATACAACCATATGTAAAATGCGAGCTCAAGTGAAACCAAATACCATTAGATAAGGATTAGAGACCATTTTTGCTTTATACTTGTGGAATCGTGTATGTTACATTCTTTTCTTTACTTTTCTTTGCATTATAATATTTATACGACATATGATACAAATGACCAGTTGATCAACGGTAGAAGAAGATGATCTATGCTAGGCATTTTAACCCCTGGGATGTTGTCCTCATAATTCCACAAATTAGGATCGGCCCATGCTAGGCTTTCACCCCTGAGCTGCCACCCTCTTATACCAATTGGGATAGACCTATGCTAGGCATTTTCCCCTGGACTGCCACCCATAATTATACAGATTGCTTCACTTAGATTCTTTAATCTTTGAGATTATTGTTTTGATGTTCATAACTCTTTTGAGATTGTTGTTTTGGTAGTCATAATCATTGTTGAGATTTGGAACTATGGACCAGTAGTAGAAGATATATGAATATGGACTTACGATAATAACAATGACATGGGAAGCAAATGTGACATGAACGTGTAATACTTAGGAGCTTATATAATTCAGTAAGCATTTTGACATCTCAAATTGAAGCACATATCAAGTGGATTTGAACTTTATATGATAACCAAATACTCACTAACTAATATCAAATACAAGGTATACGTGAACGTGGAACCAAGGGAGAACATGGGCAGATTCAACTTTAGGACGGATACATATTCCAAGTAAGTACATATAAAATGTACAATAGAGCAAGTAAGGATCTTGTGAGGAAACATTATAGTTTAGCACAATGGGAGTAATAACCAATAAAGGGAACATATGAACATGTGAAAAAATGACATATATATAGATAAATAATTGAAGCAAGTTGGCATGATATGGGCAGATTGTATATCCAATATATAAACATATGTACCATGTGTAATCTAAGATCCTTTTGATTTATATAAGGGAAATACGTGCCAAGGGTACTTTGACGATGAAACAAGTTTAAACCTTGCATGCTAATACTTGGTAGAGTAAGCACGTACATTTAGTAACAAACTCATATTAGAGTACTCACTTTTACTGCTCTAGGGGAGTAGGAACTGCAACTATGGATCAGTCACTATCAAGGGCACTTAGAAAGCTTACTTTTTGTAATGCACGTGTTGGATTCATGCCAAAGAAATAAGAAATCGAATAGCCTTACATACCTTATCCTCTGACCAATAGAACTATCACGATTCAACCTCCCCTTTTAGGTTTTAATCTACAATATAAGTCATGATAAACTAAAATTAGCAGCTATCACACCGTGAGCCCCATAAAACAGTAGCTAATATTGACGGATAATGATCTCATACAGCCCCTAAAATAATGTGTATCACCACACCCTCCTTCTCTGCCCAATACATACATTATATATTCTTTTTCAAGATTACCCAAGCTGCACCAACAACAATACACATAAAACAACCTCAAATATTCTTTATCATACAACTAATTATTGAACTCACCACCCCCTTGAGTTCTTTATGACAGCACACCCCATAATTCCTCACTCAAACTCATACATAAGGAGGAAGAAAATAGAGCAGTCACCTTACCTCAATTTCTGCAACTTCTCCTTATAACTTGAATTCCTCTAGAACTTCAACCTCCCTTCACACTTAAACCAAAGAAGAAGAGAAAAAGTATCTTAATAATTGCGGAAAGTGAGCAGTAGCTTGTGGGAACTTCTGCCTTCTACTTATAATTGAGCATGAATAACATGTTTTCTAGTCTTCCATGGGAGAATTAAGCTAAATCCATAAGTGTTTCTCTTACCTTGGTTTGCAGATATGAGGGTTTCTTCAAGAATCCTAGAAGGAACTTTAAGGCTGCTGTAATCCTTAAGAGAAAAGAGAGAGAGAGCTGGAGTTAATTCTCAATATTGTGTGTTAAGAATGAGTGAGAATAGCAGCCAATATATCTTATATTGAGCTTTCTTCACCTTTAAGAATATCATCTAGAACCTCCCTTTTTTTGGTCCATTTTCAGCCACTAATTAGTCAAGTAGGTGATGCACCTGCTTATGTACATCAAGCAGCTCAAAAGGTCAAACTAGGTGATGCACCTACTTGCTTTCACTTGGGCTTAAATATATTGAGCTTTGGCAAATTTGGCTGCTGGGCTTTAATTTCATTTTCATT
>NW_006239029.1:524497-540338 GCF_000226075.1 Solanum tuberosum | reverse complement strand
TTTCATTTTCCTTTTATTTAACTTAATTTGGGCCTCAAGTGAGTCCATTAGCATAGGCCCAAATCTGATCCATAAACCTTGGCCTTTTTAACTAGATCCATATAGCTCAAGTATGTGATGCACCTACTTGTTCCTTTGGACTGGTCAAAAAGTCAAAGTAGGTGATGCACCTACTTGTCACCTACTAGCTTAGTTAAGTCAAGCAAGCAGCTCACTTATTTTATTCCATTTTCTAAATATTAATCCTTTTTGCTTTAACTTAACACTTAACTTTCAACTTTAAGCTCAATTGCCACCTTACTGTCTCGAGTTTAAATACTCCCGTTGGAGTTAACTTGCAGTACACATGCTGAAACGTGCAAGGCATCACATCACCTTTCGAGCTAGTTTAAACCAACGCTAATCATATAAGAAACATGGTCCCTCTCCTATACTATAAGGCTATGTCAAGTATCACAAGAATAGAGCAAGCATATGCATAATACGGGCTGTTACATACACGTAGAATACGGGGTGCTACAGATTTGATTTGATTTTTCAGTTTAATCCAAATGAGCACACCCCTACCTGAACCGATGATTTATTTTTTTGAGCAACTTTCACATATAACAAACACAAAAATCATATTTGTATGTTATAGCTATAGTTTGCATAATTGCATTCCATAACAAACATAAATATGTATATTTCGCTATACATATACAAAAGAAAGCAGTTGTATATAATCTGTTTCTGTTTCGGTATACATATACAAAAGATCAATTGTATAATTTGTGTTTGTATAAAGTGAGAAAGAGAAAAAGACAAAAGAGATCTGGGCAGGAGAATATTTGTATTGTATAATTATAAGTGTATAAGACCAAGATATATGTATTTGCATGTGTATATACAATTTTCTCTCGCTTTATACAAACAGAAACGCAATGTATAGATTTCTGTTTGTATAAGTGAGAGAGGCGAGCGAGAGACTGGCGAGCGAGATCTAGGAGAGTGGCGAGCGAGATCTGGGAGAGGGGAACAAAAATATATGTATATATACAATTTTCTGTCGTTTTATACAAACACAAAAGCATTTTATATATTTTCGTTTGTATAAAAGCAAGAGAGGCAAGGGAGAGAACGAGAGTGGCGAGCGAGATTCACCAGGAGAAAGGCGAAATAGCAACAGTTTGCTATGGGGTACAATTAAATTAAACTATGTTTATAACATTTAATTTGAATTAATAGTTTGCTATTATATACAATTTTTCCTTTTTTTTTATATATAAAAGTCAAGAAAATCATTTACATACACCTTATCTTCTCCCAATTTTCATTTGTAAAATTACACCAAAAAATATGTTTGTAGACAATAAAATTCGCGTCGAGAAAATAATAATCAAGAACGGAAAATTCTGCAACAATCGTATTTATTATTTCAAAGTGCGAGTGTTACAATCTCTATGATTCCTCTGAATTTGCCTTTTTAAATATAAATTCAAGGTCTTTTGAGCTTAATCTTGAATTTGTCTTGAACTTGATCTTGGATTCAAGGCTTTAAGGCTTGTTCTTGAACCTTCGATGAACTTGAACTTTATCTTGATCTTGACTTCTACTTGAATTCAAGGGCTTCGAGCTTGTTCTTGAATTTGATGGTCTTGATCTTGATCGTTCTTGAACTTTAATGCTTGAATTCTTAAATTGGAATAGGATTCTCTTCGGCCATGACATGTACGCTTTATGGAGTGAGCTTTAATTAAATTCATATTTATTGAATTTAAATAATTAACTCAATTATATTAATCCATAATATTTATTTGGAATAATATATTCATGAAATTAATTTAATACGAATCATTTTATAAATTTATAATTAATAAATTTTAAATAATTAGAATGTTATTTTGTTGTAAAAAGAAAATAACTTCTACTATAGTCATTTTTCACGTCACACAAAAGATTTTTAGAAAACCAAAAAAAAAACTCCTAAAACTTATTTCAGACACACTTGAATATAAAATAAAATACGGTGATGCAATGAATGAGACTGTTCTTTTCTTAATCAAATGTTTCAAGTTTAAGTTTTGGGTATGAAAAAATCTTTGATAGAAAATATTTTCCTAAGCTCTACGTGGTGCAAATTTAAAATAATAAAATTTCTATACAAATATCAAACACCGATAAAAATAAAAAAATATATAAAATGGAATAATTTTCTAGTTTAGCACGAGTAAACTGACAGGATTGAGAACTTGAGAATAAGGATAATTCCACCGAATCCAACAGCCGCCGTGACTATCGCCTCACGAATAATCCGAAAAATAAAATAATAAACAAACCATCTCGTGATTACTTAATTTTGTCATATACATGCTTAATTTTTTTTATATTTTTAACCTCTTAATAAAAATTTCGACTTCTATACTGTACTTAACTCTATGAAAAGTAGTTCGAAAAAGAACTAATTTAAACTACAATAACGAAATATATAATCAAATTCCTTATATTTGTTAAAATATTCTACTTTTGAACTAAATTTTATTTCAATTAAATAATTCAACTTTAATCAAAATTATTAAATTAGACACTTTCAATTCAATTTTTAGTTCTAGGTGACCCGTATGCGCACGAGTAAACGGACAAGATTGAGAATTTGAGAATGAGGACAATTCCATGGAATCAGACAAAAAAATAAACAATCCTCATCTCGTGATTATTTAAAAAAACAAATTAAATTTTATATTATTATATATATAGTTAAAATATATAATGGTGTATTTATTTTTTATATTTTAATAAAAATTACTATGACTCAGTTATTGTCCTTAGCTCACATGAAAAATAATCTAGAAAAGTAGTAACAAAATTACAAAAACATTCTACTTAAAACTTTAACCATTTTTGTCTCAATTTATATGATTATTTTCCTTTTTAATCGATTAAAAAAATGACATATTTTATATTAAGTAATAATTTAATTTGGAAATACACATTTTACTCTTTGTGAAATTATTTACAATCACACAAATATCTATCACTCATTTTAAACACATATATAAAAAATCTTCATTTCTTTATTAAATTTCCATCAAGTCAAACTAACTGAACAGTGGAGTAAGTAATTAAACTAAATACTTTCAATTTAAAATTTTTATTTATATTATTATTCGTCTATTAGATAATTAAATTAACTCAAAAAAGTGATATCCTTATTAATTATAGGGCCATCATAAGAACTACTTCCTCATTATTATTCCTCCTACTCTCTTTTCCTTCTCAAAAAGCTTACAAGTGTGAGGATTGCTACAGCTATGGAGATTTCGTGTTCGAGAAAATTATTCCTAATGCTCCTATTTCTCAGCTCATTTCAACTGTGTAAAGTATTTGGAGGAGTTGTTAATTCGCTAGCGAAGTTGAGATTCGACGGAAAAACTGGCGAATATAAGATTTTGCAGGTGGCGGATATGCACTACGGAGATGGAAAAACGACGCCGTGTGAAGATGTGTTGCCGCAGCAGATGTCTTCGTGTTCCGATCTCAATACTACTGATTACATTTTCAGGATGATTCACGCCGAGAAACCTCATCTCATTGTGTTCACCGGTACACACACACACTCTCTCTCTCTCTCGCTGTCTCTTCGATTTTTGTTGTTGATGTTCATATTTAGCGTTGTGTTTGGCTGTTGATGGACTTGAATATGGATTACGAGTTTTTTTTTTCTCATGATAGACCTGATTTGTACTGCATAGATCATTTGTTAAAAGTAATTTTCGAAAAAGTACTCAGACTGAGAATTGGATGTAGCCTAGCGGTCGATGAAGTGTTTGAGAGTCATGCGGTACATGTTGTGCCTATTGCTGGTGGGAAGTGAATTAGTCTTGTGCGAAAGCTGGCACGGACACCACAGTCATTTAAAAAAAGTACTCCGGCTGAGCATACAAAATAAGTAATGCTTCTTGAGAGTTGCTGATATTTTGAGCTTCTTAAAGACACTTGTTGTTTTTCTAAAAGCTTTGCCAAACGCCTTGATTTTCTGAAACATGTGTTTGTAAAAGAAAATTCACTTTTGGCTTCTCAGAAGCTTGGCCAAACAGGCTAGAGTGAATATTGTTATTAAGTGTTATTGTCTTTGCTCAGGAAGAGGAGTGAGTGTGAATATTTACACTTATCTCGAATTTTGATGTTGTTTGAGTTTGGTTATTGTCAAAAAGTTTGTAAAATTTCTGAACTAGATGCATTAAATTGATTAATTATTTGTTTTGAGTAACTGAGAAAGGGATTGAAGTGCATTTTGAGCTGTTTCGTAGTATATATACGTAAATGGGAATCAAATTTGAACTCAATACTATTACTTGTTCCTGACCTTTCGATTTAGTGCAGGTTTGAACTCACTTATTGAGCAATTAACTGTACCTTATGTATAGAACAATCATCATTTTGAATTCTTTCTGAAATCTAAGGACTTACAGTATTCTCTTAATAGCAACTCAATAATTTTACATCAAAATTTCGTCCCTAAGCTTTGCCCTTTACTGGCTGTGTCAAAACCTTTCCTTTTATTAAACCAATTTAACCATTGCAGGGGACAACATATTTGGATCTGATGCTACGGATCCTGTAAAATCCATGGAGGCTGCTTTTGCTCCTGCAATATCTTCAAATATACCATGGGCTGCAGTACTAGGAAATCATGACCAGGAATCTACACTCTCAAGGGAAGGCGTGATGAAACATATTGTTGGCATGAAAAGTACTTTATCTCAGTTGAATCCTCCTGACGTTCCTGATATTGATGGTTTTGGGAATTATAATCTGGAAGTCCATGGGATTGAGGGTTCCGAGCTGACTAATAAGTCCGTTCTCAATCTGTATTTCCTTGACAGTGGAGATTACTCTACTGTTCCATCCATCCCTGGTTATGGTTGGATTCAACCCTCTCAACAGTTCTGGTTTCGACGTACCTCTAGGAAGCTTAAGGTACCACAATTACTGTTTTGGTGCTGTTATATTAATCAATTGTCTCTTCTTGTTCAAAAAATATATATTAGTCACTGTATCTCTTAACTTGTGAGCATTGACACTAACTTAATTAACCTGTCAAATGCAGAAAACTTACATGCACACTTCAAATGCTATGAAGGCTCCTGCTCCAGGCCTTGCTTACTTTCATATTCCCCTTCCTGAATATGCGAGCTTTGACTCATCAAACTTCACAGGGGTTAGACAAGAAGGCATAAGCTCTGCTTCAATAAATTCAGGTTTCTTCACCACTATGGTGGAAGCTGGTGATGTAAAGGCAGCATTCGCTGGCCATGATCACGTAAATGATTTTTGTGGCAAGTTGATGGACATAAATCTTTGCTATGCTGGAGGATTTGGATATCACGCTTATGGGAAGGCTGGATGGTCAAGGAGGGCAAGGATGGTAGTAGCATCTTTGGAGAAAACAGGGAAAGGAGGGTGGGGAGATGTCAAATCTATTAAAACATGGAAGCGACTTGATGATGAACATCTTACAACCATCGATACTCAGGTGCTTTGGAGCAAGAGGTCTGCCGGTAAGGTTCTGAGAATGTAACTTCTCATCTCAGGCTTTGGGCTGTCCCAAGTAATAATATAATTCCAATGGTACTTTTCTATTAATTTAGTTGGATCGATACATGTAAAACTGTTTGGTACTGGTGTTCAGTCAAAGTGTGCTGATATTGTCTATTGCTCTTTCATCTGAGCTATATTCCAAATGCAAACTGAGCATTAGATCTTTTAGTATTCTGCATGGTATAGTGAAGAAATTGTGTTCCTTAGACATTGTATGTTCTCCTCACCACCCGTAAATCACTTTAAGGACTGACTCTATGTGTATAACTATGAAAGTAACTAAGTATATGCATATGCTCTTGTCGACTATCTGTATTTTCTGTTTTCCAAATTGATACATAGAGGTATATTGGTCAGTAGGTATCAAAGGATTAAAGAGTAGAAATTCATTCAAGTAATTAGTTTAAATTAACCATGTGACCTTTTGGTATTCGAGCATGTCCTATTTGATTTTTTAATGTGAGAGGAGGAGGCAGCATCTGCATGATTGGTGTATTTGGTTTTCCTTGGAAAAGCTTCTTGTTTTAGTAGGAGCTGCTATTATGTTGTCTATTATCTAAAGTACATAGAAATCTCTATCAGATTTTAATGTTTTCCACAATAAATTTAAAATATTAACTGTTAGATATAGTCTGATTAACCCAAAAGATTGAGTATGCTATGCAGGAAACTGACGCTCCTAGTTTGCAAACTGATTTGTTTTATACTGGAAACTTATAAGCCCAGTTTTAGTTCCTTCAAGTGAAATGATAAAACTTTTCCATTCTTTCATCAAAGGACAATTATTTTAGCTTCTAGATTAGTATATAAACCGAAGTATCTTAACGTGTTAGTATGTCTAGGGGTTGTTTAGTTTGCGAACTAGTTATGTAGGGATTATAATGCATGAATTGCTTATACAGTGATATAATCATGTAGGAATTGTTACATGATGAAGAATAATGCAAGTGTTGTTATGTGGAGTAGGGCTTGTTTATCTTTAGACTTTAGTTACTCTTTTGCATGCATTTGCTAATACATAATTTCCTTTATATGCTGTGTTGGTTTTGACGATAGCAGATTTAATAAGGCCAATGAATGTTGTATTATGTTATGTAGTGCCTATATTTCTTGTATGACCAGAAATTTTATGTTGGGATTATGTTTGTGAATGAGACTTGTAAACTAAACAACCCCTTACGCTTGTGTGTTGGGTAGTAGAAAAGATATGTTCAGTGTGGAAGAGATTTCAAATCAGAGTATGACTCTAGTGTATATAATGTCAAAAGTATTAACTGGGTTGAGTCGATTTTTAAAGAGTTTGTTGTTTGATCTCCATTGTAATGATGTAAACAGACTAGTTTCTATGTTCGGCTAATTATCTGTCAAGTGTAATTAAACTGTATGTGTTTTGTAGTAGATATTCCTCACTTCTTCTTCATGGATTTTTCTCTTGTTTGTTCCTTGAGCCAAAGGTCTATTGGAAACAACCTCTCTACCTGCCAAGGTAGAGGTAAGGTCCCGAGACCCCTCTTGTGGGATTACACTGAGTATGTTCTTGTTGGATTCATCTGTTGTTTCCGTTCCCTTCATGTTTCAATGTGTATAAAATGTCTGGCTTCCCTAGCAGTTGTTACTACCTTAGTCAGGTAATTTAGTACGTATTTGATCTCTCCCAACCATGTTTCTCTTTTTAATGTGTATGGATTTTCTTTCGACAGGTGCTCGTAGAAAGAAGCCTATCGGCCACCATTAAAGAATTTTATTACTGAAGCATGAGCACAAATTGGTAGCAGAAGCTTATTCTTCAACTTGCATCTACTTGAAAGGTCTTATACCTGTTGTATGGGTTATTTACTTAGGGTCAAAAGTTACTTAATGTGTAATGTTAAAGGTGATATAGGAGCAAGCAATATATTATATATGTAGGTCACATTCAGAGAATGATATAGGGACCCACTTATGAAGTGAAGAAAGATTAATATAGTTCGAAAACCGCCTCTCTACTTTCTCAAGGTAGGGCAAGAGGTATGTGTACACTTTATCCTCCCAAGATTCCATACGTGGGATTACACTGGGTTTATTGTTGTTGTATGTTGCTGTTGTACTAGAAAAACGTGAACTATTCTGTTGTAACTTGTACCGATGTCTGAATATAACAGACGCTATTCCTTTTATATATTTTTTCCATATGATTGTTCTATTTAAGATATATGGTATCTGAGGATTGTCAATTCTGCTCTTTTCAGTTGCAACTTCCTTTGTTTTATTGGGATTTAGCTTTTCAATTTGCTATATTGGTTGCCAGATTCTTTTAACCTTTTCATCACATGAAAAACTTACAAAATATTGAAATCTATAGAGAAAATGAAGATTCGTATAGCCAATTTCAACTCGTGAGATCCACGAATCTTGTATTGTTTTGTCAATATACTGGGCAAGGGAAGTTTATAACTATAAAAAGAGTATTTTCAGTTCCATTTGAGGAGCGAAGCAACTTCTAGTAGCTACCGAGCCAAGGGCTAAGCTTTCACTACAACATACCTTGTGTTATCCCATGAGGTCCGGAGACGATAGTATGTACGTTGTTGACCTTACCCCTACTTTGGTAGGTAGAGAAGTTGTTTCCGATAGCTTTCACATCAGCAACCTTAAATTAAGTAATTAATCATCTTGTTACTAAAGGTCACATACAACTTTTGTGATGGTGAAAACAAAGACTAAAACCCAACTTTAATAAATTACTATAGGAGATGGTCCATTACAAAAGTGCCCCCACCCCAACCCCTAGAAAAGCAGTTAATTCGAAAAGATCAAAATTTTCATAGTGACCATCAGCCTCAGATAGTTGGTGTTCTGCTTTAACATGGTTTGGGTACAAAGACCTTGAAATCCCAGCAGCAGAAACATCCAACATTATCACAAGAAAAATCTCCGTCGACTTGTATCCATCTCCGGCTGAAAGAAAGCAGGATGGGATCAGAGAATTTATCACCAATGATAAACAAGTTCAGAATCCATTTAAAGTATGGAAAAGCATGAGCTCCAGTTGAAATGTATATACAAACGACATCATTTTTTCGACATGGATTACCTTGTGAACCCATTCATATTCCCCACCCTTGGTATCAAAAGTACCATGCTGGAGACTGATTAATTTGAGAGTAAATCGAGGCCCACATTCCTGTAAGTTCGAAAACACCAAAAAGTCAGGCTACCTACATGTCCATTGCCGGAAGCTGGCATGCACAAAAAAATAATAGCTATGGACACCATCAAAACTATATTCATTCATCCAAAATATTACTCTGATTGAATCAATCGGATTGATCACTAAGGACAAATATAATGACAGCTCTTGTAGATAGGAAGGACAAACGAAGACCAAATAAGCTCACACCCTCCCTCCCTCCCCTCGCCCCAAATGGAAAGGAAAAACATGATTTTGTCTTGGGATTCCACTTGTAGCTAATTGCAAAGCTGTTTCACGGATATTCAATTGTGGTTCCAAGTTAATTAGATATTACAACATTGAATCTTTTTCAGTTTGATTCGGACAGCAACTAGAAATCCTTCTTGTTGGATTAAAAGCTTAAATAAGCTGTGTATAGGTATTTAGCTGCACAAGCAATGAGTAGATATACTAATGCAATAGGTGAACAATTTTGTGCCAATGCAAATTTCTTTAGAGTTCTGTTGCTTCCACTCCCATTAAGTTTTTTCATTTAGTGCTGAATTTTTCTCAGAGGTTCCAGATAGACAACTAGGCTTGTCTAACAACAGCAGAAATTCAGTATTACATGAAAATAGTTTTGTTCCTTTCTTTTTCAATCCAACATCAAAGATTTATCCTCCCTTTAACTAGCAACAACCCCATTAGATGCAACCCGCTTCATTCAAGGAGAAAAGACTCCTAAATATTTTGAAAATAACCCTGTATTCCTAAAATCAATGCAGTAGAATCAGAACCACAAACCTGCAGACGGGCAATTGTCCTTTCTGGTGGGTTCTTCTCATCCTTGCTTTTTTTACCTTTTGATTCTTTCTGTTTGCTCTCTTTGGTTTCAAAAATGTAGCTTCACAAAAGCGAATAAGTTCATCAGCAGAACATGTTAGTAAGAGTCTTACTATTCAAATTTAGAAACAGAAGCGGAATACACAAGGGTTAATGAGGGCATACCGGTGATGGCGAAAGAATATGAAATCACGCTGGTTGTGGAAGGTCACAACTCGACGTCCACGAAATTCGGGATCTTGTGGAAAAAGTGACTGTATCATCCTGCATGAACAAAATCAGCAGACATTTAGTAGCTTAGATAATCACTTGTACCATAAGTTTCTCAAAGAGGAGCTATAAGTTAAAGAGAGATTCTCATCTTATTTCGATCTCTTCATCAGTAAAAGGTGTCAAAACTTTTATTAATGAATAAAACGTCTCAGATACTCAGTCGCTGGAAATAATTACAAGATTATAGTAATCCAGGAAAATCATAGTGGCTCTACCTCCCAACTCGATGCCCCAAACGTGTTGTGAAGTTGGTCAAAACCAGCTCAGGCTTGTGACTGGTTGGCTTTCCATGATTCTGCAAGCAAAAAAGGAGTCGTTAGTTGAATATCTACTAGTCATACATTCTGCTTCAAATTAACCTCATTGATTGATTGATTTAACTTACAACATCTTATGCTGAGTTATACATAGATCCACAGAGCAGTGTTAGCATTAATTTTTTCATGAATCACACAGCAGTGATAGCAGTAGAACCATCATGAAAAATGAGCATGTCCTAATTATTCCGCTGACACTAAGTATGTTTTTCCACCCTTCTCTACCTAAGTACCAGGCTTAGTTCGAATTGGTGTGGGACTTGAACTTTTGACCTAAGTCACAAAACTCACAAGTCACTCAACCTTCGCCACTTGAACCAAGTTGTAAGAGCTATTAGTTGAGATTATATTTTAGTCCATTATCCTCGAGTTTCAAAGGCTGCAGATGGTCCCAAGTGTTAGCCCCAAGGAAAGAATATATATTCTCAATTAATTGATATCTCCTATATAAATATTTCTCTGCCGTTGTGTCCTATCTTTCACAAATTCAGCATTCATTCCAAGAGATCTTAGATCTTTTGAGACAACTTTCTTCCATTTAAGTTTAGGTCTATCTCATCTATTTTAACATCTTCACTTACTATGGTGTATCTGGAGTCGACACAGCACATGACCAAATCATCTCATTTCATCGTATCCCCAATGTGTGCTGTTTGCACTTTGTGGCGAATGTGATCATTTTTTATCTTATATAATCTCGTATGTCGGTACATCCATCTTAGCATTCACATCTCAACTTTAGCAGCCCAACCTTCACTCCCATGTAATAGTGATGATCTTATAATAGTTCATACTTCATTGAACTCCCCTTTCACTTTGGTAGGTATCCTCCCATTGCATAACACTCCACTACCACTTCTCAATGTTAGGATAATTAAGAGCTAATAATGGCACAAAAAACTTTGTACATCCAAGGACTAATATGTTAAAGAAAATGAAGTAGGATAGACCGTAAACAAACATGTCACTTTAGCATAAGGAAAAGGTTCAACACATGTTACATAAATTAAAGAAGTTTATTAACGCTCATTCAAAACCTTTACAATACAGTTCTCTGATTCCTGATTACTTACTAATTATTATGTGCAACGACATGCATGAACTAGTCTCCAAAAAATATGCCAAGGAAAACTGAACCATCTTTGGAAAAAACAATGCCAATTAAGCATAAGAAGAAGGTTTTAATACATGATACATAAATTCAAAAAGTTCAATAGCACTTAATATTGTCCTGCATAATACAACTTCTTGATACCTGATTGATTATCGCAGTGCAAAGACAGCATGACATACATGCAAATCACTCACAAAAAATGCAAAGGAAAACCAAACTAATTGTTAAATATGGCATGAGGCAATGCAATAGGATGAAATTTCCACAAGAAAGTCAGAGGCAACATCATCTATTTGAAAATGTTAGTAATTTCTAAGAGGACCAAATAACTTTGAATGTTGATTTCATTCATACAACTCAGTTGACGTCAAAGTATCAATTACAGACTAGTATCGTCAAGACAAGCTCGTGCTCATTTGAATCTTTTTGCAGGAATCTAATAAAACTGTAATGTATAGTGTAAAATGCATCAACCAGAAGCAATTAGACAACAGTATAAGTTCGTAAGTGCCCTTACTACGTTCCTATGCTTTTCCTTCATTTTTTCAGAAAAGGCGGGGGAGAAAGATCCATTTAGAAGGAGAATTATCGAACCTTGATATCCTTCCGTAGCATGAGCTTTGAGAGCTTGAAATGAGCAGTAGGTCCATCAGGTAAACCAATGACGAGAAGAGCATCTAAAGAAAGAAAATGAAAAAAATGATCAAGCTGGCAATTCAGACCGACAAAGAAACTGGAAAGGTGAACGAATGCAAGAACACAATCCATAGCTATTATTAGAGGAATAAAAAAAAGCAATGTGTTCAAGAATATGACCTGGTTCACGGCGATTGGTGTGGACTACAATAACAGAAGTAAATTCCTTCTCATTTGCATATTGGACGATCTGCAAAAGTTAGAAAAGCAATGAACATTTCGAACTAGTACAATGGAAAAACTCCTTGAATTTGAATAATATAAGGGCATTCATTCATATCACCAAGAAACATAAAAGGAATGAGAAAAGAGAAGGCAAGAAAGAACCTTTTTCAGGTCATATGTTCCTCGTTTATAGTAATGAGCATTAGGAATCACAGAAATAAGATCGGAAATAAATGCTGGTCCTCTCTGAAGAATGGAATAACGAAATCATTTGTGGAATTAAATTCAAAGTCAAATCAATAGTCAAAGCAACAGGGAAGCACAAATTTACAAGCTTACTGTAGAGTTATAACGGGATGTTGTAATCAATATTTTCGGACTACGCTCGTTCTTCAGAACTGCACTAAACTCATCAACATCGTTGCCAGCAAATAGCTTCAAACACAAATCAGGAAGAACACCAGAATATTTAATGGCCAAACCTCCAATGATAAAACTACATATATTTCACTGTTAACTTGAAGAATCAAACAAAACTAAGAGAAAACCTCTTCATCATCAGGTAAACAGACAGTCTCATCTGACTCCCTTGTATTCTCAATCGTACGGGGTACCATCTTCGGCGGAGGCTGTTCACAAAAAGAGCATCGACCCGTTAAGCAGTTTGAAAAAAAAAAAACTAAAATGCTCAATCGGACAATCAACAATCAAAAACCTTAAACCCTAAGAACTGGATATTGGAAATTTAGGCAACCTGTTCACAAAAATATCATTCACCCATTAATTAAGTACCCTTAACAAACAATCCCAAAATGCTCAACTGCACAATCAATAATCAAAACATTACACCCTAAGAACCAAATATTTTTAAATTTTAGACTTGACGGTTCCAAAAAAACAACATCCACCCATTAATTAATTCCCATGATAGTCTGGAATTGGGTTTGTACCTTTCTCCATGGGATAGGCATGAGCAATGTTATGGGGAGACTCTTTAGTATAATGAATACTATATGGGCCAAATGATTGAGTTGCTTAAAAGGTAAGGTTTTTAACTTTTTGCTCTGTGGTTTGGTTTTGAATTGGTAGGCAGTCGAGCATTGTTTAGTTCCCCTTTGCATCAGTTATCGTGTTATTTGTTGTCGCTACTTGTTCTCTTTTTAATTGTTTTCAACATGGTTTCTTTGCTACTCTATTTGCTTCACATACTAAACCTTAAGTTGTGAAGGTAAGATAGGAGTAGAGCTGCATCACCTTCCCCACCATGGACTCCCCATAGTCAAGCGAGCTGGATGACTAGAAAGATTATGGGCGCAAAAAATCCCACAATGCCCAACCTCACAATCAAGAATCAAAACACTACACCCTAAGAACCAAATATTTTTTAAATTTAAACAGAAACAACATCGACCCATCAATCAATTCCCACAAATAAACAAGCCCATTATGTCTATTCACGAAATCAACACTAAAAACCCTAAACCCCAAATCCGTAAAAACTGTAAATTTCAACAGAGGCTTTACCTCCTCTCCTAGCTCAAGCGCTTTTTTCTCAGCAGCTTCACGAGCTTTAACCTTCTTCCTCTTCTCAACCTTCTTCTGCTGCTTCAACTTAGCATGTACAACTGCTCTTTTCTCCTTGTTCTTAATCATTGAAGGCCGCATACTTTCTCTTCCCTCCTGCTTCTCTTTCACCCTTCTCTCTTTCATCGGCTTCTCTTCTTCGTCTTCCCTGCCACCATCTTCGCTCAAGTTCCGTTTTCTCCCCATAGAAAGTGTAATACAAAGGATCTCCGCGGCGGAGCTAATGGAGAAGAGCAAAAGTGAAGAAGGTTTTGGAGTGGGCAAAACGGCGCTTTTGTTTTCTTTTAAACATGGGAAAAAGACAAATATATCCGAACGGTAAATAATATGTATATACCCTAAGTCATATTTTTGGGACATTGTCATTGGTGCGTCTGTCGTTCGAAAACTATAACATATATACCCTTTATACTAAAAGACATATACGTGTCATAATTTTATCCATCGATCTAATATTTATTAAATATTAAATCGACGAATAAAATTATGTTACGTGTCTTTATTTAGTCTTCCGTTAGAAGTAAAAGCATATATGTGTTTGACGGTAACTACTATAATTTTTAGATGTACAAATACATAATGTATATTTGTAAAACTACTAATCTAACTATATTCTATAATTATTTAAAAAATACCACTATAAAAAATAATAATATTCCATAAAAGAATAGTAAAGCCTAACCCTTGTCACTGCAGTTAACTATCCACAGGCCCATGGTCTAAAGTTCTAAACCCAAATACTACTGCCCCACTTGCCAAGGCCCAAATTGCATCTCTTTGTTTAGGAACACTTGGTAATTTGATGGACATATATTTTGAAAATTTATCTTCAAATGGAAATTTTTAAAAGGAAAAATTACAGAAATCCCACATTTTAGTTTACTTATTACCATTATCCTCTATAAGTTTTACAAAATTTCCAAAATCCCTCATTTTCGCGCATCAGATTAGTGTATCTCGCGCATCAGATTAATGTATCAGCGCTTATATTATTGTATCTCGCACATCAGATTAGTGTATCATGTATAAAATGTACATCAGATTAGTGTATCATGTATAAAATGTAATGTATCTTACTTAACGATTAATGTAATCTCGCGCATCAGATTAATGTATCAACGCTTATATTATTGATCCGTTTGAGAGATTTCTATAATTATAAACTTTTAAGGGATAAATTGTAATTTTACATTAAAAGTATGTGATTCTGTAATTTGCCCTTTTTAAAATCTATATTGAAAAAAACTCCAAGTTCAAAAAATTGCTTCATATAAGTTTTTAAATTTTTGAGGCTTCTACTCATAAAACTTTAATTCTTTTTCAAATACACTGCATATCCATTAAAACTTTAAGTTCGAAAAATTACAAATTCAAAAACTCAAATTTTCAAGTTGATCAAACGGAAGCTAGAATTTCTAATTGACACTTGACAAGCAAATGAAGAGGGTTCACAACCTTGTCTTGGTGTAGTAGCTTAGTGATGATAAAAAAAAAGATGTTGTATTTGATGTTTAAATCGATTCATATTATTTTATCATAGATAAGTGAAAAGCTAAATATAAATGTCATATTGATTAACTATATATGATTTAGTAAAATAAGAATAAGTTAACCTATGTTATTTATTAAGTTGGAATTGAGTACAAATAAATTTCTATCGCTGAGTGATTAGGTGTCACAATTAAAATGTAGTATCACATGATTAAATCGTAAATATTGTCTCTGTCGAAACTCGAAAATCTTTACTTCTTTATCATCATGTGACAAAAAACTTGTTAATGATGGTATGAAATGTACAAAATTCCTTCACTGTTTGTTAACTAAAAAAATTGAATTTTATACTAATGAAGAAATTACAAGTAACCTATTATAAAAAATTTACATAACACAAATTTAAAATTATTTGAGGAAGCCCTTCTTCATACTCCGCACATATTTTATCCTTATTTAGAAGTGAGAGTTGGAAAGGACCAACACTGCATTAATACTCTTGTACAACATGCATACAATTTTGTACATTAACTTTTGACTGCATTAATTAGTTGTACAACGTGCAAAAAGAATTGTACATTAATAGAAGGACTAACACCAAGGACTAACATTGCAATTATTATTATT
>NW_006239029.1:523067-523213 GCF_000226075.1 Solanum tuberosum | reverse complement strand
GGAAAAAGGCTCAAATATGCCATCGAACTTTTAGAAAAGGCTCATTTATGCCATCCGCTAAAAGTTTGGCTCATTTATGTCATCCGCTAAAAGTTTGGCTCATTTATGCCATTGCTGTTAAAGAAAAGGCTCATCCATGCCATTTT
>NW_006239029.1:510682-518580 GCF_000226075.1 Solanum tuberosum | reverse complement strand
ATAGAAATTGTACATTGAGGCCCACCAAAAAGATGAACTAAAGTAACTTCATCTACTTCTACTTTTTTTACACATATTTTTCTTTAATAAAAGTTAATTATTGTGATTTCTAATATATTTACGTAAAACATACTCTAAATACAAATAATTAGCAACTTAAAATATATAAAAACATACTAAAAAATTGATTAACTTCAAATTTCATATGTACCACATAAATTAAAACAGAAACAGTAACATATATTGGGCCCCGTACTGGCACACGGGGTCCATATCTAGTCAAATAATATGAGAAGGTGGACATCCATAAAACAAATTCACTAGTATTATATTTAATTTCCTTCTTCTTCTTTTTTGTCAAATAATTGATGGGTTTTTGTTCTTTTCTTCTATTATTAATACTACTAGATGTGATTGGCCCGTGATATTTTGTCTTATATAGTGTACTATATTTGTTTTCTGATCATAATTGTCAAACAAAAAAGGTCTGCATATAATTGAATTTAATAAAAGATGATTAAACATGTTAATACGATACAATCACTAACAATTGTGCGGGTGTAAGTCATCTGCTTATTTTTTAAAAATTTCCTCTCAACGAAAGAATGAAAAACACTTGCGAACAATTGCAAAGTTATCAATAAGGAGATTCATCGATCGTGTCAAGACATATTATAGTCACTTAAATGTATATAAAGTAGTAGAAAGAGACATTGTTAATCATATTTTGTTAAAAATGGATAAGATGGCATGGAGCTGGTTATCCCTGCACATATATACAATAACATTATTATTTTGTTAATTCATATTTTATCTCTTTATTTTTTGTTTAACCTTCAATATAATCATGAAAACTAAGTAAAATATAACTTAGCAGCAAATTGCAGAGTATTAACTCTAGAAGATTATCATATAATGTTGGCAGATGGAGAAATATACAAAGTACACGTAGAATAACAGGTGTCCATCTTAAGCCACCAATGAGATAGTGTTTAATGACTAATTTACCCTTCAACTTTTTCAAAATTGGCAAGAAGCACACATGTTGAATAAGGGCTTTTCTAATATAATATAATATAATATAATATATGTATATATGATTGACAGTAGAAAGAAAAAGGAGGAAAAAAGGTACTAATGAAAAGATTGAATTATGTAATGGATAATTTTATAATTTATGCTTATTGTACTAATATTGGCATTTTGCAGTGTAATTTGAAAAGAACACATCTTTTCGCTCTCTTTTTTATGATCCACGTTTCATTTTTCAATTAGAAGTGTTATTAAATATTATAGACCTATCAAAAATGTTCTCAATATTACTTAATTTAATTGTGCTTTTCATTTTTAATAACTGTGTGAGAGAAGTATTGAAAACACCCATTAACTAGGTGAATTATTAGTTTCATTCTTGAACTATCGACAGCCTTAAAAATACCAATTTACTTGTTTAATTGAATTTAAATACACCCCCGATCTTGCAACATGAGTGAAATACAGTCCAAAATTCTCGCCAAGTTTAGGAGTGTTTTCAACACTTCTCTCGACTTTTTATTAAGAGTCTCATGCTCCTACAAGTGTTTGAGATGTCTTGGATGTCATGTGGCAGATTGGGAGTGATCGAGAGTGCATCTAAGTTTAGTTAGTCAAGTAGAGGGGTGTTCTTAATTAAGTTTGTCAATAGTTCGGGGATGAAAGTTGAAATTAATAATTTGCGCCAAGTTTAGGGGTGTTTTCAATACTTCACTCTAATTATTTTTATTATTTCATATATGGGTGAATTCGCATAATTTTTTTATTGGGAAAAAGGACTAACATACCTCCAAACTATCATAAATTGTATGCAGATACCCTTCGTCATACTTTTGGGGCATTGGTGCCCCTGCTGTCCAAAAATAGAGCATATATATCCTTCACTCTAACATAAGACTAAATAGGGACACGTGGCACAATCTTATTCGTCGATTCAATATTTAATAAATGTCGGGTCGGTGGATAAGATTATGACACGTGTATGCTCGTTAGTATAAAGGGTATATGTGCTCTAGTTTTTGGACGACAAGGGTACCAATGTCCCAAAAGTATGACGGAGGGTATCTATATACCATTTACAATAGTTCAGGGGTATATTTATCCTTTTCCCTTTTTTATTTAGTATGCGCAAATTAGCTTCTCTTTTATGTTTAGTAGGAGCAAATTAGCTACATTTTTATGTTCAGTAGACGCTAGTTAGCTTCATTTTATGTTTAGCAAACATATAAGCTTAATTAATGAAAAATAACGTTAAATATTAGAAACCATAAATTATTCTTCATAATCAATTTATAGTTCAATTCCTTCTCCTCTCTCTCTCTCTCTCTTTTAAAAAAGAAATTATACCAACTTCCTTGCATGAATAAATTGTAAAAATAACAATACGTATTTTCTTCTTTATGTAATCTCATTAAGTGATGATTAACTTTATAAATGAAAATTAACTTTGCATAAATTATTCTTTACAAAAACATATTGCAAAGAAGTTTAATTTTAAATCCATCTTCACAATTTTAAATCTATGTAATCAATAATTCACATATTTGAGCCATGTAAGCAATTACTTATGTTTGCATTAAGATAGACCGTATACATCACACCTATTACCTGTTAGGGTGCGACTCTTTCCTCTTACGTGAACGCGGAATAGTTTATCCACCGAACTGCCATTTTAACTAGTTTACATGATTAATTAAAACAATCATGGCCCTCAAAGTAACAAAAAGTACGAATATGGTACACTTAGGGCCTGTTTGGATTGACTTTTGGCTTATGACTTATAAGCCAAAAGTCATAAGTTAGGATTTCTAACTTATGGCTTTTGGCTTATTTTTGTTATTTTGGCTTTAAAATAAGTGCTTATAAGCACTTTTTAACTTTACCCAAACACTTCAAAACTGCTTAAAAACTATTTTGGCTTAAAAACACTTAAAATAAGTCAATCCAAACGGACACTTACACTATGCATTATTATATGAAAGTGATGGGCTTTGTCAAGTCCATATATATTTGGGCCCAAAACTTTCATTATTCGTCAAAGTGTACACTTTTAATTTGTGTGAATAAAGTTTTAAAAAGTAGTCCTTTTCAAGAATGATGGTCTCTTCATATACCAACGAGAAAAAACATAAAGACACAATTAAAGTTGTTCCGTATTTGCATAAAGACACCTTAACTTTGAAAGTGTCCTATCACCCCACAGAACTATTTAATATCGTTGTAAATGGGCCATTTTGATCCATTCCCTCGTCTGGGTTGTTACCACTCACATGAGGCGCGTCATTTAGTGTTTTCACTGCCATGGACCAGTTTAAAAGTGCCACGTGTCATTTTCTTTCTTTCTTATTAATTATTTAATCAATTTATGTCATCTTCCCCAATTTTAAACCCAAAATAGCCATTGGTAGCCCTAATTTTTCGATTTCATGGTTTTTTCCATAGCAAGATCAAGTGATTTCAAACACCTCTCTCTCCCGCTTCTCCCTTGCAACCGCCTTTGCCTTTCTCTGTTATCTTCTTCACTCCAACAACACTAAACCCCAATAAAACAAGAGATTTCAATTCAGTACAGTTGCCCTTACCGACTAGTAGTTGGTGTATGGAATCTGAGAAACAACACATTGCATTCTGTTTCTCTTCTTGAATTTGTGGGACTTGGAGTTTGACTGGATGAGCTCCCCATGCCTTTATTAGGTGAATTCAACCACTTTTGAATTTTGTTCAAAGAACATGGTCGGGTCAGATTGAATTCTATCATAGGGAGTGAGCAACACGCGCGACTACATAGACGAGGGAATGGGTCAAAATAGCCCATTTACAAAGATATTAAATAATTATGTGGGGTGATAGGACACTTTGAAAGTTAAGGTGTCTTTATGCAAATACGAGACAACTTTAATTGTGTCTTTATGTCTTTACTCTATACCAACACTAGCAACAATAATATAATATTCACAATTTTTGGTTATGGATTTCATTTTCAAAATGGTCATTTTCACAATTTGTGTGGTTACACGTTGCTCTATCACCTTTATCACTAGTCACTAGCAAACATACACTAAAATGCAACATCCCATCTCACCTAGCATAATTGCATGCATTATTCTAAAGTCTTACTTTAATTTGATAGAACATTCGTGAATTCAAAATAGAAAGTTTGTCGATCAAAATGAATATATTGTATATATTATAATTGTTGTATATAAAATCATAGATTTGCGTGAAGCTCATAGCTCACTCTAAATTGAGTACATGTAAACAGATATTGTAAAGAAGTGAGAGCTATGCTACAATATATATAGGTTGTATATCATGATTTCGCAGTCTTCATATTCAAAGGTTTTATGATCGAGCTTGAAAATAAAGATTCTTTAAGGAGAGAGCGTTTTATCAGCAATTTTTTTAAATGGTCACATTTTTAGTTCTTGTAATTAAAAAAATAGTTATTATCTTGAAGTTTCAGAGTTCATGAGGACGAAGGAAGTAAGGCATATATGTCTCAAGACATTTGCAAAAGGTTTTCAGCTTTGATTTCTTATAATAAAGTATTCCTTTTGTTCCCATATTATTTGTCACTTTATAATATTGAAGTAGAGAATTATTTTTAACTAAGCTTAATATTAGAGAGATGGTTCTTTTTAATACTACTCAATTATAAGAAAATAAAATAACTAATGAATTGGAATAACTTAGTAACTACACCTTGTATTTATTATTTTTCTTAATAAACTTAAAAAGAGCTAAAACGACAGTTAAAATAGGACGAATAAAATACATAAAAAAATGAAAAAAGATGAACTCACTCAAGAGATTTTATTTTGACTATATAATATATATATATATTTTTCTTCAACAATCACAACTAAAGAAACAAATACACACTTTGATCAAAGAAAAATTACAATTAAAAGGCAATTCTTGAGAAAATAGGGCAAGATATATCAACTTCTATAATTCTTCAATATTCTTGACCTTTTATTTCCCCATAACTTAAATCATACATTTTTAATACAATTTCAAGAAAATAAAAAAAAACACCTTGGACGCTTCAACTACTTTTTGCAACTTTTAATGGCAAATGGGACCATCTCAAGGCAACTTTTATTCTTAATTTTTTCCCCTTGTATTCACACCATCACTTCGATGCAATTTAATTTCTTTTTTTACGATCGTTCACTCACTAACACTCAGGTGTGTGAGTATGGTCCCTCTTAGGGTCCCTACAATAATCGTACACCTTATAGTTCCTATGCACCCACAACATAGCCTCTATCTGTTGTCGACTCAACCCTCCACCCCCTGAAGGAGAGCTAGAAGGCGCTCGACGACACGAGGGGCTCTCGTAGGCCGCACAACCTGCGAGCTTGAAATTGTTACTGTATTTTCCGACGAACGGTTGATATTGATAATCGGCTTTAATTCGTCCTTCCTCCGTTGCCCAAGATGATGCATCCCAAATTGAACCATATACATACATAGGTCTTTCTGGAAATGTTGCATCATTTTTCTTAGGGTATCTTCTAATTGGGACATCATCGACAAAAAATCTACAAAGTCATATTCAAATAAATTAAAAAAAGAATAGCAAAGACACATAAGAGAAAAAAAACAAAAATAAAAGTAGTTGTAGTTGTTGTTGTTTTTGGACATGGGGTCATGTTGGTTACATTAATGAAAAATAATGCTTTTTGACAAAAATAGCATAACTATATAGAATTATATCATGACCCCATGGTTGTGACATTTTTAAATTTATATTTATAGTTTAATATACAAATTTTTACACCGACAGATCACTTATGAATTAATCACAATTTTCTATATTGGTATAACATATAAAATAAAAAGTGATTGATTTTCTATAGTACTAAAATTTCTTTTACACTCAATTTAGACAAGTTATTTTCACATTTCTAATCAAGCAATAAACACAAATTCAAGTGATATTGAAAAATAATTAATTGTTAGAATTTAAAATCTAAAAACATTGTAATATTTTAGTTTCATCTTTTCTCTGTCATAAATTTCAATAAGCATTAAAATATTTTGAATTGTTCAACTGCTTAAGGAACGTATTTTTCAACACTAAGCTATTTATGAAGAAGACTAAAAAAATAGACCATAAGTAAAAAATAAATTAAAAAGAATATACTAACATGATCTCATTGGGGTCCCAAAGGATTGCATAATTGTGATAATCTTTTGTTGGATCAAACCAAAGATGAAATTTCATTTCTCTTCCAATAATATTTCCATCTCCACTTCCTCTTATATACACATTTGTTTGTAAAGTATATGGCTTGTTTGGTGTTGTTCCAAGAAATTCAATATCAATTTCATCATGGTTCCCTGGATAATCTTGATTGTTTGAAAGCTACAAAAAAATAAAAAATCATTAATTTTTTTTTTGGGGTTTGGGGGGTGGGGGTATAATAAATTAAATTAAATACTCACATAGAAAGAAGTAATAATTCCAGCAGTGTAACCAGGTTGTAGCTTAATATAAGTCCCAAAATAACCAGAACGATAATTTTTTAGAGATTTAAAACCACTTCCTCCTGCATTTAAAATACATAGAAGAATAATACCAAGAAAATAGAAATTAGTCTAGGTGTGATGACGATGCAAGTTGATACGAACATCATAATTATTACAATAAAAGAAAAATATCTATAATAGCATTAATTGATAACAAAGACGGAGCGAGAGAAAAAGTCAAAACTCTATCTTTATGTTAAGAAATTCATTTCATATGTCTAAAAAGTCCCTCCAAAACTCGAAAAGTTTATTTTTCTTAGAAAGAAAATTCCCACTCCACCTTTAATTGATATCATAATTATATATTATTAGCACATGTTAAACTATACTAATACAATATAACATCAATGTATACACATTATTCTAAGCAACTACATAGGGCTTAGGTTAATAGTAGCAAATGCCTTAAAGCCTAACTATCGACTTGAGGGACGTTAAACGTACTTCTAAAAAAGAAAAAGAAAGACAAGAAGTGAAACCTGAATTTTTATCAAGCCATATAGTTAAGGTACTTTGGTCCAATGATTGATGTTGAGGACCCCAAAGGTTCCTAAAACCTTGGTTAAATCCTAAAGATTGTACCCTAGAACTAGGATAGTAGCCAGGTGAAGGGGGGCCTTGAGCATTGATTAATCTTGCATTGAATAAGAAAAATAGAAGTAAAGAAAGAAGAAATTCCATAATAATTGTTTGGATAAAATCCAAAAGTTGTTTTAATGGCACTTTGGTTGAGTGAGTGTTAGTACTCTTTGTTGTGAATTGAAGGGAGAAGAATACATAGAGAGGTGTATATAAGGAGATTATAAGAGGGTCCTACTACTAAAGAAATTGAATTGATTAGAATGGTTGATGGGAGTTATACAAAATGACAAATATAAAGAAAAAAAATAAGGTTTTTTTATGAATATATATAATATGTATTAAATCAAGTCGCCAACAGTAACAATATATTCAACATGATTTCAAAAGATGAGAATCTGAACATAATAAACTGTACGCAGATCTTACCCTTAGGGTGTGTTTAGTATGAAGGAAAATATTTTTCAATTTTCTCATGTTTGGTTAGGTAAAATGTTTTTTAAATCAACTCATTTTCCTCAAATTCAAGGAAAATGACTTCCCTTCAAAACTTACGGAAAACATTTTCCAAAACTTTCCTCCAACTTCAAATTACCAATTTTTTTTTGAAAAAATTAATTGAAAGTTTATTTTTAAAAAGCATTTTTCAACTTCAATTTTTTTACCCCACCCTCACCCCGATCCCCTACCCCCTCTCCAAAATAAAACTAAAAATTTAATGTTTATTTTTTAAAAATATTTTCAATTTC
>NW_006239029.1:483273-510433 GCF_000226075.1 Solanum tuberosum | reverse complement strand
AAAAAAAAAAATTAATAATTTAAGTTTAGTTTTAAAAAATATTTTCTACTCTCTAGTAAAAAAAGAGATATTTTCTCAAAAATATTTTTCATTCATAAATCAAACACTAAAAAATCTTTTTCAAAAAATATTTTCTACTCACCAACCAAACATGAAAAAATAAATCAAAAATCTACTTATTTTCTAGGAAAACATTTTCCTTCATACCAAACACACCCTTAGTCTCCTACATTGTATTAAATCAAGTCATATGTCAACAAAATACCAAAGTTTATAACATCTAGTATTTGGTGAAAATATCTTATAAAATAAGTGTGAGTTCAATTTTCACTATATATTTTTTCTTTTGAATCAATAACTATTGTTTTCACGTGACTTATAAATGATTACTTGTTTAAGCTGTGAAATCAGCTATGAATGTGAATGCGTCAGAATAGAGTGTTTATATTACATCTTTTGGGATATCAATGTAGTCTTATTCTGAATTCTTAAAGTAATGATAAAATTATCTCGTTGTGACTTATAGGTTACAACTCGAACTATAGAATCAACTATATTAATGCGTGCTTTGTGGGTATATGTTATCTATATCACACTTTAAAATGTGGATCTTTCTCGAATCATATTTAAAATTAAAATATTTTATGCAGTGAACTATGTACACCTATATATATATATATATATATATTCTCTTTTCCTTTTTTCTTGATATATCCTCTAGTATGATATAAAAATATTTCTAAAAAGTGATATGTTCATAAGTATCTATCCTCCCCCACCCCTTTCAGCAAATTTAGTTGGTTAGGATTTCAACTAGTTATGGGAAGCTAACAAAATTAAACAAAGAAAATGTCATAAGGTGGAACTCTTGTTTCTTTCTTCCTTTTTTAATTTCTTCTTTCCTTTTCATGCACTTATCGTTATTATTATTATCATTATCATAACGGTGTGTTTGGTACTTTGGAAAATATTTTTTAATTATATATAACTATTTTTAGAATAATACATTTTTCTTACGTATTGAGTACTAGAAAATAAATAAGAAATATTTTATTCTAAAAAAAATCGTAAAAATATTTTCCTTTACACCCAACACACCCTATATACAATAACAATATACACATTGTAGTTTTATAAGTGGGATTTAAAATATTAGAGTGTTCGTAGACCTAATTCCTAGGTCGTAGAGATAGATAGAGAGGTTTATTTCCAAAAGACCATTTATTCAAGTGCAGCTAACCAAATTAAAATATACACGAAAATAAAACTTGTCTTTGAAAGAAACATGTCAATTAATAAGAAAAACGGTAAAAACATTCAATTCAAAGAAAAGAAATAGTAACAACAACAAACAACACGATAACTGAAAAGAAAATACACGTATAAGACAAAATACTACGACATACATGGTGGCTGGTGCTCCCAAGATGCCACTAGGCCCAAACCCGCCAAAAAGTGAGTCAAAGCACAACTACCTACTAATGTTCTATCCAAATACCAAATACCCAACCTCGTACCTTCCTATTTAAGGTATATCCTCGGTAAGCTGAATTAAGTTGCGCCATGTATTGTCTAATACCTTTTTTCCCAATATTCGTCGTCCTATACCTCTACCTCTCCTGATCATATCCACATATTCAATCTCTCACACCTTCTTACTGAGACATCTATGCATCTATTCTTCACACGTTCAAATTATATCAATGTCACTTTCCTTATCTTGTCCACCACCATAAAGATCACTCCCACCTTATGCCGAACTTATCTTTTGTTTTTCTTCCGTTTTGTTTACTTCAACCGCCATTTCTTGCTACTATAAACTTTAATTAACATCAACAATCAAATTAAAGAGAATTTCATATAAACTTTGCCTATTTCCAAATTAATTAAACATCAAACTCAATAATAATCTTCAATTATTATAAATTGGAGTTTGACATTACTTTGTACATATCCATTTGATGCATCATCATTTCTTATTCTTCAATATGATGTGATATATATTTTTGGGTGTATGTTCTATCACTATTTTATTTTATCATAATTGAATGAATAATTGGTTATTAATGAAAGTTGTATAGTGCTACTTGCAATTCCTTACTCATAAATATTTGACATAATATTATTTTAGGAGAGCTTGATTCGCAGGATTAGGAATAACGTACGATTTTAGAATAAAATATAAAATTATTTTATTTCATATTTAATTGAACATTTAATTTCACAATTAGCTAGCAATATCATGAACGTTTATTCAACAATTTGTAATATTATATAATCTATGTCACCAAGAAGGCAAAATACAATTAAAATAAGAAATTAAAGATAATTTTTTTTGTTTTCCACGGGTATCTGGTATTCGTATTGATATCAAATTAATTTGGATTCGTGCCGCGTAGGATTCCATTCGGAGAAAAACACTCCTTACCAAAGATATTTTCATACCTAAGGCTCAAACCCGAAAGCTCTGATCAAGAAAAAAGTAGTTCATCCGCTGCACTACATCTGTTGGTGGTAGTAATTAAAGATATCATCTATTGAAGTTCCTTAAATTTATTTTCATCACATATTTTCTATATGCATTAACCATTCAATCCCAAATGTAGATCATTCTTTTAGGTCTATTCTGCATTCATTTTGAGATGGAGAACAATTGCCTCTTTGGATAAAGTCATAATTTGAAGTTTATAAGTTCTCGACTTGTAACTCAATGTCAAATTTGAAGCTTCATATCCATTTATTTAACGGAAAAGGATCAAAATTGCTCCTAAACTATGCAAAATAGATCACTTATACCCTTCGTTATATTTTGGGATAAAAATTGTCCCCGCTGTTATCCTAAGAGACCACAAATACTCTCAAGAGTTAACACCCAAAACTTTTAGTGACGTGGCAAGCCACATGGGACTAATCCCTCCATCTAAGCATTGCCAACTAGGATTCACTATAAAAGAACTAGACTTTTAGCGGCGACATAAGTTGCCACAAAAGCACATAATTCGCCACTACCTGATTTTTAGCATTAAATTCTGATTTTGTGTTTTTTTTTCTTCATTGTTTTTGAAAAATCACAAATGATATCGATCAAGGAGTAGTTTGAAGACACTATATATTTTATTTTTATGTATGTAAATGTATAAAATGTACAATAATGCATTATGTAGTAGAATATTTGAATCGAGAAGTAATTTTGATGATTTTCGTAATAATATTGGATGATTTTAATATAGATAGTGCATGTTATTTATTTTAGAAAATTAGGTTGCAATCGAAAATTAATTATCATATTCTTTTGTTGAAAAAATAGGTTTTACTAGCGAATGGTTGTTACAGTCTTAGTCACCACTAAAAATCACTCAAAATCATTCGTGGCAATATTTTGGGATTTTATGGTGACTTTTGTCACTACTAAAGGTCTAGTTCTTTTATAGTAAATCCTAATTGGCAATGCTTAGGTGGAAGAATTAGTCCCATATTGCTTGCCACGTCACTAAAAATTTGGATAGTTAACTCTTGAGGGTATTCGTGGTCTCTTGAGATAATGGCGAAAGTAATTTTAATCCTAAAATCTAATGGATGATATAAATAATTCTACGTCACATAGTTCAGCAACATTTTTGACCCTTTACCACTTATTTAATTTAGTTGGAGAACAATTGGATTTTTAACCTTTGTTCAAATTTTATTTTATTTTTTTGCCAAATTCTATGAATATGACACTAGCATTTTCCCCCCTTTAAGCTATATGGAGTCTCAGTTATCTAAATTTATCTACCCATGAATGTGTATGGTGTCAGATTTCAGTGTATTTAGAAGTAAATGGCAAATCAGACCTTCCCATATGAATTTATTTTATCATCATTCCTAGCAAGGGGAAGTAAAAAAAAAACAAAAACAAAATTGTCTTGAGTTTGATTTTGACAAGCCTAACTTCATATATCCATATATATGATAAAGTTTGTAACTTCAAACTTCTTTTCCTAATTTCAGTCTTGTACGTCTAAAGTTGATTTTGAGGCGACGTCTAAACTTACAAAAAAAAAAGAGGTTATATATCTTGGCTATGTCTTATACTATCGGTCCTAATATTGCCTATACGTGCACTTCTATCGCTATACAACAATAATAACAATAAAAAAATATTCAGTATAATTCTAAAAATGAGATCTGAATACGTAGGTATCTTTGTAAGGTAAAATAATACTATTTTCAGTAAATCTTTGACTATTGGCGCCGCTATATGAAACATGTTACATGTATGAGACTTAGAGATTTCGTGTAAGTGTTGAATTGAACTTGATTAGATTTTTGTCAACAAAGAAAGCCAAATTGCTGGACGTTAAAAAATTATAACACATCAATCACATTTAATTAGCCTAGCTAATTATAGCTTATATTAAAATTAATTTCTAGCTCAAGTGTTGAAAATCAATTTTGTATAACATGTCAAAGAATTTTAGAATCCTATGTTATAACATTAATAATGCAATGGGTGCAATTTTCAGATGAAGAGAATTAACATTGAGTTGGTAAGAAAGGAAAAAAAAGAAGAGAACTTGATGTATCAAGCTTCTGCTATATATTAGTTGTTATACATAATTTTAAAAAGAATTACTTGTTTAATTAACTTATTAAACAAAATTAAATCTACGTATCAAAAGAACGTAAACATTATTATACAATGCTTTTATGAGATGTTACATGCTTGAGGTTAACAATTGATGTATGTGTGGTAAAAATCTTATTTATGATTGGCGGATAGTAACCACACAAATATCTATTACTTACCCTTACGTTGCTCTTCCAAGACAACGCAAAAAAACATTGCGTGATAATATAAATGAACGTTACACATAGTTTTCATTCTTCACTAATTATCACAAGATGGATATATAGATGATAAATTCTTTTAATTTTTATTGAGGAACATTAAACGAAAAATATTACTTTAATCTTTCTATATTCAATTATAAATTCTTGCCACAATCAAGATGACTTTTTTGTTGCTTCATATAATAAAAAAGTTGAAAAGATTGAAACTTTTTTTTTTTCAAAAAAGAAATAAAATAAATTGAAATATTGTTTGATTATATGTTGAACTGATTTTTGATAATTTTTTTGAAAATGAAGTTCCCCTTTTTTTCACTTAGAAACTTTTAACATATGCATATTCAAACACAACTTGATTTTCAAATGCAATTTATCAATTCTTTTTTTATTGTTATTACAATTATCACATTTTTATGTTCAAACGTCTATGTATTATAACTAGGGTCCATAATTTGTATGTGCATGGTCAAATATAAAGATGCCCTAATAATTGTTTTGTACGAAAGAAGTATTTAGAGTGATTAATAAAATGATTAAATTAGGTGGGCTATACTTTTCAAAAATACCGTAAAATAGGTATGAAAATTGAGACAAAAGGAACTAGGTCCTTCTTTGCCGACACTTATAGGTCCCTCTTGGCCATGATATATATATATATATATTTCGGTGATATTTAGATCGAAAAATTTTAGTAGCTGCTCAATTGGTTAATTAACTATTTAAAGTTTCACTTTATTGGTGAAAATTTAATTCTCTATCTAGAAATTTCTCACGAATTCAAATAATGTGTAACTATTCAACGTGATTTCGATTAAAATGGATGAATATATACCTTGCTACTAATGTTGGAGCCAAAATCTTTACTAATTAAAAAAATTCAAAATATAAAAACAATAAATACACAAAAAACTTCTTAACAATGAATTTTTTTTATGAGAGTTTTTGATGAAAAAAGTAAATTGAGAAATTAAACAATAAACAACTCAAAAAAGTGAATTTTATTAAATCGCTTGTCAGATTCATCGTTATATAATGACAAATAGTCACATTTTAGATAACAGTCCCTCAATTAGCTTACGTACCCTACTTTTTTTTATAATAGTTTTATGCATTATCTTATTTTTCTTGCATATATTTCTTTATCCTTTAAATTATTGATATGTGACATTATGTAACAATAAAAATTAATATTATGTATTCAAATATTGTATTCAGCAAAATAATTATATTACAACACAATACCATATAATGCATTATGAAATGAGGTGTAACATCCATTCAAACAAGGCGTAAGTAAAAATTAGTTAGATTTATAATATTTGGAAATAGTACTAGTAGGATGTCGATTGAGGTAAGTCGAACAAAAGTTTTAAGGAATTAAGAAATAAAATAAATAAAAGTGAGAAAGATTTTGAGAACTCATTGATTGTGGTTTTTTTTTTTGTGGTTTTAAAGAGAAAAATAATTATTATATCATAGTGGGGCTTAAGAAAAGATTTGATTTAGAGCAGACAAGATTTGCATATAGTCAGCAAGAATTAAGTGGTTAATATTTCTCTATTTTGTATTAAGGAGAAATTTATGAAGTGTAATGAAATGAGAACAAATATAGATAATTATTACTTATAATTTAAGAAACATTAGTTAAATTCAAAAAAATCTTAGTTAATAACCTAAAAATAGAGAAGTAATTGGAATTAGTAACACATAAAACTTTGTTGCCAAACTATAAATGGAATTTGGTTAGCATAATACATGGCCTAATTAAGATAAAATATTTAGTTATAGTTTAATAATGCTTAGCCAATATTGCAAAGTCCTATATTATTAGTATATCAATTATGATTTTTAAGTATTACTTAATTATTGGTAGTTGAGGAATTGAATCTTAATTGTTTCTCTTTAAGGATAAGCTATATTAGTTTAAAAGAGTAAGAAACAAAAAGTTCAATAATCCTTTTAAACTCACCTCATGAAGGAAATTGGAAAACAAACAAACTAAAGATTTTAAAATCATTCATATGATACACAACTTAAGTCTGTTTAAAGAAGAAACTCTATGTCCTTAAATATATGGCTCTAGATCAAAGTCACTTCGTAGTTTATAGGCCGCCTAGTTTATATTCATAAAAAAAACAACTTTTTTCTCTTTTCTTTGTGAATATAATAGGATAGATGTAGGAATGTACAACATTGAGGGGTCGTTTGGTAGGGAGTATTAGGGGAAATAGTCCATGTATCAGGTATGATATTATTTAGTACTATGTTTGGTAGAAATTTTGGGCCTTTGTATAACTAATCCATGGATTAGTTATACACCCTACATGGTATTATAGGATGTATAACTAATACCTTTCATTTGGCGATATTAGTAATGCATAGGATTTAATACCATGGGATTAGTCTATCTAAAGACAAAAATATCCCTCAGATCCTTATAATCATTTTATTTATTTATTTATTTTGATTTTATATTTTATACAAATTTTATTATTTAGAGAGAGTTGTTTGTTGCTAAATAAATCTAATACAAGTTGAAAAAAAATCCAAAACAAGTCCATACAATATTTGAAATATGAATTGTTTAATATTTACTAATTGAAAAAATAAATATATCACCGTATGATATTTGTACTAACTCACTTAAAAGACCGTAAATGTATGCATCGACCATTTCTATATTTTCTTTCATAATCTACTAGATATATAGAAGATATATTTGAGACCTACCGTAGCAACGAATGAATAGATAAGAGTGTGTATATGTTTATAGGATGGCAGAACAACATATATTCTTTGGCATATGTTGTTATATCTATATATATGTCAAAGAATAAGAGTGTGTTTTTGGTTGAATTAAAGGTGTAAAGATACAACTATTCTATTTTTTTTTTTATTGAAATTGACTTTGTATTTTAAATAATTTATAAAACTATATACATATTAAAATTAGAATTTGTAATTTTATTGTGTAAATGTAGATGGTTTATTCGGTTTTATTTATTGTCTTTTCGGCTTTGAAAGTAAATTATTTATTTTTTAAAAAATTGGAAATTGATGTTTTGTGAGATAAATTTATTAAGATGATAATTATTTGTCTTCAAATAATTCAAGTGAGAAAATAGAAAATATGGAGACAAAATTGTGCTTATCCTAGCTAGTTCGAAGGCCACAAAAAAATAATATTGGTCGGTAGTTATGTACCTTGACCCAATTACATGAAATAGAAAATCTCATAATAATTCAAGGATATAATTGGAAAGAAGCTTTTTGTAGAGTTTTAAAACAAACACTAGATTAGATAGGAAGCAATGAATCAAACAGAGGATAAAAAATAATATATGCATTGCTAATCCCTGCATTACTAATCCATGCGCTATTAATTTTTGTACCAAACGAAAGTACGGACTCAATAAATTTAGTTTTAATAAAATTTAGTAATTTTGATTCCACCTAAAAAAAAAATTTTAAAAATTATGGAATGGGGTTGAAATTTGAAGTTGCTTTCACATAATCTACAGGAGATTTAATATCAATGGCGACTTATTTTTTCATAGAGATCGATATGATCTTTCCAATCAAATCTATACCTTAAAATTAAATATAACTTTTGATCATAACAGTAGGTATGATTGGACATTTTGAAATAAACTCCAAAATAACCTATTCTTGTGGCCTATTTATTTTTTCACACCTTACTTTTGAATTATAATTATACTCCGTCTATATAAAGTGAGAGTAATATTCAATAAGTTATTTTTTATTTTGTTTTTTTCATTCACTTGGAATCTTTCATTTCATTGATTCGTCTGAATTCCACCTTTCTAAAGAAAAAATAGAAGGAGAAGTTTTATTTATGTTAGTCCCGTAAAAAAATTGTCAACACTATTAAACAATGAAAAAGAAATTTTAAAATTTGTTAACATTCTTTAAAACAAATTATAATACTATTAATAATCTCACATGTACTCAAACCATTAAAAAACTCCGATAATTCAATAGTAAAAATAAAAAAATGATTATGTTGATATATTTGAGTAATTAAACGTTTCATAATTAAAAAACTAAATTTATTGTTATAATTTGAATTTTCCAACAGAATCAAACTCATTTCTGTTTAAATCATAATCATGAACAAATATATATTGGGCAAATTACAGAAATCACATACTTTTAAGGCAAAATTACAATTTATCCCTTAAAAGTTTATAATTACAGAAATCCCTCAAACGAATACAATAATATAAGCGTTGATACATTAATCTGATGTGCGAGATACATTAATCGTTAAGTAAGATACATTATATTTTATACATGATACACTAATCTGATGCGCGAGATACAATAATATAAGCGCTGATACATTAATCTGATGCGCGAGATACACTAATCTGATGTGCGAAAATGAGGGATTTTGGAAATTTGTAAAACTTATAGGGGATAATGGTAATAAGTAAACTAAAAGGTGGGATTTCTGTAATTTTTCCATCTTTCTAGAGAATCTTTTAATTATTTCAAAACAACTACAAAGAAATTATTTAACAAAAAAATAATTCATTTCAAATATAAAATATCACAACTCAATAATTCACCAAGTATGCTTATAAATTATAATCCCTAATAAAAAGCTTGCTAATTACATTTGTTCCTATAAGCAAAAAAAGACAAAATTATAGATGACTTGTGTGGGCCTTCCTAATTGTGATTGGACTTAATATATTATTATTAATTTAGTTAAATATAAACGACAAATTTGCATATTCTAATCAAACAATTACAAATGATTATATATCTTAATTGCTTAAGCATGGTATTAAGGCATTAATTGCACCCATAGCCAAATTTACCTTCATTTAAGCTATATAAACAAAGGCAAAAATATTTGAAGTTTTTTTGGCCAATCAATATGTTAAACTGTATTTTCAAAATTTATATATATCAGCTATATGTGCACTTACCCATAATATCATAGACTTCAATAACCAAATAATATTATTATTTTCCAATTTGCATTTTTGAATAAGATATTGAACGTTACGTTATATAGCAAGGTCCCATGCATAGAAAAATATGTAGTACTAATAATTCAATAACTTGGAAAAACATCATTTGACCTTTTTCAAATATATAATAATTAATAAATAGATGAAATTAATTGGAAGTTGAATAAAGTTGCTGAGGGGAAAATTCTTCCTTCTTTCATTTTTTTTGGCTGAAAAAAGGGATAAGATGAAATATATAATAAAGGCTTAAGTCATCGACGACTTTTTAAAGTTGTCTGCATAATTCATTTAGACACCTCAACCAACACTAGTACCTATTGAACACCTAAAATATACAAAATGTTTACCTATTAAACACAAAATGTGGATGTGACAATAAATGTGGATCTCACGTATGTTAAGCACGTAAATAGATCCAAATAATATATTTTTTATTAAAAAACTTGGACCTTTTTTCGTTTATTGGCAATAATGACTAATTTTTTTTAATTTAAAAATGATTTCTTAATCAGCAAAAGAAAGTAATAGTCTTCTTCTCCATTTTCTTTTTTGGTCAAACTTCTGCACTCCTTTCCTTCATCTTCTTCCTCCATTTTCCGTTCTCAAATTTCTGTATTTTTCTTCATTCTTTATATTAAGAAAAACTGAATTTACGGATTAACTTTGTAAAGAAGAAAGAAGATTTTGATATTTGAGTTTAAAAAGTTGGCCGACGTCCGTCTGTTTCATATTTCCAGTCATTTTAAGCACACATCGCCACTCAAATTAAAATATAAACCCATTAAATTTATTAAAGTGATATGAGAGAATTCTACAGAAATAACTTTAGTACTCTCAATTTCTCTTCGCTGTTGTTCACTACATTAATTTATTTTCCACAAACGTCACTCCGCTAAGCCACAAATACGTCATAATATTTCACTATTTATATTATGTTTAATTCCATAGTTTATAATAAGAAGAAAAAAATGAATCTTGCTGGAGGAGTTGAGAACGGGGTGACAATGGTGAGCCGGGGAAAGAAGAAAGACCAAAGGGTTAGCTGGGTTGGGGACAATTTTTCTTTTTCTTCTTTTAGTTGATTAACATTTTGAATTATTAATGGTTGAAATTGTTTTTTATTTCTTAAAATTGAAAATTCTATTTTTTATGATTAGATTGGACCCCCTATGCCACATGTCATAGTTTTATTTGTGACTTTTTTAAGACACAGCGTGTGAATCACACGCACATTATCTTTAAAGTTAGTTTTCATTTTGTGTTCAATGGATACATATTTATTAATATTAAAGTGTCTAATATGTACTAGTCCTAGTTAAGGTGTCTAAGTGAATAGTGCGGACAACTTTAAGTGGCCGTAATTGACTTAAGCCTATAATAAATAATTGTTTTAAAATTTTCAGTTGAGATTTTTTATAAACAAATTCCAAATGGGAGGTCAAGAAAGAACAAAAACAAAAAAAAAAAAAGCAAAATGTGTGATGCTCTAAGTTCTAACCAACTAAAATTTGATAATTGGATAAATTATCTTAGTTTTCATTTTTGTCTTTCTCTTAGATTTTCTTTATTAAAAAAATGTTGGAAGAAGGTAGAAGAGATATGATTGGAGAGGGTGGGATATATGTTGAAATGGTCCTAGAAATTTTAGTGTTTAGAGTAGTAGATTGATTATGTTGTACGGGATGGAGTGTGGTAAGTCAAGAAGTAATCTCACGTTCATGACGGTAGAATAAATGAGAATGTTTAGATGAATGTGTGAGCATATATACTATAACTAGGAGAAATTAAATTAAAATTGAATAGAATAAAGTACGAGATAGTCTCTCAAGTGAAGGACAACATACGGGACGCGAGATTGAGATCATTAGGGTATGTAAAAGAGGCGGAGGAGAGCAACATGTGGAAATTGAGGTTGATATGATTTGGTGTATGTAAGAAAGGAAGAGCACAAATGACTCAGTATGGAAGTGCGAGAGATTGACAATGATATAGATCTAAGGAGGGGTAGAGGTAAACCAAAAGAAATAATTGGAAAAGTATAGATAGAAATTATGACACGATATATCTTCAGCTTACCAAAACATGAAAGTCGAGAATTAATACAATTAATTAATAGATAGTCAAGCCATTTTTTTTCATTATTTGCTCCCTTATCACTATTACTAACATGCTATATGCTACCATTGGTTTATTCCTCAATGGCAAAATACATTAAAAAAAAAACTCTGAACATGGCACGAAAACTTACTTTAGTACTTAAACTTTACGGGTAATTATTTACCCCCCCTAATCTCTTTTCAAGTGAATTTAATATCACCCTAAAATTATAATACTAGTCTCACAATGGCAAGTGCATTTCACACGCGCCATGTCATTGATATGTCAGCGCCACATCATTGCCACATCAGTGCCACGTAGAACATTATTTAATTTTTACTTTGTTTCTTTTTATTTATTCATAATTTTAGAAAGCAAAAAAAAAATCAAAAAATAAGATCCCTGTTCCTCAACTCAATCACGATTGCAATTGAACAAATTCGATCACAATTGAAAGATTGATCCAAAATGTCAAAATCATTCTCACAAAAACACATTCAATTTTTAAGACAATAAATAATGACTGAAAATTTAATTGAAATGAATAAATTATAATTTTTCCATTAAAAAGAGCTTCAAGTTCATCACATTCAAACAAAACCATAAATAATAATTTTGAAGCAAAAACAAATTGTTGGCTTTTCTATTTTTTCCCTATTCATCACACCCTTTTACGGATCCAAAGAAAATGGAGGTGGGGTGGGGGCAGTTCAAAGAAAGAGAAAGAAGATGGAAAGTTCAATGAAGAAGAAGAAGAAGAGAAAAGGGTGATGCAGTGGTGGTTGAGGCGGCAGATCTGAAGAGAAAGAAAGAGGGTGAGGCTTCTAAGAGGAGAAATAGGGTTGAGATGGGGGTTTCGAAGAACGAGAATTAAAGAGGTGGTGCAAGTGGTGGTTGAAGGCGAGAGGAGTGGTGGGGTGTGAGGAAGATGAAGGAAAAAAATATTATTGGCTAAAAAGAAAAAAATGGGGCCCACTTATTCTTTTTCTCTTTAATTTTTGATATTTACGCGCAGTAAATTTTTTGACTTGCCACGTCAGCTGTTTGGGTGTATTTAAATTCACCTGAAAAGAGATTAGGGGGGTAAATAATTACCCGTAAAGTTTAAGTATTAAAGTAAGTTTTCATGCCAAGTTCAGGAGAAATTTTATGTATTTTCCCTTCCTCAATTTTGTTATTATGGTTATTACTTTTACTTTGGTTATCAATATATTATATTTCTAGCTCGTGTTAATATTTTTTTTTCTTCACTATTTCATCATAATTTTATTAGTGCATTTCTTGTAAATATGTTTTCAAACACAATTTCTTTTCAGTTGGGGGTCTATTAGAAATAATTTCCCTACCCCACTACTAATATATGTATACATTCAATGAATATATAACTGTGTATATGTATGGCTGCTAGTGTATATATGATATGTTTTCTTTCTAATTGTTTTCAAGTTATTGGGCTTTTAAAAAGAAGTTATTAGGCTTTTAAAAAAGGAAGTTATTGGGCTCTTATCTACAAGCTTGTTGATTACAATTTTACAGCAGTACTTCCAAAGAAAACGACTAGCAATAATCAGAGGAAGTTATACCTTGTGAATTGAAATAGTGAAAATTTTATAAATGACATATATAAGACTAATATTTTTAAGTTATGACAGTATAATATATAAGATTAAAAGTTGTAATATTAACTCTTAAATAGATGTGTGACGTGATTTTTCCATTGAAATATCATTATAAATAGTAGATTTTACACAAATTCATAGCGTTAAGAGCTACTATCTCCGTCCACTTTTAATTGTCATGATTTTCTTTTTTAGAGTCAAACTATAAGAACTTTGACTAACATTTTATAATGTGTTTTTTTCATTATATTGATATGTAAAAAATTGCAATTTATAGCACTTTTCGTATAATTTTTGAATATCTAATTTTTTTGTGTAAAATATTAAATTAGTGTAATCTAATTTAACTTTGAAAATTAGTCAAATTGACTTTCAAAAAGTGCAACATGACAATTAAAAGTGGACGGAGGGAGTAATTACATCCTATCCATACTCTTTTTCAAATTACAAAAAACCCTTAAATTTGGTGGAATCCGGATACATCCCAAAACACCCCGATACATCACGTTAAGTGATGTTTCCGACTTCCATCGCGTAAAGTGATGTACCTGATCGACACATCGCGTAAAGTGATGCATCCGACTAATACATCGCGTAATGTAACGTCCCGATACATTGTAATATGATGTATCCGACCGATACATCACGTAAAGAGTTGTATCCGGTTGATACATTGCGAAAAGTAGAGATTTTTATAAATTTTTCAGATGGTAGGAAATTTTAGAGAATATAGTAAAATAAGTTGTGTATTAAAGTAACTTTTCCTTATAAATATTACTTATATATGTGTGTGTGTGTGTAATAACAACAATAATAATAAATCTCGTGTAATCTCATAAATAAGATCGAAAGAGGATAATGTATATGTAGGTATCTTAGAAGATAAAATTAAGGCTTAAGTCATCTACAACACCTTAAAGTTGTCCACATATTTCAGTTAGACACCTAAACTATGACTATTACCTATTGAACACCTGAATTGTTCAAAAAGTATACCTATTAAGCACAAAATGTTAATGTGGCAAAAGAAGTGTTTTTCACTTCTGCTAAGCGCGTGAAAAAATCTTAAATAACGTTTTATTTTTATTTTTTCCAAAAAAAACTTAATACTTTTTCTTCTTTGACTGCCACTTGGCATTTAAATATTTATTTTTTTAAAAAATATTTTAAAAAGTAATACTGATTCTTAAAACAAAAAAAAAAAGTCCCCACCCCACCCCACCCCCTTTAAGTCGTTTTCTCGCAGAAGGCCACTGCACTCCTTTTTTTTTTTTTTGCTTTTCTTTTTCTATTCTATTTTTTTCAATATTTATTAAAAAGTTAAAATTGAATCAATTAATTGAATTTGAAGGAAATAAAGAAGAAAGAACATGGGCTGAAAAAAGTTAGCCGATCGACGTCAGCTCAGTCACCTTCGAATAAATATTACCATTCAAATTAAAATGTAAGCCAACTAAAATTATCAAAAATAATGTTAGATTGATTCGATAAAACTTATTTAGGTCCTCTCAATTTCTCTTTGCTATCGATTTCAAGACGATTGACAGACTCTCTTTCTTCATCACTCTTGTATCAGTCTCTTTGAATATCTCTCTATTTGACGTATTAGGAATAAAAAATAATTATGTAAGCAATCACCAAAGAAAATGAATTTTGTCTTTGAGAAAGAAAATCTTGCTAGGAAGAAGATGAAGAAGATGAAGAAGAAAGGGAGTTGGGGTAGGGTTAGCTTCTCATTTATTTTGTTTTTATAAAAAAATAGATGGAAAATTTATTTGAAATAATTTTCATTCTTTTTAACATTAATTTTTTTTATATAATTGTTGGGCCCAACGCCACATGTTATCTTTTAATTAGTCATTTTGCCACATCACAGCAGGTGTATTACACACACTTTATTTTTTTTTGCTTATTATCGAAAAATGTGAACAAGTTTTGAATAGATAAAAGTGTTCAATAGGTACTATCCCCAGTTGAGATGTCTAAGTGAATTATGCGAACAACTTGAAGGGGCCGCAGATGACTTAAACCTAAAATTAATTTTCAATAGATTTCGATTCAAATAACAAAAATGACGGAGAATATTACTACTAATAGAACCATCTCTCATAACAACATGTTCAAGAATATTTCCATTTGGGACTTAAATTATATTGATAATTTCTCCACCAACTTGAAGAAAAACTGCATATTTCACTTAAATAACAAATAAACATATCTAATCAAATATCACATAGATTAAAGGGAAAAGGGTAAAAAAATGCCCCTCAACTTTGATTTATTAGTTGACTATGCCCTTACCGTTAAAATGAAGTTATTTTTGCCCCTGCCGTTACTAATTTCATCATTTATTCCTCTATGTTAACGGAAATCCCCAAATTGACTTAAATTAACCCGAATTCTTTTAAATAATCCATTCCCCGACCCGTCTAAAAACCTAACCCAATAAACATTTTATCTGTTTTCCTTACCCATCTAAAAACCTCTCAAGGACTTCAACCTGCCCAGGTGTATACCGGACATACTTTTGGTTATCCAACACCGACTTACCATCCGGAAGCCATTTTTCTTAAATCTTACAAACTGAAATGCCCCTTTATGATAGAAAACAAACAAGCTCCAGTACTCTGCTTCTTCTACCCTTTTGTCTTCACAACAATTCAACTTTTTTTAAGCATTATTCTTCTTGGGAGCTCTGAACAAAATGAGAATGTCTTGGAGTGACCTTTTTTTTTGGTAATACTAAAAGAGAAAATCAATTTACCAAACTGAAACAGCACTAGACAACTTGTATCTTTCGATAAAAATACACACTTTCCTTACTTATCTTTCACCATTACCAAAAAAAAACCCCAGAAGAATCCAAGTATTCCTCAAGAACCCAAAAACAACATCTTTAACAACATGCCATACATTTCCTTTGAATCTTGAAACAAGATAAAAAGTGTGAAAAACACTAAAAGATCCAAGTTTTAAACTTCAGAAGATATAAACAAAACAAACCCAGAAACGGATCTTCTTCGTGTACCTAAAAATTGGAGCATCTTTAAGTGTTTCAACAAAAAGTAAACCAACCCCATGAACCCCCTACAAAATTTTCAAAGACTACAGAGGAAGATCTTGTAGGCATGATGAGATATTATCAGAAGACGGGTCTTGGACTGGTTAACAACGAATGAAATTGGTTAAACGGGTTAAAAAATTATTGGGGGATTTGAGATCTCTTGAAAGAATGGGTAAGGAAAACGGGTAAAATTATTGGGTTAGGTTTTTAGACGGGTCGGGCATGAGTTTAAAATGGGAAATGGGTTATTTAAAAGAATTTGGGTTAATTTAAGTCAATTCGGGGATTTTCGTCAACATATGGGCATAAATGATGAAATTAGTAACGGCGGGTAAAAACAACTCCATTTTAACAATAAGGGCATAGTTAACTAATAAACCAAAATTGAGGGGTATTTTTGACCCTTTTCCCTAGATTAAAATCAAAATCAACCTAATCAAAGGACTAAAAGTGCTAATATAACCCTTAAAATTACCACAAAGTGCATACCAAATAGTACAAAAGTAAAAAGTTAGAATCCTCCAACTATAAAAAAACGGAAATCAGCCACCGGACGGTGGCGACTTCGACTTTTTCCGTCCACCGGCTGAAAGAGAAAAAAAAATATCACCCATTTTAAAAAAAAATTTATTTCCCACTTTTATTCTTCGAATCTACGGTAGAATTAATTGGAAAAAAAGTAATATTCTTTTTGGATCAGAAAATAATTGAAATTCGCGATAAAGAAAAATTCTTGTTTTGATCTTCCATTGAAGGGTTCATTGATTTCTGGGAGCTTTTTGATTCAAAGGGTTTTTTCAGAAAATGGAGAAAGTAATGAATATATTGAAGCCGAAACCGAACCCTCAACAGATTTTGAGGGATTGGCAACGTCGGCTCCGGCAAGAGTGTCGGAATATTGAACGTCAAATCCGAGGTAAATTATCCTTCTGTTTAATTTTTTGTAGTCAGGAAGGAAATGGGGTTTTTGGGTTATTGTAAAATTTATTTTTTTATGTTGGGTTTTTTGAATTTTTCTGTTTTGGGGTTTGTGGATTTTTCATTGAGCTGAGGGTGTATCGGAAATAGCCTCTGTACATTTGAGCTAGGGGTAAGGTCCAAGTACACTCTACCAGACACCACTTTGTGGGACTACAGTGCGTATGTTGTTGATTTTTTTGAATTGTTCTATTTTGGGTTTTGTGAATTTTTTGGACTTTGATTAGATATACAAAGGGAGGAGAAGAATGTACAAAAAGCAATTAAAGAAGCAGCAAAGAGAAATGATATGGGTTCTGCCAAGGTGACTTACTGCTCCTTTATCTTGCTATTTTGCTGTCGTTATTTTCCTTTGTATCCTTTTTTGATCACTTTTTTGAGCTGAGAGTCTATTGGAAACAACCTCTCTATCCTACAAAGGTAGCCATACCCCACTCATGGATTATATTGGATATGTTGTTGTAGTTGAAATTCTTAGATTGAAAAACCAATCACATTTTTAGTTTTTGGTGGTGATGACTGCTTTTATTGTTGCCTGCTGATGCTTATAATCTTACTCTACAAGGGCTATATACTGAAAAATAGTTTAAAGCTATGTTGCTCGGACTCTCCAAAATGCATGATTTTGGAGTATCCAACACACACCTGTCAACAGTTTTTATGAGTTCGAGCAACATAGGTCCAAAGTAAGTTCATAGAAATTGTGCCACTTTGGAGCTAGGAGAATAAAAATATTGATGTTTTCTTATAGTTAGATCATAGATGTGATTAAATTACCTAAATTATGGATCTTTAAGTTGCTTCTACTTTTTATCCCGCTTTTTTCGCTCTGGCTTCTTGCAAACTTGTGCTCATGGCTTATTGGTCTTGTTTATTATACTAGTTATTAGGTTCAATATGTTATTCTCATGCCTTCTAACAATAGTGAGATGATATTGGAAAGTTTTCTTAGTATGTAGAATATGTTGGAAATTATTAACTTCCAATATGTGTTATTTTCTCATAGTTGCTTGTTCATATTTTATATCTTAGGCATTTGCTAAAGGACCTGTGAGATCAATAAAAAAGGTTTTTAATTGCTTTACCTACCCCCCTCTTCCTGTCATGCTTAAAATCTCGGTCTATAACACTGTTAAACTGAGAAATAGTCAATAGACCGAACTTGATGTTTGAAAATTTGTTATTTCAGACCAGGCAATTTCATTAAATTAGAGATATCTCCTGTATACAAGAAGTATACCAGAAAATGTGGAGAACCTACACAACAATATGGTTCTCTACAAGTGGCATCCAATCTTCTACACAAATAGGGACCACATAGGCACACCAAAACTAAAACAAAGAACTATTCCACTAGGGTACAACACCATTTACTACTTCATGAAATGCTCTCCTATTCCTCTCTTCTAAATGATCCACATCAATGCAAGTGGAGTTACTTCCCATATCCCATGTCTTGTCTTTTAAATGTTGGCGAAATGAGAAAGAGAAGAAGGATGAATGCGCTGCTTTAAAGGCACTTTCTTCATCTGTCACAGTGTGCTTGACCATTGAGATTTTTTGCATATAACACTTGGCGTATAAGAACATCTATTTTGGGTCATTGATAGAGTTTCAAGTGGTTTAGAAACCAATATGCTTTTTCACAAACTTCTAAGGAATGCCTATTTTAATAGTTAGGTTAGTACTCATCCAAGATTTTCTTCAAGTGTGTATGTTGCATTCAGTCTGATACTATACATTGTTACGAGACATGATTTATTGGTTTTTGGCATCCCATTGCTTATTCATATCGGAGTGTTGATGTTTTTGTCATAGGCACTTGCTAAAGAGATTGTGAGATCTAAAAAAACTGTGAACCGATTATACGAGAATAAGGCGCAGTTGAATTCAATATCCATGCACCTTGGGGAAAGTGTTGGTATGATCAAAGTCTTGCTTCTCCTGTTGTATATATGTATATGTCGTTGTATATTCAGGAGTCTGCCTTTGGTCCCCTAAGTTCTTGTTGATGAGCAAACTATCTTTAGAACAATATGCATCCATTGAGAACGTAGCACCATTACTTCTTGACAGGGATGAAGGGATATCATCTCATGTTTTTTTTTTTTCTTTTTTTTTTTTGATGACAAGGGAAACCCGCAGCTGCTACCCTTTGGGTGCGCACAGGGTAAAACCCCCGCTCCTATGCAATAGTTCGCAAACCATCATCTCATGTTGAATAATGAACAATTTTAAAAGTTCTCTTTCTTGGCCAATGTTTCAGTTGCTGGCTTGCAAATGCAATGTCTTATTTAAGGGAGTTTCAAGAGTGTCATCATATACATGTCACAACTCACATCAAATGTCTTACTGATTTTGTTCAATTTTTGAATAGGTAGTTTGAACTTTGAAGAGGCATAATGTATGTGCAATTATATAGACGTTCAAAATGCAGAAGTAGGATTGCATATTTTTCTTTATGATTTCGACTTCTTTAATAAGAGGTGAAAGTTATCACTTTATGCTGGTCAACTGGATGTTATTGTGGTGAAACTGACAAAATTCTGCGTTTTTTATGACCGAAAAATCCGAAGGGAGCAACCCTTTGGGCCAACCGCAGCCTATGGAATTCAGGATGATGGGGCACCCCTCTACTCTTCTCCACTCAAATACTGAACTTAGTTCGCTTGGCGCAAGGTTCAAACTTGTAAGCTAAGATACAAGTGCCTCAACCTTTGCCAACTGAGATAATCCCTGGAAGCAATACAATTCTTTCTGTTGATTTGATTCTGTGAAATAGTAAGAACATTCTACATATGACTGGTGTCCCAAAGACATTGATATCTGAACTTGTGAAGGAACCTCTTCCTAATAATAATACGGTATCACCCAAGTGTGTCCTAGTGGTCAGAAGTAGGAGGAGAAACATGACGTCTCAAGTTCAAATCCCTGCGGAATAAAATACACTAGGTGATTTCTTCCGATCTGTCTAAGCCTTGTCCAGTACCTGTTGCTGCTGGTGGGAGCTAGCAAATATCCCATGCAATTAGTCGAGGTGCATGCAAGCTGGCCTGGACGCCATGGTTATCAAAATTAACATGAGCTGCCATTACCTTGACTTCCATGATGGATGGTGACTGTACCAATCTTGATCTTAAGTGGAACTGGATCATGTGTTCAGTCTAGTAGTTGGTTGTACTGATTGGCGAGGAATTCCAAAAGAAAAAGGAAAAGGAATCATTCTTATTTTTTCATATAGGAGAATTTCTTCTTTCAATAATACAGTCTACTGTAGTTGTAGAACTGATGTATGCCCCTTATTCTTAGAAAATGCGTATTCTGAAAAAAGCATCTTTAGCCTATAAACAGTTTTTAATGATCCAATTAGTTATGAACTTTTAGCCCCTATTGATTTATTAAGTTTATGGGAAACCAACTTTATTTTCTATATCTGAACTCCATGAAAAATTGCAATCATCTTTTCATGTCTGATAGGAGAACTTTTTTCTTCCTACTACCATATAATGAATTTATTCCAGAATTGTTTTTGTTTGCTATATGCTGTAACAGATTCTTAGTAAACAAGTTATTGCATATGTATATTAAGTTGGTGCTAGATTGTCTTATATTTTGAAATATTTGATAGCATGTTGGCATGTCAACTGCTTTATACAGAAGACCTATGTAGCTTTGATTTTTTCTGTCTAGGAAAATAAACTGTATTATGAAGCCGGCTTCTTGCTTTCTACTTTAATGTTAGGTTATGTGTTGGCTTCTTCAAGTGTCCCATTGAACTTCTAATTGCTTTTGCAGCCATTGCTCGCACAGTGGGACATTTGTCTAAGAGTGCTGAAGTCATGAAGCTCGTCAATAATCTTATGAAGGCTCCAGAAGTGGCTATGACAATGCAGGAGTTTAGTAAAGAAATGACCAAGGTATATCAGTTTGGTTTTAGCTTTTTGAGCTTCAATGAAATTCCTGAGCTTTCCTCCTGGTTGGGAAATCACCTTTTAACCAGTTTGATTAGGACTCTTAAATAGTGTATTATGTTAGATGTTGCTATGGCTCTCTTCTGCACTTTACTATATCTTAAAAGTAATTCTGAAGTTCAATCTGAGCAACAAGGTTTCCAACCTTACAAAAATGTTTTTCAGTCTCAAGGTATGCTAAAAATTCCTATATAGAAGTTTGATCGCATATATAGTTAATAACTAAGCATGAGCTAACAAAAGTTGCCCACAAAATTTCTTTCCTTCTGGCGGGCTAGCGCAGTGTGTTGTGCCAAAGTCTCAAGCCAAGCGCTCGCGCTGTGTTGATGTTGCTAGCACTTTCTGATTCTTGTGTCCCAGTGTGTTGCATTGCCTCAGAAGCCTCCCCATCTTGTTGCATCTATGTCCAACGCAGCGCGTTGTGCACTATTTACCAGCTTGTTTTTTCTCCGAGTTGTTCAACACAATCCTCAAGCTTCCAAATATGGTATTCTTTGCATGAATATTTGAGTGACTTGCTGAATACCCCTTCTAGTTGTATCTAAAATTCGTTAAGCTTCTTGATCTGCAATCCTTGGACGCTCTTGGTCTTTTATTGAGTTAGCAGTGCTTTGGACTCTTCAAATTCTTCCATAACTAGTCTAGAGGTATGAGCATTGCGTGTGTACCCCACATCAATGAGTATACATTTTTTTTTATAACGGTGGTGTATGAGCTAGCTTGCAGCACTGAGTACACAATTTTAAAAAATCACATAGAAGTGTTGATCAATGTATTTGAGTTATAAAATAAAAATTAAAGATAAAAGAGTGAGCTTCTAAAAAGGATGAATGTTCATCTCATTTAGTTTAGCTAAAAAATATGAAGAAATCCTTCCCCACGTAAGTCCTCACATGCCGTATCATGATTTTTAAGGACTTTTGTGGGAATATCTTATGGGAATTGATGGTTTTATTTCTATGACCTAGTACTGAAAATAATCAAGTAACACAAAAATACTTCTATCACAATTCTCCAAAAATTTGTCACATAAACACAAATTGAGACATTGACCCTATAGCTCCTAGGATGGCCCTAAAGTGTTTTTGGGAGGAGGAGGCAGGAGGGGGAAGGGTGGCCTATGGGCATCTCTATGTGTGCATATAGATACAAAAGTTAATGGGAAAAAGGTTAAATTTGCTCCTCTTCTATGTGAAAAGGATCAATTTTACCCTCTTCTATGCGAAAAGGATCAATTTGGTGATGTGGACATAACTTGGCATGCCGCATCACCCCCCAACCCATTTTACTTCATTCCTTCCACTGCTTCTTCCACCAGTAGAGCCACCTCCCCTCAACCACCATTGCCACCATCAACAACACCGTTTTCACTGTAGGATGGACCAAAAAGGGAGTCTGTGGTTTGTCACGTCATCCCCCCTCCCTCTTTTTTTCTCTCTCTCTCTCTCTCACACACACACACACACACACACACACTTTTTTATCTGGAAATTACCCTTTCTCTTGTTATTGCAGGCTGGTGTCATGGAAGAAATGGTCAATGATGCGGTGGACAGTGCCCTTGATTCAGAAGACATGGAAGAGGAAATTGAAGAAGAAGTTGACAAGGTCTTGACTGCAATTGCTGGTGAAACCACTGCACAACTACCTGAAGCAGTCCGAAAGGAGAAGCTAAAGCAACCCGCCCAGGCAGTGGAGGATGCAGAGGTATGTCCTTTCATCTGTGATTTATTGTATAGAACGATCCTTTCTATGATCAAGCAAACTAAATTGATTAACGATTGATTTGTTATTTCTTGCAGGATGACGAGGAAGATTTAGAAGAACTAAGGGCACGTCTTGCTAAAGTTAGATCCTAAGTGATTTTAAAAATTGACTTGCACTGCCTCTAAGGCTGCGACGTAAAATATGTTGTGTGTGAAACACAGACCTCTTCTATGGTCTGACGAGCTGCATCTTCTATCTGGAAGAGAGGATATTGAAGTACCTTCTTTATCTTAGAATCAATACTCATGATTTCTTGTATTGATTATCAATGTGAGTTGTGATATTTTTCTCTTTGCCCATGCTTTTCACTGTATGGAAACTGAAAATCTATGCTAACAACATTTCTTGCTATTTAGTAGAATTGGCTGTTCAATGTATTACCGTGGGATGCTCTCCCTCTAAAATTGTAATTTTAATGTACTTCTATTTTTTTTTTGTGTGTAAATATTAGTATGAAAATAGCAAATTTTTTGATGCCTTTTTTGCATAACTATTTGTATCCTAGCATGCTTCGGAAATTTCCCTGTTAATTGCTTATGCAAAAGGTCTTGGAATGTTCAATTTCTTTCTGCTGTCTCTTTGCAGTTTGCATACCCTGACTTCCAGATGTTGTAGAGTTCTTGTTACTATTCCCAGCTGACTTTTAATAATGCAATGAAATACTTCCTCTAGTGAATTAGAGTAGTTTTACACACTTTCTTGCCAATAAACACTTATGATTTATCATTCATCAACCGTGGAGTGTAGTCTTAGGTTCCTGGCAATTGCATTTACTATTGTTACAATATCTGGATCTGTAAGTATCATTGTCAATAAGGAGAATGTATTTGTAGTCAAAACATCTTTATGTCCAACTAGAATTTCTAGACATATAGATCCATCATCTCAATGATAAACTGGTCTAAAGTTGACAAGAATTTGACTTGCTCTCCTCTTTTACATAGTTTTGAAATCTTTACAGCTTCTTGATTGCTATGTGGATGACTTTTGAGGCTTTTTGTTGCTCTAGATCTTGGTTTTCCAGTGGATTCCTGCAGGTGAATGGCTTGAAATTTGACTTCAGATTCAGCAGTCAAGGTAGAGATGCTAAGGTATTACTTATAGCAATGTTGCTTGGGCTCTCCAAAAATGCTGACGCACCCATGTTGGATTCTCCAAAAACCCAAAAATGGACTACTTTTGAAGGATTTGACATGCACCCAGTGGCATTTTTGAAGAGTTTGAGCAACATAGACTAATAGGACTTTGTAAGTTCTAGCTTGTGAAGAGTCTTTCTTTATGGAGTCCTGTGCTAAGTGATTATAGAGTGTTTCCCATCTTTGAATTCTGTAGAAATCTGCTGTGTCTTTATTCCTTACACTGTATTTAATTTCACAAAGATTATCCTATACAAGCCACCCCACCCCCCCAAAGACAATCAGTTTAGTTAAGTTAGTATTTGCACCTTTAGTGTAGAAATATGCAAATGTGATTGTATCTTATCTAGTGCTTCTTTGTATATAGGTTTCCTCTATCATAGCAAGCACTCTAGTTGTTCATATTGATATCCCTTTTGTAAGTACATCATCTAGTTGTTCTTGTGAGGAAATATGATGCAACAAATATAGTCTGACACTGAGGTTTGTTTTGTACGCCTCTACTAAAGCCACATTCGATGAGGCATTAACTATCAAACAGTTGTGCTGAATTATCATAACCAGCAGTATCAGTTGAATGTACAGGGAGTGAAACAGGGAGATCCACTCTCACCAGTACATTTGATTATTGTGGCAGAAAGTCTTATCCAGAGGTCACAATGCTCTATTTATGGAGAAGAGATGCAAATCATTTATGTTGTCAAGGAGGGCGCCAAAGTGTAACATCATATCCTGTTCATGTTGCTGCTGCTGATGTTATAAATCGGTCATATGTTTCTCGGACTCTTCAAAAATGTCGACAAGTGCATGTCAAATCTTCCAAAAGTAGTGCATCTGAGATGGGTGCAAGACATGTTTGGAGAGTCTGAGCAAACATAGATAATCACTACTATCAGTAATACCACTTTGAGGTTAGTTATGAACATTCCATCTTCATGTGAAGGCCTTGGGACAAATGGTGAATAGATACAAAATGCAACATATTTACATGGTGCTGCTGTGCAAAATGTGTCATAGTTTTGAACTTCCATGCACCTATATGGGTTGTCCTTTGTTTCATGGGATTATTTGTTCGCACTCGAGGGTGTGACTTAGCTGTCAATGCGAACTATTAGGTCTCATGTGCAAAAACACTAGGTGATTTATTGTATTTGTCAAGCTTTGATAGATAAAGTGATCTAATATCTGTGCTAACCGGAGTTAACGTGTACCTCATGAAATTAGTTGAGGTGCAGACTATGAAGAGGAGAAAGTTATTTCCCAACATGGATGTTTATGGTCAACTTCTTTTTTAAGTTAAATATTCTTTGGGAAATAATGAGATTAGAAAAGCAAGAGAGTAATTTGTTTATTAATGTATTTAGTCCTAAGTAGTAAATAAAGTGTGTTAAGAAAAAAAGAATCATAAGATCGAAAATTCAATTATTCTCCTTTCACCACTAAAATAGGTTATTTTAGTGTCATTCAAGTTAAATAAATTTTACGAAATAGCTTATGGGGTAAAACTTGGCCTTAAATTCCGATGGATGAGTCCAATTCGAAAAGAGCAATTATTTTGATACAACGTATCAAAACATATCTTCTCTAAAAACATACATCAAAACAAACGTTTTGCCTAAAAAATGGCAAATTATAACTTACATTATTAACATCCGTCTTCTCAAATTGTAATTATCTATCTTTTTGGGGTTCGTCCAATTTTGGAACAACAATTTAATTTTTTTAAACTAATTTTATAGTTTGTCAACAAACGGATGAACTATAATTAATTTTAACTTTGCTAGGTGATTTAATTTAACACGTATCCTTAATTTATGGACATTAATTTACAAGTGGAATTATGAAAACTTGCACAACACTTTTGTACATGATTAAGGTTTAGTGGTTCAATAGTTGTAAGCAACTGAAAAACATGATCACAAAGTCAAATAAAATTGAATTGACATACCACTAATTAAATTATTTTTTGATAGCCATATTCTTTGGTTCAACGAAAAATTCACAATCACTATTCTTTGAATGCACACGGAATAAACATGCTCTTGTATAATAGTTTATAAACCATATAAAAAAATATAAATATAACTAGATTTATCTGATGCCATGAAATCAATTTAGTCGAGAAGATATTGATAGAAAAAATCGATCTCTAGCCGTTGCGGCAATTTTCATGCATGATTTTTCTTAAATATTGCCATTTTAGTCTTACGTTTCCATGAATTTTATAAACCGTTTAAAAGGACTATTTTCAACATTTTTGGATATTTTAATCATTTCTTTTTCATAATTACCTTAATTGTTTATCATGACGCCAAAAAGTTCGTTATCTTTTTTTTTGTTCTTTCTAATTTCAGTCAAACAAATATTCTTTTGGGAAAAAGCTGCTTGATATATTTATATATTCATATTATATAGAATTTTTTTTAATACATAGTGGGACCTCCAATCAACTTAAGACAACGTAACATTCCATGTGCAAACAAAATATTCTAAATTCGAATGAGTATAAAAGACATAACTTTCATAACCAAATTTTCTACCATATTATAAAAGAGAGTTTAGGGCCAAGTATAATATATAATATTCAAGATTGAGACTTTCTTGAATATTATATATTATATTTATTAATATAGTAGAACTTGGGCATAAACTCCCTTTTAAAATAATATAGAATATGTATATATATATATATATA
>NW_006239029.1:468217-482797 GCF_000226075.1 Solanum tuberosum | reverse complement strand
GACTCTCCAAATTTCATTTGTGTCACATAAATTGAGACAACAAAAATAACATATATTGGGTCCATTTTAATTTATTTGTCTTATTTTTTTTATATTTAAAAATTGCGTAAAAATACTATAAATCATGATAATTGACAACATAAAATATTTCAAAAATGTTGTATGTGGGTAGTCTTATTATGCCTTAAATAGCATCAAAGAAAGTACATGTTTGTGATAAAAAAAACTTATTCCTTTATCCACGCAAACAATCGCTTCAAAAACTCGGTTATTAGCTCCAAAATATACCATTTATATTATTGGGCCCGTGCATAGCACGGGCAACATTATCTAGTAATATAAGAAAAAAAAGTAAAACAAATAAATATCGTTAGGTCACTGTTTCGAACCGTTAATTATTTATTTGGAAAGCTAAAAATTGAGATTAAGTTTTTAGGGAAAAATAAATGGCTTTGAGTAATAGAAAAAATTGTTTTTCTAAAAATTGAAAAAAATAAATATTTTTTAAACAAACACTTTTAGAATATTGGTTAGATATAAATTGCCACTTTAATATCGATAAATGCATTTTTCAAATTAATTAATGGGAAAAGGGTCTGATATACCTCTCGACTTTGTCAATTGGAGCTAATATGCCCCTCGTTATGAAAGTGACTCATATATACCCTTACCGTTATACAAACGGCTTACATATACCCCTATCGTTACAAAATGAGCTCACATATACCCTTCATTTAATGAAAGTGAAAAAATTAATTTTAAATTTATATTTTTAACTTTTATTTTAAAAAAAAATCATTTAGGGGTATATAGGATTCTCCTAGCAAATTTCAAGGTATATTTCAATTTTTTTCATACATAAATTATTTTTTGACTTCTTTGATTTTCATTATTTGAGTTTCTTATTTTATTTTATTTTTTTCTTTCATTCCTTATTGTAAAGAAAAAAAATTAAATTATTTTTTTGTGGCTATATTATAATTTAAAATAATTTTTTTTGTCTATATTGTAATTTAATTTTTGTATTTGAAGAAAAAAAAATTGGTCATCTATAATAAGTTTTACAAGAATATTAGTGAAACATAAATAAATTTGACCATCAAAATAATAAATCTAAATTAGTCATTGAAACAAAAAAAGTAAAAAAATAATGTTTGAGGAGGATTAAATATACCCATATGGGATTATAGTTTTTTTTTTTAAATAATAAAAAAATTAAACTAAAATTAATTTTTTTTCATTTCCATTAGAGGGAAAGGGTATATGTGTGCCATTTGTATATAAGTAGGGGTATATATGAGACACTTTCATAACGAGAGGTATATCAGCTCTAAATGACAAAGTTGAGGGGTATATCAGACCCTTTTCCCTTAATTAATTAAATGCAAACTACTTCGGAAAATTGCTTTTTAAAAATCACTTCTGATAAAAGAAATACTACTTTTTCAAGTAATAAGTAAGATATATTATTATATAGAGAAGTCAATTCGTTATCCTTGAATTTCAAAAGTTATGCATGTTTTTTATCGATCCTAGACGAACTTCTCGATCATCACAAAGAAAAAGATGAGTATACTAATAAATAAGTCGGGGTTTTCTATACGTTCCCTACAAGAATTTATGTTTTTTATTCTTTGTATTTTTCTTCGATGATATCATTGTAGACTTCATCCAGTAAAAAAATATACAATCCTCAAATTATATTTTGGTTCCACCTTTTTTTTTGGACCACATTGACATTCCACAAAGCAAATACAATTTTCTTGTAATATTTTTTTGTAAAAAAAATTAGTCATTATTTACTATATATACCTCTTTAATTTTAGGTCCACATATACTTCCTTAGATTTTATTATATGCAGCTGTATATCTTATCTCATGTTAGTTGTTATTTAGTGCATTACACAAAGAACAACGGCTAAAAAACATTAAAAAATAAAATATCTTTGATGTCACATAAAACCAAAAATTCTTGTAAAAATCTTGTCTCAACTAAAATACTATGTGATATCATGAATTATAGTAATTGTAATTTTAAAATATTGTTTCATTAGTATTAAAACAATATTATTAATCATCGTTTTATATAATATATATTTGAAATATTTTCTTATATTTAAATTGTAAGTGATAATAGATTGTCGTTTTCTTATTATGAAAAAATAAATTGACAAGCATTATATTGAGTGTGCTTGTGAATATCCTATAAGTGATAGAGACTTGTAATTTTGACATAATAATCAATCAGTCATTGACTTGTAATTAGACCATTATATGTTTTTTTTTTTGGATCTTCGGATAATCCATCGGGTGAGTACCGTGTGCGCATTGGGTAAGTTTTCACTGTCTAATAGCTTGCAAACTACACTCGGCAAGCCATATGTGACAGACTCGATTCATAAGGCATTGAGGGAGATTGATCCCAAATCCGTGTGGATAACCACCTTCCAAACCAACTGAGTCATTCCGAATGGTTCATCAATCTTAATATGAATTGTTTAGACTTCATCGTCAATCTTAATATATATGACTTGAAACCCCTATTTTTGGTCCTTTTTTCTTTGAATAAAACAAAATTAAGTTATTATTTTTTTCTTTAGGTCAAGTCAATTTCCCCATATCTTAGGTATCGATAATTGACAACTCCATTAAAAGAAAAAAAAAATCTACAATAATTTTTCATATTTTACATATGCCTAAACCTTGATTTACAAAGTTATTCAGTACTTAGTATTGATAAAAAGTAATAGGCACGTGAAATAATTAGTTAAGATACAAAATTCATCTTTACATAATTTTAACTACCAAGATTTCTTAATAATCCGTTCGTTAAATAAGATTAGCGATATAATATTTTTTATTTTGCGATTGAAGGTGTTTGTGCTAATTCTTGTTCTATTATAGTATTAATTTCTTATTTGATATCTGATATTCACTTTGAAATCAAATTAATTCGAACCCACATAAAAAAAATTAACTCAATTTTAAAAGTAAAATATTCCCTACGCCACGATGTAATATATGAGAATATATTACGTGAAACATAAGCAGGTATAATATTTTAAGTTTTCTTATTAAATGACGTCTTAATTTCTTTGTTCAAGAATAATTTAACATTAATTTCTCATTGCTTTAAGGGCACACAGTCCTTGCGTATTCTTTTATTAAGAGCCATGTTTCACTAATTAATCCTTAATCAGATATTTCGTTCTTAAATTTTAATTACAGAATCATTTTTATTAGAGACTGTTTTATTTTAAAGTAGAATTTTCTATCGCGTTCCGAATTAATCGGGTTCCAGAGTGGAGTATCTCAGCGCAAACATAAATTAGTCTAATTTTAAAGTAGAATTTTTCGATATAAATTTAGATTACATGAATATTGATTAGTTAAAACATAAAATGAAACTTTCCGATATTAATATGATTTAGTTTAAGCTCAAAGTCCAACTTCTCAATATGTATTTGGATTAGGTGAGTCCCTAAACAAATACCAGACATCGAATAGAAAACAAAATGAGAATTGCAAGAGTTATGTACTTCTACTTTCATTTAATTAAAGTACATACACTTATACGACGATATAATTGTATGATTAAATTGGATTTACTAAAGCCACATACTTAAATTATTAATTATAGTAGGAGTATTAATTTCCCAAATATATAATTCTTACAATTAATGGAATTAACAGTTCTTATTTAAGAAAAAAATGTGTACACATTGCCCTCCAATATTCAAAGTTTCAAAATATTATATATCCATTTATATATTATTTAACATCCTTAATTATCACAAATCAAATCAATCTATAATAATCATGTAAACTATTCTTAGTGATTGAGATAATACAAGCAATTAACTAAGCACATTTATCCTTTAATTAATTTAAATATGTTATTTTGGTTCCTTAATACACAAAAAAATAAGATTTAAATTACTTTTAGAACTAATTATTCTCAAAATATGAAGTAATAATACAAATTCAATATAACATACGATCATATTTAAATAGTTTATTGGTTAACCGTAGTTGAGGACCAAATGGGCTAAGAAAAACAATGTATTAATTATTTTTACTAAGGTAGAATTGAGATGATAACCCAAAATGTGAAATTACTTTTATTTAATCAAATTCCTAATTAATATCGAACCCTATGTAATATTATAATATATAATAAATACAAATAGATAAAACCAAAAAGAAGAATAAAGATGTGAATTAGGAATATATATCATTCCCCGATCGAGCCGTGTTTTATCAGAATCAGTCTCTCTACTTTATAATTACGTACACTCATTCTCTCAAGAGTTCACTTGTGAAATCACTCTATATATATTATTGTGATTATAAATGTTAAATAAATATCGAACTATATATTATTATATATAATAAATAAAAATAGATGATAAAACCCCAAAAATATGTGAACATAGAATATATATCGTTTCCTTTTTCATGCACCAATTTTTTCCAACCAAGAATTGATAATTGTCCAAATTAATAGCATAGTAAATAAACCATTAAATCCCATGTTTCTTCCCCCACTTTCCTCCCTCTTTCACACAATTATAATAAATAATAATAGTCAATTCCTCACTCACATTCCCTCCTTATAAATAATCTCAAAAACTCAAATAATTCTTCATTCACATTTTTTTAAAAAAATGTCTTCTTCATCTTCATTATTCTCTCTTCTCTTTGTTGCTATATTTCTTGTTTTATGTTCCCAAATTGCCCTTTCATTATCACCCAATTTTTTCTTACAATCTCATGATGATAATATTAGTCCAAAGAAATTTCAATTAACAATGGGTGAAAAATTGATTAGGCAACTTAATTTGTTCCCTAAACATGATATTAATATTGTTTCTTCAAAGGACAATAGTGTCAATAATTATGAGAATAAATTATTTGAGAAGAAATTGGATTTATCTTATCTTGGTGATTCTGGTTCCACTGTCCAAGACTTAGGTCATCATGCTGGTTATTTTCCTCTTGTACACACTAAAGCTGCAAGGTTTGATTATTTATCTTTCATCATTATATATTATTAACTTTCTTTCGTGATGTCTTAGAACAACGATAAAATTCTCATCATGTAACCTTTTGTAGTTACGTGTTTGGACCGTGGAATTATCGTGATTGATATTCGTATCATGGTAGACTGATTAGATTACATGCGTTGGGATACGGTTTTTTTCAAATCTTATATGAGTGCGGAATATTTTGTCCCCTGTGCTGCCACTTTTTTTTTTAATTCTTGCTTTGACCTATTGGTTATTGATTTAAGCCATGGAATCAGTCTTACTAATATTTAATTTGTGTCAAGGTAGACTGATTAAATTATACTCCTTTTATAATATGAGATCATTTCCCGGACCTTAAGCAAGGACTCGGAATATTTCATCTGAGCTTCCCTTTTTTTTGTTTGTTTTTGTTCAGAAGGGAGGCCTTGAAGCAACGATATAAGTTATATGTACTTGACTTATAAATCATTGGTTCGAGCCGTGAAGCCAACCTAACTAGTACTAATCTTCATATAAGGGTCCCCCCATGATGAACCAAAAAGTCTTTAGGACCTATTATTAAGAATAATGATTTTTTTTCTGATTCAAATGGCAATGAGAGTGACGCTAAAGTTATTTTCTTCTGACCTATAAGTCACTAATATGAAGCTTACATTACATCCACTTAAAGTGTAATCTTTCCTCAAATCTACACGAACGCGACATACTTTGTGTACCGGACATTTGTTTTTTTTGTTCATCATGGATTATTGTGGTTTATTAATTTTTTTTGTTTTGTTTTATTCTAGGATGTTCTATTTTTTCTTTGAATCAAGGAGCAACAAGAATGATCCAGTGGTGATATGGTTAACAGGAGGACCAGGATGCAGCAGTGAATTGGCTTTATTTTATGAAAATGGACCTTTTAAAATATCAAACAACTTGTCTCTTGTCTGGAATGATTTTGGTTGGGACAAGGTAATTTTTTGGATTTTTCCTAATTTAATATTTAGTGTTTTTAACAAGAATAGTATTATTAACAAGAAATAATTTTTTTTTAATATGTTAATTATTATATTAGCAACTTGTTAATTATTGATTGAACTATTTTTTCTTTCATTCATGCAAAGTCATTCTTTTTCACCAACTAACTAATCTGTTTTGACAGTTTTTTCTATTCATTAGTTGTGACTTAAATTAGAAGAAAAAAATAAATAAATCTTGAAATCAAAAGTAGTTCAACTCTTGTTATTGACTTATATGAATTTTATTTTATTTTATTTAGTGCTCTATTTTCATTTAATTGCCTCCACATAAATAAAAACCCTAATATCCTCTCCCCCTTTTTTTTCCCTTTTTGTCAAAGAATCTTTTTTTAATGGTCAAGTAAAGTTCTCTAAAAATAGAAAATGACATTATATACTTGAAAGACTAAAATTTAAATTTTATGTGTCAATATATATAATAGATGTTGCATCCTCTCAATTTCTTTATATATTTGAACCTCCTTAACGAAAAATCTAGCTCCACTTTACCATTAATTATTTTCTTATGGTTAATAGATCACCAATTCAAGCCGAAATAAGCGCTTATGTTTGCTTTAGGATAGAGTACCCTACATAACTAGAGAAAATGGCCAAAAGCCTCCCCAATCTATAGCCGGATTTCCAACTACACACTCATACTTCACGGGAGTCCTATTACCCCCTTGGACTATTTTAAAGTAGAATTATTTGCTCCCTAAATGCTGATGTGGCAAAGGAGGTGTAGTTCACTCTCTTTGGGAGAGTGAGAGATAAAAAAATATTAAAATATTAACTTTATAAATATTTGATTTATTTCGTATTAATATTCTATTTTTTAAAAAAAATTATGTTTCCTTTTATTCTTTTTATCTTCTTTATCTTTTCCCTTTAATCTTCATAGATCCATAGATACTGGTGGTTCACCTCGACCACCAGGTTACTGCCCTCCTCAACTTTTCATCACTAAGTCTCATCTTCAAATCACATACTTTTCATCATATCTCTGCTTTTCAAAACTTTGAAAATTTGTTGGTTGCTCAAAATCAAAATCAAGATTGAAAGTTAGAAGAATCAAACTTAAGTTAGAAGAATCAAACTTTAGACTAGTCATTAATGGAGGAGTTCACTAAGTAATATATTCAATTAATGGAGAAGAATTCATTAAAGGAATCATTGGTAACAGATCCTTTGATGAAGAAGACCCACTTATTGAAATTGTTGTAACCATCAATTGAGTTTCTCATATCAATCTTTGAGAAATGTTATAATAGCAGAAGGAGAAACAATTTTCAGTGATAGAATTTTTCGTTTGTCTCTAGCTTTAAAGAATGGATTTCCTGGTGTCTAGAATTTCGATGAAGGTCGAAGATGCGATAGTCATCAAATCTGCAGAAGCTTTCAAAGAAAAAGAAATGGAGGAATGGAAAAGAAAGAGAAAAGGAGAAGATGAAAATATAAGACAAAAAAAGTAAAATATAAAAGAATAATTAATTTTTTTATAAAAAAAAAGGGTAATATTACGTGGCAGCGCGTGTTGACTACTGCCTAACACAAATCTGGGCGTGAGTTTGTAGAGGGATAGATATTTCACTTTTAAAAGGTTCAAGGGGTTAATAGGACCTCCGTGAAGAATAAGTGTGTAGTTGGGAATTCGGTAATAGCTTGGGAGGGCTTTTGGCCATTTTCTCTACATAACTACAATATATTTCATTTGAGCTTTGCAACTCGTAAACACAGAATACTTTATGCATAGAGTTGTCTTTTATTAAAAAACAACCACTTTGTTTTAAAAAGACATGTTTAGTGAATGTTTTGATGGAAAGCCTTTGAGCAACAACAAAGTTAGTATGATTTATAAATTTCATGTTCGAACGATGAAATGAATCACTAATGTTTGAATAGGTTTGCCTAGATTACATCCCTTCACTATTTGCACTTAGTACACCATTTTTTAGAAGAATAAGAAGGATTTTACTCATAAAATAGCTGGTATAAAGAATTTTTACACTATCAATGTCCAGAAGTTAAACTCGAAAAATAATATTCCCATTTACTTGTTGCGAATCGACAGGTGTCAAACCTTATATACGTTGATCAACCAACTGGAACTGGTTTCAGTTATACTTCTGATCAAAGTGACATTCGTCACAATGAAACTGGTGTAAGCAATGACCTTTATGATTTCCTACAGGTTTGTTCCCTTCATCTCTTTTCAATATTTTTTCAGACTCCACTCGTGAGATTACATGAGTATGTCATCGTTGTTGATGTCTCTAATCCGTATTTTGATTAATACGATGTATTTTATATGATAGGCCTTCTTCAATGCTCATCCTGAGTATGTAAACAATGATTTCTACATTACTGGAGAATCATATGCTGGACATTATATTCCTGCATTTGCTTCTCGAGTTCATCAAGGAAACATAAAGAAAGAAGGAATTCACATAAACCTCAAGGTACTTTCTTTCATATAACAAGTCGTTTTTCGGGGTTTTTTTCCGACTTGTTTTGGTTGGACTATATATATTTACATGCTACTTTGATCAGGGTTTTGCTATTGGTAATGGCCTCACCAACCCAGAAATCCAGTATAAAGCTTACACTGACTATTCTTTGGATATGAAATTGATCAATCAAACAGACTACGATCATATAAATAAATTATATCCAAAATGTCAACAAGAAATTAAGCTTTGTGGTAAGTTTTTATCCTACGTAACACTAAAACAAGTTAAATTCGAAAAAGAGAAACCTTCGAATTATCTCGATACTCTTGACATCATGTTGTGTGAAAATATTGGCAGGAAGTGGTAGTGAAGATGCATGTATGAAGGGATTTAGTGATTGCACACTCATTTTCGACAATATATTGGACATTGCTGGCGACATAAATGTAAGAACGTGCAACTTCTTTCAGTTTTTTCTAACGAGACAAGGGTGTCATATAACTACGAGCACATATGTTTTAATAACAATCTGATGGATTTGTGACTTTTTCACCTGTAGTACTACGATATCCGGAAGACCTGCAATGGTAGCCTCTGCTATGACTTCTCGAGAATGGAAACTTACCTCAATGATAACCAAGTTAAGGAAGCCCTTGGTGTTCCCACTGGTATTGATTTTGTCTCGTGTAGTTCTTCAGTTTATCGGGCGATGATGAAGGACTGGATGAAGAATCTTGAAGTCGGTATTCCTCAACTTCTTGAGGATGGTATCAATCTACTCATTTATGCTGGAGAGTATGACCTTATCTGCAACTGGATTGGTAAGCTTCATTCACCTATAAAAGAAAAGCGCAAAAAAACTCTAAAAGGTCCGTTGGGGTTTTAAGTGCAAATAAAGTGTAGGCTTTTTAGTCCAAAATTAATAATAATAAGCATGGCAAAGTGAAATATCAATTAGTGTCGCCTCTTCAGACGAGGCTCATTGGCAAGGAAAAGTATGCCTTAGAACCTTGATGACGATGCTGAAGCGCACATTAAGCGAGGCACAACGCTCAACACGTTTTGAGCCTCGCTTAAGGGCTTACGCGCGCTTTTGACAACACTGATAAATCTAAACAGTGTCGAGTAAACTATTGTTTCTTGAAATGGACAGGGAACTCAAATTGGGTGCATGCAGTAGAATGGTCTGGGCAGAAAGGCTTTGAGGCTGCACCGTCTGTTTCTTTCACAGTAGACGGTGAGGAGAAAGGTGTTCAAAAGAAGTATGGACCACTGATGTTCCTCAAGGTCCACGATGCAGGTCATATGGTGCCAATGGACCAACCTAAGGCAGCACTTGAAATGCTTCAGAGGTGGACTCATGGCAACTTGTGAAGAATCAATTTAAGAACCACACATACTGAAACAGATTAACAATTTACCAGCTTTATAATATCAGCAAAACATAGAAAATCATGTAGATACATTTCACCCTTTCAGGTGAATGTTGTTCTTCTAAGTTATTGGATTAAGCATTATAACATATAGTGAACCTCACTGTTTACTCTTATGATTTGTTATTCCTATCCTGCATTATGTTGATCACGCCGGTGTCAAAGTAATTAATCATTTCAAACCTGTAAGGAGCACAGTGGTCGAACAGTATTCAGGGGATAAGACAAGGGCATAAACAGGCAAGCTATTCAATATAACAACTGACGAAACTAATTTTGATTCTAGTTTAACTGATGTTAAGAACTGGTTGTTTGTGTATTTTCTGTGCCTTGACACTGGGGGAAGAGAACAGATTGATTTTTTCCCAAGCAACAGAACATGTAACTAACACTTTTAACGCTGAAGTGAATTGATCAATACTTGCAAATACTTCATACTTTTACCCCTTCAGTGGTGATACTCAAGCAGCAGGATCGTAAGTTAAATTTTCACAGTCAGAGGATAAACTTTTAAATAAACAGCTGGTACAATGCCCCGATTCCTCGGACTCTGGTACAGGTTGTGCATTGACATACCAGACTTAAAGGAAATTCTACACTTAATATTGGACTAGCTTTAAAAAAAACAAATATACCCTACAGGTCCTGTATGTTCAACCAATTCAGCTAAATAAAGACCACATGATACACAGGATCCAGGTCCCCAATTTCTCTGGCTCTGAAACAGACAGTTTCAACATACCAAACTTGAAGAAAATTTCTCCAATTTAAACGACCATATACTTGTCCCAGGCATTTCCGGTCTATTAAACAAGTTCATTTTACATCAAGATTGTTTATTTATGTCTTAGATATCCTCATTGAATTGAACATATTGAATGGGAAACAGAATCACATGTTTATTGATCTTGTTAGATGGCACATCAAGCAAACTTTGATATGCTACCCAAGACTTAAATTTCACATTTCATTTAAAGCTTTCATAAGATAGATAACTATAATAATGGAAGCGGACCCATGGTCTTCTAAGCTCACAGTAGTGTTTAAAGGAGAAAACTAATATTTAACAAAAGATGCATTCATGTTCTTTTTGTCAACGGAAAGATGGAGATGTACAGAAACATTAAGGCTGCTCAAAAGAACATTTGACACACAAACACCTGAATGCAATAGCTATGAACCGCCTCTTGCTCGATATAGTTCCCTCAAGGTCTCGATCACAGGCCGAAAACCTGTCCGCAATGGCAAAACTGATACCACTCGTAGATGTCGTGCATTCCCATTCTTTGGTTGGGACAAGGTGATCTTCAGCATCTCTCCCTCCAAAGCATTACCGGCAGACGCGGCTGCATAAAAGAATTCTCAATAAGTCAGAATCCTCTTCATATGGCCAAGCAAAACACTGTAAGATGCAATTATAAGATTCTTGGAAAAAATTTCATGGACCATGACCAAATACTCTCTCCGTTCCATTTTACATGAGAATTTTAAGATATTAATTGAACTTATGTATTACATTTAGCAATAGTAGAAGAAAATAATCAAATGATTGTTGGAGTTTAGTAAGATTGAGAAACATTTCAACAGAAATATGAAATTTGAATAAGATTAATAAATTAGAATACTTGAAAGTCAAGAAAGTCGTGTGGCAATAAAATAGTGCCAAGTGTCAACCATCTTGGGACATCCCCAAATAAAAAGACTTATCCCATAAATTGGGACAGAGGGAGTAAGTTTCATTAGAATTTTCAATTCCTACAGAAACATTCACATCATCTCCTACTTCTTTCATTCTTTTTTGTTTCATAGAATTCCTAAAGCATAAGGAAAACAAAATTTATAACTCTTATTGATGACAGAGGCAAGTATAAAAAGTGTGACTTTTCATTTACTACTACAGTCAAATCTGTCTCTAATAACGGCTAAGTTTTCTTTGGAACTGACTTTCATATTATATTTTAGTATATTCTCTACAGCATCTCATTATAGCAGCCCAAAATATCCTGCAAACAATGCAGTTGACTTATTTCAAGCATAAGTGAAATTGCCATTGTAAACTGCAAACTGGAATGCAATTATAAAAGGTACAACAACAACAATCCCACAAGTATGGCCTGGGGAGGGTATGATGTACGCAAACCTTACCCTTACCTTTGTTTGTGAGGTAGAGAGGTTGTTTCCAATAGACCCTCCACTCAAGAGAAGTGAATTCAAAGCCAGATTGACAAGAAAATAACGATAACAAAATAGCAAGAGAAACAATACAAATAAGCAGCTGGAAATAGTAACAACAACAACAACAACATACCAATGAAAAATCCCATTGGGTATACTAACTAATACTACTAAATGAGGAGAGTAGACTAGCCCATGTCTCAACCACATAAAAGTGTGACAACACTCAATTACTTACCCTTCTAGCCTAATACTTGACCTCCATACCTTCCCAAATCTTCAATAAGCTGAAGATATGTCATGTTTTGTCTAATCACCTTTCTCAGTTCTTCTTAAACATACTTTTACCTCTCCTAAAACCTGCTATAGACAACCTCTCGACTACTCACTACCCTTCTAACCTAATTCTCGTCATTCATACCTTCCTATGTAGGGTCATGTCGTAGTAAGCAAAATATGTGTCATGTTCTCTCTAATCACCTCCCTAGTCCTTCTTAAGCCTACTTCTACCTCTCCTTGTGTAGGGTCAAGTCGTAGTAAGCAAAATATGTGTCATGTTCTTTCTAATCACCTCCCTAATTCTTCTTAAGCCTACTTCTACCTCTCCTAAAAAACGCTATAACCAGCCTCTCACACACCTCCTAAATGATGCATCAGTGCAACTTTAAAAGATAAAAAGGGAGATTAATCAAAGTTACCAGCAAAAGGGTGAGTCTTGGCAAAATCAAAGAACTCATCAGCAGAACAACCAAACAAAACCCTAGCCGCCCTATCAAACATTATCACCACTACCACTCTTTTCTCAGTAGCTATCGACATCTGCAAAAAAAAAACAAAATCACCCACAAAAAAAATATCAAATCTTTGACAAAAGCCAACCAAAAAAGCATCAAAATTGCATATAACAACACAAAAGAAAAAGAAAAATTCACATACAAGAACACGAAAGAGGCGTTTGGAACCAGAAGAAGCAGAGTTAAAGTTGCAATTTTTGCAAAAGGGTATTGAAGAAGACGAAGAAGAAGAATTGGGGATATGGGTATTTGGAGAAGGGTCAGGTAGAGTCTTTTCACATATAGAACAGACTGTGTAAAAGAGATTGTTGTGATCAATGGCTACCACCATGGAATTTAGTGTTATTGGCTGTTTATCATTGTTAGGTTCTTCTACTAATGGTCTTTTTCTAGGGTTTGTTTGGCTGTTGTTATTGGAGCTTTCTGGATTCATTGATGGAGTTTTTCTTGTTCAGAATATTCAGTTTGTTCAAGAAAATGGTATAGTAGAAGGTGAAAGATTGATGCTGTGGGTAAAAAAGAACTTGGTTAGGGAATGGTGTGTTGGGTAAGGAACAGAAGTAAAAATTGTATTTATTTTTTGTCACAAAATAGGTTTTTAATATTCAATGTAATTTTATTAAGAATTGAAGTCGCGGCTCTTTCAGAGTTTCTACATGTGAGATTTATGGGAAAGAAGATCATGTTATATTTGCGAATAATTTGATGCACTATCATCATTCAAATTTTTGAGTGAAGTGTCATCAAAAGATATAAAATGATATGCTAGCAGCTCTCAATTTCTTTCACCAGAATTGCCAAATGGTGAGATCTTGCGATGCCTCTTTTATTGCTCTAATTCCAAAGAAGAAAGGTGTTGTGGAGCTTAGAGACTATAGACCTATAAGCCTCACAGGCAGTGTCTATAAGTTGTTGGCTAAAGTCCTAGCAGAGAGGATGAAAAAGGTGATGAATTCTCTAGTCTCAGGGCAGCAAAGTGCATTCCTAAAGAATAGACAGATGCATCCTTAATTGCTAATGAAGTGCTAGACTGGAGAATGAAAAGTGGCGAGTCTGGGATCTTATGCAAATTGGATATAGAGAAAGCCTTTGACCAGCTCAACTGGGCTTATCTAATCAATATTCTGAAACAAATGGACTTTGGTAGTAGGTGGATAAGATGGATATTCTTTTGCATTTCAATAGTAAAGTTCTCAGTTTTGATCAACAGAAGTCCAACTAGATTTTTCTCTACTCAAAAAGGGTTGAGGCAGGGGGATCCACTCTCTCCTTTTCTATTCATTCTTACAATGGAAGGGCTATATCAGTTGTTAACTAAGGCTAAAGAACTCTAATGGATTCAAGGATTCCAAGTAGGCAACAATCCAGCCATTACTGTCAATGTCTCTTACCTACTCTATGCAGATGCCACTCTCATTTTTTGTGGAGCTGACATGTAGCATGTCACGACCCAAGCCTACACCCTGGACGTGACCGGCACTCGAGAACCATTGCTGGTCCCCAAGCAAACCTTCATCCTGGCTGACTACAAGGGGAAACTGATTCAAGCATACAAAGCTTAAAACTGAATAAAATCAATAACTCAAATACAAAGCTTTAACTCAAAAGAAAACTCTGAATAAAAATAAGATATTCAACTCGCCATAAAATAGGCAACTTAAGTCTTTAAAACATTTAATAAAATAAATGATACA
>NW_006239029.1:443522-467917 GCF_000226075.1 Solanum tuberosum | reverse complement strand
CATAAACATAAGCTTGAAACTTGATAAAAAGGAAACATACTTACCTCTTCTCAAACTTACTCAACTTAAGGAATACCCAAGGATACTCAAAACTACTCAAACTTACTCAACTCAGAAGTACTCAAGGATAATATACTCAACTCAAAGATATGTTATTCAACTCTAGGTACTCAACTCTGGATACTCAACTCAATATGACTAAACTCATTTCAATATAAAGCAATTTAAAATAAGTGCAATATAAAGAAACAAACTGTTTAAAAACATGTTGAAAACTCTGTGTGTATGCAAGGATACAACATAACTCTGAAATGTATGTAAAAATACAAATAACTGTGCATATAAGAATACAATAACTTCTGTGGGAGTTTCTCTAATCGACAACCATCACTATAAGCCTAAGTGATGGTACAACGTTTTACCTCACGTTGCCAAGGACCGTCCTATACCTTGCCATCGGTATAGAACCTGAACTACTAAGTGGATCCACTAGTCTATGCTGAAAAACACTAAGGAGTCATCTAAAAAGTATGACCCTTTTTCTGCCCATGATGACTACATGGTTTATGGAGACTTAAGTTATTATGAACTCGCATCCCCATATCGGTGCTCAATACTACTCCCAAAAATATACTTAGCTTATGCTTTTAAAGCAACTTTTTTCTTTAGTTTGAGATAATTACTCAAAGCTTAGCCCAAAGGCTCTCTTGGAATCGGTGTTCCCTTTTCTTGCTCAAATGTGAAAACATTTATAAATTTCTTTGGGAATACTTAGTTCCCTAATAACTTTTGAGAAATGAACTCAACTCTTTACTCTTTGCTTAACTTGAAACTTTCAATCTTAAAATGAAGTCAAAACGTTTATAAAAGACTTTACTCTTACTTTTTACTTAACTTCAAAGCTTATGTCTTAAAACAAAGTTAAAACATTTGTAAAATACTTCTTAAAATATGGTTCATGCCGAATTAGGGACATGAATGACTCAATGCAAGGTTTTCAATAACCGTAGATAGAACTCAATACTTGGAACATAAGAACTTCAATGATACTACTCATCTTAAGATTTTTTTGACTTATAGTGTTCATGCGGAATTATGGGCATGAAATATTCAACTCAAGTACTCAAAGATGCTTCTCAAAAGGGATTTGGAACTCAACACTTAAACGCTTAAAACATGAAGATACCACTTCTCTGAAAGATGCTCAACTTACGAAGTTCATACAGAATTATGGGCATGAAATAACTTGACTCGATGGTCTACATAACAATATGAAACTCATGTATAAGACTCTTCTCATTCTCTTACTTACTTATTCAAAACATAACTCAAATCGACGGTTGATCTCAAAGGATTCACAATTGAACTCAAAGGCTTTCTTTAACTCTACTCTTAACTCTCTCTTGAATGTGAATTATGAATTCAAGAGTTATGTTTCATGATTTGAAGGATTTTGTGATGACAAAATAGACTCATGAATACATTCTCATCATTCTCATACTCACTTGCTCGAGTCTTGAAATAAGTTACTAGAAGTTGTAGAAGACTCCACAAAAAAAAACTCAAAGGGACTTTCTTAGAATGTTCGAAAGAATTCTCAAAACTTAACTCTCAACTCTACCTTGAATTTGAATTATTAATTCAAGGTTATGATCATGTTATGAATGATTTCTAGGTGTTTAGAAGTAGTTTAAAGTGTTTAGAATCAATGGGGAGTAAAAGTACCCTTTGAAAGAACTCAAACGGATGAAACGATGAACAACGGGTGGGGGCATGCGACCCTGGCACTCTGAGTGGCGTGGGGTTCCAGCCCCTAAAGTTCAGAGAGGTGGTTGGGGCGCTCTGGCTGGCGTGACACTCTAGGCCCCAACCCAGAAAACTTTGACGACTTCCTTTACTCGTTTTCTCACCCTAACTCGCCTAAAATCGAACAGTTTCTTCCCCAATCACTTGGATTTGATTACTTAACATTATTACACTCTAATATACTCAATACATCCCCTTAAAACACTCACTTTTATCTCAATAAATCATCTAAAACCCAACACAACAAGATTTTAGAATGAACTTCAAGAACACCTATCAAGAACTCAAATCTTTCAACTTCAAGAATGAAATTTGCGCTGAAAATAACATGTTTGGCGTGTGGGTGAACAAACCCCAATGCTATGGAAGCTTACATACCTCTTAGGGGATCAAACCCCATGGCGGAAATCCGCAACAAGACGCAAGAATCTCGACGAACGTTTGATCCTCTCCTCTTTTCTTTTTTTTCTCTTCTTGAACTCTCAACTAAAACCCTAGGCGTAAACTAGGATTATAAAACTGAACCTAATAGGATTAGACCCTTAAAATATTACTAAAAACGAATTAAATCTGATTGGGTAAGGAAAAGAGACAAAATACCCCTTGCTATTTTCGGCTAACTTTCTTTAACTGGACAACCTAACTTCAAAAGGCCATATCTCACTCATCCAAACTTGAAACTTAGCAAACTTGGTGGAGTTGTAAAGATAATTCAAATATCTTTCCTAGGGTATCTGGTAGCACACCTAATTCATCCTGGGCTAGGAGTTATGGTTGTTTGAAGTCAATCCAAAACTCATACTTAGCTTAACTTGCAAAATTTCAGATTTTGCTATTTCCAATTTAGTTCTTTTTGGAACACAAGGTGCTACATCTAGTGATCTTAAAAATTAAAGAAATTTTTAATTCCTTGGAAAAATCTCACTCACTACGATGAATGGTTCGAGTCTTAGTTCGAAAAAATTTCTGGGGTGTTACACAGCATGTCTCCAATCTCAACACCACTCTCATAGTTTTTGAAGCCATCTCTAGACTCCATATTAACATGCTCAAAAGTGTGATATATCCAGTAAATCAGGTGGCCAATCTAGACAAACTTGCTAGCATACTTAGTTGCACTGGGTCATTACCTACCACCTATCTAGGCCTTCCCCGGGGGGGGGGGGGAGTTTCAAATCCTCTGGAATCTGGAATGGAGTTATTGAAAAAATGGATAAAAGGCTAGCCACGTGGAAAATGCAATACCTCTCCATGGTTGGTAGGCCCACTCTTATCAACATGACAGTATTCCTACATACTGTACGTCTTTATTTCCAATACTAGGTTCAATTTTAAAGCAATGGATAGGCTCAGAAGGAGATTTTTGTAGGAAGGCAACAACCTCACTCACAAGTACTCTCTTGTTTAATGACAATCAATTATTCATCCTAAGACTCAAGGAGGCCTGGGAATCAGGAATCTTAAACTCCATAATAACAACCTACTCATGAAGTGGCTCTGGAGGTATGGACAAACTGAGGTTGGGTTTTGGAAAGACGTCATTAAGGCTAAATATGGCATTCAAGATCACTGGTGTCCAAAGGAAAGCAATGAACCCCATGGTGTTGGGGTCTGGAAACATATAAGTAGTTTCCAAGATGATTTCTTCTGGGAAGTATCCTTCAAAGCTGGTAATGGACTCAAGATCAGATTTTGGCAAGACAAATTGCTTGGGAACTCTATGCTAAAAGACTCTTTCCCCTTCTTGTTCCAGATAGCCTCCAACAAAGAAGCAATTATAGCCCAGTACAGAGACAACAACTTCTGGGCTCCTATTTTCAGAAGGAACTTTCAGGATTGGGAGATCAATGACATCTTTTCCCTCCTAGAAACTTTGGAAAGCACTACACTGGTGGTTGAAGATCAATATAGGATTCTTTGGGGTAATTCTAAGGAATAGGCCTACACTGTGAAAGAATGCTACAAAAACATGAGCTCCCAGAATGGCATTCTTCAATTTTGGCCTTGGAAACATGTATGGAAAACTAGGCAGCCTCTTAGAGTATCTTGTTTCACCTGGACAACCCTGAAGGAAGCATGCCTAACACAAGATAATCTCTGGAAAAAAGGTGTTATCCTCATCAACAGATGTGGCATGTGCAAGCAGACCAATGAGAATGTTAATCACTTTTTTTTGCACTGCCCTGCAACAGCTAGCCTATGGCATTTTTTCTACTCTATGATTGACCTACAATGGGTAATGCCCTACACCATCAAGGATGCCTATGCCAGCTGGATATTGTGGAGAATTGACAAATCCATCAGAAAGATCTGGAGAATGATCCCAGCAGCAATTTTTTGGAACCTATGGAAGGTGAGAAACAATAGATGTTTTGAAGGAGTATCAACCTCTTTTTGCGCACTCAAGGCCAAATGTCTTGTTAGTTTATTTAGTTGGCATTTTTTTGCCACTGTAAACAGTGTGGATAACTTTTTGGATTTTGTTAGTTCTCTATCTCTAGTACATTAGAGTAGTAGGGCCCTTTTGACTGTTTCTCAAGTTTTTGCCAAGCTAGCTCTATATATTTCTGTTTGGAGCAGCTTTCTTGCACATTGTGCTTTGTGACTTTGCATCTTTTTGATGCTTTCTAATATCATTTAATTACTTTACCAAAAAAAAATATGAAAATTTATGGATCGACTTCATCATCCCCATTCGATAGGCAAAAAAATGATGTGTATAATGGTGAGGCTATACATAATATTCCCAAGATTGTTATGGAAGGTCCTGTAAAAGATTTGGGAAAAAGTGTCTGGAAATTGTATTATCAAAAAATTATTTGACTAACAGACATGAACAATCGAGAGAATCGCCTAATTCCTCTTCAGTGACCCTTAAATGCTAAGAAAATGACGTGGATCATTGTGATGCTATACATATTGTTCCCTCAGGTCATTACGGAGGGTCCTGTAAAGGTTTTGAAAAAAAAGTATGAAAAACATATCACCAAAAAATGTATTGATTAATTCACACAAAAAACTGAAAAAATCGTCTAATTCTTATTGTCTGGCCCTAAATGCTAAAAAATAGTGTGGATTCTGGTGAAGCTATACATATTGTTTCCCCAAGTCATTTCAGAAGTTCCCGTAAAAGTTTTAGATAAAGAGTGTCCGAAAATCACCAATAAATTCATTGACTAATACACACAAAAAATTGTATAGTTCTCTGAAATTATTATGGAGGGTCCTCTAAAGGTTTTGGAAAATAAAATGCCCGAAAATTATATCACCAAAAAATTTATTGACTAACACACGAAAAAGAAGAAGAGAAAATCGCTTAATTCCTATTGAAAGGCCCCTAAATGCTAAAATAATAGTGTGGATCATAATGAGGCTATACATATCGTTTCCCTAGGTAATTACAGAGGGTCCTATAAATGTTTTGCAAAAAATGTGTTGGACATTATATCACCAAAAAATTCATTGACTAACACGTACGATAAATAAATAAAAAATCGCTTAATTCCAGTTGAGTGGCCCCAAATGCTAAAAAATTGGTAGGGATCATTTTGAGGCTTTACATATTGTTCCCCCGGGTCAACATAGGGTCCTATAAAGGTTTTAAAAAAAGTGTCCGAAAATTCACCAAAAAATTCATTGACTAACACACACGAAAAACTGAGAAAATTGCCTAATTTCTATTGAGTGTCTCCTAAATGCTTAAAAAATGACGTGGATCATGAGGCAATACGTATTGTTCCCCCATGTCATTACGGAGGGTCCTATAAATGTTTTGAAAAAAAGGTGTCTGAAAACCATATCACCAAAAAATTCATTGACTAATAACAGACAAAAAACTGAGAAAATCGTCTAATTTTTGTCAAGTGACCCCTAAATACTAAAAAAAATAGTGTGGATCATTATGAGACTATACATATTATTTCTCAGGTCATTACGAGGTTCCTGTAAAAGTTTTGGAAAAAAAGTGACTGAAATTCATAAATAAAAAAATTCATGACTAACACACAAGAAAAATATTTTTTATCGTTATCTAAATAAAAAATAGTGATGAATTTACTCTGATCTGTTAAAAGGGTACTTGAAGTTATTCTCTTTTTTTAACAGCAAAAAAAATAACAAGTTATTCTATTTTAATTGATAATATGAGATTAAGAAGAAAAAAAAAATGATTTCTTACAATTTCATTAGTTAAAGTGGTTCAAAAAAGAAAATAAGAATAGGAGTTTTTGAAAGTAATATTTTTATTAGGAACAAGAAGTGTTTAAAAAGAAAAGTGATAATGTACTTACTCGAAAAAGGGAATTTTTGATTCATTTAGTAATAATAGGGACATTTTTGGACCAAACTATTAATGACGAGCATTTTTGGACCAAAATATTGCCAGTAGGGCACTTATGACCAAAGTATAAATGGGAGACATTTTTGTTTATTTCACATAGTTTAGGGGCATTTTGACCATTTTTAGTACATCTTAACCGACAAAAGTGTAAACTTATAGCATTCAAAATTTATTTTCAATCTATAATGTATATTCTACTTAATTTGAAATATTACATTGAGTTATCTATTACAACAACTTTACTTGACTTGGAATATATTTGTAATTTTTCCTAGATTGATAAAATCTTTTTTTATTCATATTATAGTTCTTACTATTAAAGAAGAAGATTTAAAAAGAAAATCTTCAATCTTTTAAATTGATGTTTTTTGTCGTCTTTCTTTTCCTACTTTACCACTGCCATAATATAATTAGTAAGAAATTAAATAAGAATGCTACATTGTTGACCACTTTTCTCATTTGAAGATTTTGTAGTCCTATAAATACAGACATATTTTCTCCTCATTTTTTCACTATATCTCAAGACTCAAAGGGGAATTCCTCTCTTTGTGCTTTCATTTCTCACATACACTCGAAACTATTTTTTCAAGAAGCCAGGACAATACAACAAGGTATGTTCTTCCTCTGATACTTTCAAGTTGCAAACGAGAAAACGTGCACAATTGTTCTTGTGAAGAAAATGCTTTTCTATGAAATTCGGATTTTTGATGAAAGCACACACATTTGAAACGCGCAAGAGTGTTTTCAGAGGCAATCTTAGTGGTAAAGAACTTCATGTACAATTTCATAAAAATGAAATTTGACGTTGTAGACACTGATATTCTCTGCATGTTCTGATGCTCTCCATAAACTTCTTTTCCTTTTTTTCTTAGCATTATTGGTTCTAGGAGCGCCAATATTGCTAAAAGAAAAGGAAAATAAGTTTATGAAGAGAGATAGAACATGCAAAGAATATTAAGGTCTGTGACATCAGATTTTTCTTTTATGAAATTGCTAGTGAAGGATGCTGATAACTCTATATTGACTAATGAGCTAAATGAAAAGCAGTCTATTAGTATCATGATCAATATAATTTATCATCACAAGGACATATGGTGCAACAATTGCCTATACGAAATTATCAGTATTACCACTCTTTGCATGAAATATCCTATATGGATCTGATGACAAGAGATGATATATCATGTATTGATATAATGACAAGAAAAAATATGTCAAATTTGTATCTAATAACAACAGACGTTATGGGAAATGGAGTTAAATAATCATTGTGTTTTACCAGAAGACTAGTAGTTGATATTCTATTGAGGTTGCATGGGGAATAAACTCTTGCATTTCAAATATTTGTGCAAGCACTGATATTCTCTTATCAAAAGTCTGAGTTTCAGAGAAAAGCATTTTCATTACAAGGACAATTGTGCTCGTCTCATCATTTGAAACTTGAAAGTAGCAAACTAGACCAAACTCGATGTTTCGGATGCAATGAAACTGACAGAATCACCATTCGATGCTCAGATCCCAAAATATTTACCAAAGTCAACTATATCAAAACAATTAAAATCAAAAGGCTCAAAATCTCACCCGATCGCATTAGGGACCACACGTACCATTCTCGCAACACAAACTAAGCATGAAAATTCTAAGGAGAAGGGTAAAATGTGTTGTAATTCTTACGGAAAATACCTTCATTACGAACACTTGTACCGAATTCACCAAAGCTTGTACTTCACCAATAACACTTATAGGAAATTCTCATAACTTGAGGTGTTGTCGAAAGACGTTGTCCTTATGGATATTTCACCCTATACATGTGTATCCCCCAAGATTCAACAAGCTCTTCTAGTACAAAACTAGGAGCCAGAAACTAACAAAGATACACAATAGAAAGAAAATCCAGCACATGAAACATGGACAAAGGAGAAAGGAAAATCTCTCTTCAACTTCTTCCTTTCCTTCTTCCTTTACATGAACCAAGAAGCAAATCATTTATAGGATCCCAAATGTTTGCAGTAAATTCAAGACAATAATAAGAGGATTAATGGGTCATAAAAGATAATAATGGGAATGTTTAAACCTGAAAGTCAACTGCCAAAATATGGCTTTCAATGGTGGAAAATATTATGGAATTATGGCTAATCATGGCTAGGCATTCAATCACAATATATATATATTTAATACTCATAAACAAGATATGAAAGATGAACCTAGACAATATTATGAATACTTCTTTTTGAGATATTAGAATCATTTTTTCAACAAAATGGTCATTTCACAAATAAAAACAATTTCTCAATAAATGGGACATTACATTGTACATTTGGGAGCAATAAGTTTTTGATGCCACTATCGGGGACTTTAGAGTTAGTCCATATTTAATTTTTCTTAATCTATATATTTTCAGTGTTAAGTGTTGATAACTTGATCTTAGTTTTTTTTTTTTTTTTTTTTGCAGGCAACTCAGAAAGTTACACTAGATAATGACGAATAACTTGTGGAGCCATTTGTAGAGTCTGAACGATACTTATCGTACCAGAGATGGAAAGTGGCTCTGCAGTACCCTTTCCCTCAGGTTAAACTGGTTGAAGACAAAGCACCAGTAGAGATGACATCAATGATACTCCCTCCGTTTCACAAAGAATGACCTGGTTTGACTTGGCACGAAGTTTAAGTAAATAAAGAAGACTTTGAATCTTGTGGCCCTAAATTAAAGTTATGTCAAATGTACAAAGTTGCCCTTAATCTTGTGGTCTTAAACATGCCACGTGGAAAAGCAAAAAGTAAAATATTACCAAAAAAGGAAAGAGGTCATTCTTTTTAAAACTGACTAAAAGGAAAGAAGGTCATTCTTTGTGAAACGGAGGGAGTAGTTTGTTACATGACAATTCCACTCACCACCAATGTTACTTCCAGCATACGGAAGCAACCGCTTGGGGGCAGATTCGAGCTTAAATAGAACATAGTGCAATTGATACACACTACTGGGCAATACACTAGACTCCCTAATGAAGATCCTCAAGTGCATATCCAGAATTTCTTGGAAATCAGTGACACATATATTCCAACTGGGTATCTTCTGACTATGTGAGGCTGACTTTGTTTCCATATTCACCATGGGAGAAGAAAGGCAGTGGTTGTCATCAGAGCCAACAAACTCAAATCACAACTTGGGATGATCTTTCTCGAATGTTTTTGATCAGATTCTTTCCATTTGGGAAAACCGCAAAATTGAAAAGTGAAGTCCTGAGACTTATGGTACAAAAGACTGTCAGGATATTGGAAGTTGATGCGGTAACTATACTGACTGCCCAAATTTCTTTCATGCAAAATGGAGCGAACAAATTATAAAGAATAAAATAAGAAAAATTTAAGGCAATCATTTTTTTAGAGGATCATATGTGAACGCGACAATATATAGTTTGAAGGATTCGAGCAACATAATTAAATTGTGAGGTCCATATAGAGAAAGTAAGTCTTCAATTATATAATTAAATATTTTAGAAGAATGAAAACTATGAGATATAAAGGAATTGAATACTATTTAATATAGCATGTATATTAAAAGAAACCATAGAGGGAGATAACTTCATATTTAGAGGCTTGAAAGTGAATTAAAATTTTACTCAATGTTTCAATCTTCAACTTTTTCTTATTTTTCCTTTGGGATATGCTATATGTACCCCCTAGATTATGACCGAAATCCTAGAGACACACCTTAACTAAACTAAGATCCTATTACCCTCCCCGAACTCATTTTTTAATATAATTTTGTACAACTTTTGGCTTATGTGGCACATTCCGTGATTCCATGCAGTTCAAGCGCGTGGGAGATATTTGGATGCCACATAAGCCGAAAAGGTGTACAAAATTACAAAAAAATAAAGGGTTCAAGAGGGTAATAGGACCTTAGTTTAGTTAAGGTGTGTCTTTGGAATTTCGGTAATAGTCTAGGGGTACTTGTACATTTTCCCTTTTCCTTTTAAAAAAGTAATAAGTAAATGTGAAACTAGAGCTACAATCACCGAAATATTGTCAGTTTAATATTGTATCGAAATATTATATAGTGTGTATAGATCAAATACTATTACTAATTTATACACATATATTAAACTGTGAGCACTCCAATTAAAATTCATGACTTTTCCACTAGCAGTATGGATATACTACAAGGAAAACAATACAACAACAACTACTATTACTACATCTAATCTAAAGCAATTTGAGATCGACGGTATGAATTAATCATCAATGACCATGTTGTCTTTTTATTTAAGTACATCACATATTAATATAGTATAAAATAAAAATTAGAAGTACTAGCTTGAAGTTCTATACTTTTTATACTAGCATATAAATCTCACACGAGACCAAAAAAGTTTCTAAAACATGTAATTTGAAGTGAACTTTCTAGCATGACTAAAAAAATATTATCAACTACTTTTTCCATTTCAATTTGTTTATCGATTTTAATTTGATACGGAATTTAAGAAAGTAAGAAAACTTTTGAATATTGTGATCTTAAACTAAGATGTGTAGAATGTACCAAAATGTCCTCTAATCTTGTGATCTTAAACATGACTTGTAAAAAGTTAGAATTAAAGAGTTGTCAAATAAAGAAAGTGACAAAAAAATTTGAATGAACTAAAAATTAACGTAAAATTAGAAAATTGAAACGGAGGGACAAAGTGATATTGTCTGTATCGCGAAAATAGTCGAGACTAATTTATTTTGAACACAAATTGGTAGATTATCAACTTCTTGCTTAATTACACCTCCTTGAGATATTGACTACACTAGTTATTGACTTGCTATAAAAGTAGATTTTCAAAATCTGATGTTCTCCCTCAATATTTAACTATTTGGCCAAATTTTATCCTTCATTTAGTATAAGGTGGTAAAAACAAAAAAGAGAAACCAAAGAAAGAGAACAAAAATTCAAAAATCTCCTCTTCTTCTTTTCTTTTCTCTCAAAATCTTCAAAGGCTAAAAGATGGATTGTGAGATAATTAGTAATGTAGATGTTCCTTTGGCTTATGTTGGCCTCAGAATTCTCTTGGTTGATCCTGATACAACTTCTTTATCAAATATAGCAACAATTCTTGAAGAACATTCCTTTAAAGGTACAATAATTTTATGTTTCTTTTAGTTTTCTCTCATATGTGTTAGAGCCTTTTCCCCTTAATTTTTTTTGGATCATCTAGGTAAATCTGTACTTATAGTCTATAGTTAAAGAGGTGAATTTATGTAAAATTGCTTATTGGAGTTTGTTTTGTAAGATACATGAAATTTATAGATTGAATTTAAATTTCTTTTTTGGGTAGATTTGAGTGTTTAAATTCGAAGAACAAAATTATTTTATTATTGGCAAAAAAAAGAGAGATGCACATGACTAAAACTTTTAGTAAATTTTAATATGTGTTTCAGTCATGTATGACTAAGTGCAGATATAGGTGAATAAATTGCAATAGTGCTTAATAAGCTTGTTAGATTTGTTGTTGTTTTAATAAATTGATGGTTGAAATTTTTGTTTATGATGCTTGAGAACATAACAAATGGATGTGACTAGTTAAATTATGTCATTAAATAATCTATGCAATGAATGTTTGAGAACATAAGATTTTTCTAAAATTTTTAATTTGAATTGTCTAACAAAAACACTTTATCATTTGTTTAAATGTTCAATCAAAGCATATTGTGTTTTAAATATCTAAATAAAATTTATTGTCAAGTGTAAAAGGTTATCAATATATCAGACCTTATGAAAAATATATTCATTTAATCGTCAAATTTATCAACATCCTAGCTGAATTGTACTTTAATTGGAAAAGAATCAGTTGCATTCTTAGGCAACAAGATTAAATTAATTAACTTATCAAAGACTTGAACGATATTAGTCACCTAGCATCAATCAAATATTTCTTTCTATACTTCTAATGTAATATTATTAGTCAATTCATACTACCTTTATCTGTGTAATAACATAAAGGAAAGGGAAGGTGTATCACTGATTATTATGAAAATATCCCACAACATACATAATTTTTGTGATATTTTGTGAGCTTGATTTTTGTTTATAGTAACTGCGATCGAACAAGCAACTATAGCTCTATCCATTCTCCGAGAACATATCGACCAATTCGACTTGGTCATGGTGGATGCCAACATGCTTGAAATGGACTACCTTGAATTCATCAAGTCCACTCAACTCATCAAAGACAAACCTATTATTTGTAAGACCATTTCCTCAAAATCTTAATTATTTTGCTTGGTCTAGTGTGTGCTATTCATTAATTCAAAAGTGTATTTAAACGTGTTAATATAACACATCACTATTGAACTTTATCTACTATAATAATAATATAAAAAAATTGACTTCTTAACACATTAGTGTTACTTAGTTCCTTACAAAAGTGGTGTATATAAATTTGAACATCCAACTTCTCCCCGCAATTCTAGATACCTTATTTAATTAATATTTTGTTCGGATTTATTATTTTTGGCTTAGTGATGTCTCCAGATGTGACAATCGAAATGATAAAAGAAGCACCAACACAAGGGATATGCTTTATTTTTAAGAAGTCGCTCATTTCATCAATGAAACTCAAGGATGTATGGAAGCATGTGAAGTGGCACAATAACAAGGCAAATGAAAAATCACAACACTACAAGGCTAATCAAGTTTATGTAATGGACAACACATCTTGTTCTAAGAAAATGCAAGACAAAAAGGGAAAAAGCATAGCAAATTGCTCTGAGATGTATCAAGATCAAGCGGTAGATTCTTTAATAGAAAAAGATGAGGCAAAAAGGTCTAAGAGAATGAGAAGTACAAAAGAGGAGGCACAAGTTAAACGTAGTGGTCCTTCAGAAAAAGAGGAGGATCATTTTTTGCTTTCAAAAATAAGTACAGAAAGACCAGAAAAGAAAAGACGAAACCTGAAGTGGACATCAGAGCTTGAGAAGAAATTAGACGAGGTTGTTCGCGAGTTAGGAGACAAAGGTAAGTGTTCAAAGACTTTTTTTTTATCCCGATAGGGAGAAGTAGAAAAAATAAGAATGTTGGTTAAGGAAAATCTTAACTAGACATTTTCCGCATGTTCAGAAATTTACTATTAAATTCTTGTTATTTGTCTTACCATGTTGATTTAGCTGGTCCTAAAAATGTGTTGGAGAGTATGTGTGTGCAGGATTTGACTAAGGAATGTCTCACCTACCGTCTTAAGGTATCCAAGTATGAAAAAAACATTTATGATTCAAGGTTTTGTCAAATTTTCTAAATATTTTTCATCTTATGTAGAAATATCGATCCCAAAAACGACAAGCTCCGGTTGGTCAATTAGTTACTTCCAACGAGGAACATCAATCCAATGTGTTAAATTCAAGTAATTTCTCTGCGGATGTGAATGAATTGTTTCAAGGAGCAGATATACCTCAACCACCAGAAGTTCCTTCTGTAGATACTTTACCAAGTTCAAATGATTATTCCTTGAACGAGTGCGATGATTGGATTAATGAATTTCTAGAACTTGACGATTTCGAGCTGAAATTAAGCTAGTAAATCAGAGTGTCAGATCCTACAACTTGCTAGATTACATGCCTTTTTTGAAAGCTCAACTCAAACATTCCTAGATGTTCAACATTTTTTATTGATCTATTGTGTTTGGCCTCTGCCTCTGTAGAACTCAAATAATCTTTTAACTTTTGTTCTTTTGCATATGAAAGGATTGAATGAATATATTTTTTTCATTTTGTGTGTATGCTTTACTCATAAGACACGGATCTCCTTCTTGAATCAATTTTCATCATGCCTTCTTCTATTTATTTTTTTGTGATTGAAAATAAAAATAAATGTTATTCCTTTTAATAGACGTTAGTGTGGTTTCTTCTACTGATGTTTTATGAAGGAACAATATGAAATATGGAAATCGTCTAGTAGGATTTGTTTGTCTTAGTTCATTTATTAATAGGTTTTCTAATCCTAGTTTAAGGCCTCATTTTTTTTTATTAAGATTAAGATGTCTGAATCTGAATGACTAAGATCTTGTCTGTAGATCTGAACATCGAAGAATTAAAATCGTTTGTTTTCAAACATCTGAATATATATAAATAATTTATTAGTATGTAAACACAATAAGTATTATAATTCAAATAATATAGTAGTTAAATATTACATCAATAAAATATTAGAAAAAGTGTGATTCTTTGATAAACGTATATTTGAATTATAAATAAATATTTTAAGTTTGATAAAATAAAATGGAATTACATGAATTACATATATAAATTATAATAATAAAAATAATTGTTAGAAAAAGATTTAGTCATCCTTTTTTTTTAAAAAAAAATTTCAATATAAATTAATCTTAAATAAATAGGTGAAACATCTCTATGTTCTATTATGTGTTTGCCCATGTACTCTTTTCTGAAATAAATAATGAATATGATACATTCAAATGATTTTAAACAAATTTATAAAGACATCCTAATCCAATTTCAACACATATTTATGAAGTTGTTTTGCACTTTAATCAAATAAATTTTATCGATTTTTGGTAAACAACTAGAAAGAACAAAAATTAAAAGTTAAGAGAAATAATTTAGATAACTAATAAAGTTGGGGAATGAAACCTGAACTATTTTTTTTAAGAAGAAAAATATGGAGCACAATTTTTTTCTGAAAACAAAAGTGTCTTTAAAAGGGTCTGAATGAGATAAGACTCTGTCACAGATCTGATGCATTCAGCCCTTTTTAGACCCATTAAAAGATTTTCAAGTAAAAAAACAAACGCACTTAATGGCCTAATGTCTGGACAATTCAGATTCAGACCTCCATTAAGAGCAAACAAATGAGGCCTAATTTGGTTTCCTACCATTAGAAATAGGGATGTTGCTAGTCATTTTCAATATACAGAAATATATACGGAAAAGAAAGATTTATAAAGAAATAGAGAGAACTTTAAAAAAAATTCACTATGACTAAATTTCTATTTAAACTCATATAGCTCAGTTAGTTTACCTATCTATTACTAGGTTTAGGGTTCGCTAGATTAATACTTAAAGTCGGATGTCCATCACGTCGTACCCTAAAATGGAGCGAACGAATAAAGAATAAAATAAGAAAAATCTAACACAATCATTTTTTTTAGAGGACCATAAGTGAAAGCGACAATATAGTTTGAAGGATTTGAGCAACATAGTTAAATTATGAGGAACATATAGAGAGAGTAAGTCTTCAACTATATAATTATTTGTGAATATATTTTTAGTTAGTTTATAGCTTTCAATGTTTATATATTTTATTTCAAATTTGGGCTTGTAAAATTTTGTAAATATTATTTATATAATTTTATTTTATTTATAGATAAAAAAATATTACTTATAATCTACTTTGTGAATATATTTTTAGTTAGTTTATAGCTTTCAATGTTTATATATTTTATTTCAAATTTGGGCTTGTAAAATTTTGTAAATATTATTTATATAATTTTATTTTATTTATAGATAAAAAAATATTACTTATAATCTACTTTGTGAATATATTTTTAGTTAGTTTATAGCTTTCAATGTTTATATATTTTATTTCAAATTTGGGCTTGTAAAATTTTGTAAATATTATTTATATAATTTTATTTTATTTATAGATAAAAAAATATTACTTATAATCTACTTTGTGAATATATTTTTAGTTAGTTTATAGCTTTCAATGTTTATATATTTTATTTCAAATTTGGGCTTGTAAAATTTTGTAAATATTATTTATATAATTTTATTTTATTTATAGATAGTTACACTTTTCCAACTTTATCATAATTGTAGGATACTTATAAGACTAGAAGGTACTCTCTAATAGTGCATATAATTATTTTGTTTGTTCAAACATGTTTTTATTTGTATGCAACCTCAATTTTTATATCAATTATGTAGAAACTTTAATAGTGAATAATTTCGATCATTATTATTAATAGAACATAAGAAGAATTATTACTCAAAATCTTTACGTTAATAAAAATATAAATTGTTGTAACTATTATTTATAGATGATTAAAAAAATAAAATTGGGAAGAAAATAGTAAGTAAAAATTACACGTTATATTAAATTATCTTTACATTAATAAAAAAAGAAATTGTTGTTAGTATTATTTGTAATATAATTAAACAAAAATAACAATGGGAAGAAAATAATAAGTAAAGATTACACGTTGTATTAAAATAATAAGTATTAAAAATTATGATAAATTTTATAATAGTCATAACAGGAATTTACGCAATAATTACTATATTAGAATACTAGAAAAATTGATAAGTTCCTCGACATCTAATCATTGATTAAAATTTAAATTATTATTTTCTTCTGCGAAAGTTTAAGAGATTAAATTAATGTTTTAAAAAATAATATAACAAACTGATTAATTAATTATTTTCAATGATTAATAAGAAAATGTATATAGCAAGTACATGTATTATTATTACATTATTTATATCCACTCTATATTAAATCATTTTTCTATTATAGTTTGACGCAAATTTCAGAATGTAAAGAATGTTTTGGATTCGAAAAATAAATATTCAAAATATACTAACATGTCATTTAATCTTATGATATTTTACATTTCATGTGAAAAAAAATTAAATATTAATTTTTTAATATGAAAAATATTAATTTATTAATACAACATAAAAGTAATAAAGGACAATATATAAAAATATTTGAAGTATTTGATATTTTATTAAATTAAAATAATTCTAAATTAATATATAGCCGCGCAACGCGCGGGTACGTATACTAGTGAAGAACAATAATAAAGAAGAAGACAATTGAGTTAATATTTATTTTTTCCAAGTTTAATTTAACACATGACCAATTTTTATTGGTCAGTGCTGTCAAAAAGCTGCACCCACGCGCCTAAAATAGGTGAAATCACGGACTCAGCCACGTAGGCCGAAAAGTGGTAAACAATTAACTAAAAAATAAGTTCAGGGGGGTAATAGGACCTTAGTAAAGGTTAGGTGTGTCTCAGGGATTTTGGGCATAGGCTGGGGGGGTACTTATGCATTTTCCCATTAAAATATTTCAGAAGAATGAAAACAATGAAATATATAGAGATTGAATACTATTTAATATATCATGTATTAGGAGAAACCATAGAGGGAGATAATTGCATATTTAGAGGCTTGAAAGTGTATTAAAATTTACTCAATGTTTCAAACTTCAATTTTTTCTTCTTTTTCCTTTTAAAAAGGTTATAAGTAAAGGTGCAGCTAGAGCTACAATCAACGAAACATTGTCAGTTTAATACAGTATCAAAATATTATATGGTGTATATAGATCAAATATTAATACTAATTTATGTACATTTATTAAATCGTGAGCACTCCAATTAAAATTCATACTTTGTCATTAGTAGTATGGATATACTACTAGGAAAACAATACAACTACTACTATTACTACAGCTAATCTAAAGCAATTTGTGATCGGTTGTATGAATTGATCTTCAATGGCCGTGTTGTCTTTTTATCTAAGTATATCACATACCAATATAGTATAAAATAAAAATTAGAAGTACTAGAAGTTCTATACTTTTTATACTAGCATATAAATCTCACACGAGACCAAAAAGTTTCTGAAAGCATGTTATTTGAAATGAACTTGCTAGCATGACTAAAGAAATATTATCAACTACAATCCCTATTTCAATTTGTTGGTCTGTTTTAGTTTGATACAGAATTTAAGAAAGTAAAGATAAATTTTGAATCTTGTGATCTTAAACTAAAAATGTGTCGAATGTACCAAAATGTCCTTTAATCTTGTGGTTTGAAACATAAATAGTAAAAAGTTAAAATTAAAGAGTTGTCAAATAAACAAAGAGACAAAAAAATAAAATTGAATGTACTAAAAATTAAAGTAAAATTGGAAAATTGAAATGGGGGGACTAAGTGATATTGTCTGTATCGCGAAAATAGTCAAGACTAAATTATTTTGAACATAAATTGGTAGATTATCTACATCTTTCTTAATTACATCTCCCTAAAATATTGACTACACTAATTATTGACTTGCTACAAAGGTAGATTTCGAAAATCTAATATTCTTCATCTCTATTTAATTGACAAAATTTTATCCTTCATTTAGTATAAGGTGGTAGAAACAAAAAAAAAAAAGAAGAGAAACCAAAGAAAGAGAACAAAAATTCAAAAATCTCTTCTTCTTGTTCCTCTCAAAATTTTCATAGGCTAAGAGATGGATTGTGAGATAATTTGTAATGTAGATGTTCCTTCAGCCTATGTTGGCCTCAGAATTCTCTTGGTTGATCCTGATAAATCTTCTTTATCAAATATAGCAGCAATTCTTGAAGAACATTCCTTTAAAGGTACAATAATTTTATGCCTCTTTTAGTTTTCTCTCATATGTGCTGAGCCTTTTTCTCCTAATTTTTGTTGGATCTTCTAGGTAAAACCTGTACTTGTAGTCTATAGATAAAAAAGTGAATTCTGTAAAATTGCTTATTGAGTTTGTTTTGTAAGATACATGAAACTTATAGATCGAATTTAATTTTTTGAGGTAGATTTGAGTGTTGAAATTCGAAGAAGAAAAATTATTTTATTATTGGCAAAAAAATTGAGATGCACATGACTAAAGCTTGTAGTAAATTTTAACATGTGTTCCAGTCATGTATGACTAAGTGCAGGTATAGATTAATAAATTACAACAATGCTTAATAAGGTTGTTAGATTTGTTGTTGTTTTAATAAATTGATGGTTGAATTTTTTGTTTATGATGCTAGAGAACATAACAAATGGATGTAGCTAGTTAAATTGTGTCATTAAATAATTTATGTAATGGATGTTCGAGAACATAAGATTTTTCTAAAATTTTAATTTGAATTGTCAAACAAGAACACTTTATCATTTGTTTAAATGTTCAATCGAAGCATATTGTAGCTTAAATATCTAAATAAAATTTAATGTCAAGTGTAAAAGGTTATCGATATATCAAACCTTATGAAAATATATTCATTTAATCGTCAAATTTATCAACATCCTAGCTGAGTTGTACTTTATTTGGAAAATAATTAGTTGGATTCTTAGGCAACAAATTCAAATTAATTAACTTATCAAAGACTTGAATGATATTAGTCACCTAGCATCAATCAAATATTTCTTTCTATACTTCTAATGTAATATTATTAGTCAGTTCATACTACCTTTATCTGTGTAATAACATAAAGGAAATGGAAGTTGTATCACTGATTATCATGAAAATATCCCACAACATACATAATTTTTTTGATATTTTTCTGAGCTTGATTTTTGTTTATAGTAACTGCGATCGAACAAGCAACTATAGCTCTATCCATTCTCCGGGAACATATCGATCAATTCGACTTGGTCATGGTGGATGCCAACATGCTTGAAATGGACTACCTTGAATTCATCAAGTCCACTCAACTCATCAAAGACAAACCTATTATTTGTAAGACCATTTCCTCAAAATCTTAATTATTTTGCTTGGTTTAGTGTGTGCTATTCATTAATTCAAAAGTATATTTAAACATGTTAATATAACACATCATTATTGAACATTATCTACTATAATAATAATATCAAAAAATTGTGTTCTTTAACACATTAGTGTTAGTTGTAGATTCTATATATATATTTTTGTCAGATTCTATATTTATATAAGTTCCTTACAAAAGTGGTGTATATAAATTTGAACATCTAACTTCTCCCCACAATTCTAGATACCTCATTTAATTAGTATTTTGTTCTGATTTTTTATTTTTGGCTTAGTGATGTCTCCAGAGGTGACGATCGAAATGATAAAAGAAGCACCAACACAAGGGATATGCTACATTTTTAAGAAGTCGCTCATTTCATCATTGAAACTCAAGGATGTATGGAAGTATGTGAAGTGGCACAATAACAAGGCAAATGAAAATTCACAACACTACAAGGCTAATCAAGTTTATGTAATGGACAACACATCTTGTCCTGAGAAAATGCAAAACAAAAAGGGAAAAAGCATAACGAATTGCTCTGAGACTTATCAAGATCAAGCGGTAGATTCTTTAATAGAAAAAGATGAGGCAAAAAGGTTTAAGAGAATGAGAAATACGATTGAGGAGGCACAAGTTAAACGTAGTGCTCCTTTAGAAAAAGAGGAGGATTATTCTTTGCTTTCGAAAATAAGTACAAAAAGACCAGAAAAGAAAAGACGAAATCTGAAATGGACAACAGAGCTTGAGAAGAAATTAGACGAGGTTGTTCGCAAGTTAGGAGACAAAGGTAAGTGTTCAAAGACTTTATTTTTATCCCGATAGAGAGAAGTAGAAAAATAAGATTGTTGGTTAAAGAAAATCTTAAGTAGACATTTTCTTAATGTTCACAATTTTACTATTAAATTCTTATTATTTGTCTTACCGTGTTGATTTAGCTGGTCCTAAAAATGTGCTGGAGAGGATGTGTGTGCAGGATTTGACTAAGGAATGTCTCACCTACCGTCTAAAGGTATCCAAGTATGAAAAAATCATTCTGATTCAAGGTTTTGTCAATTTTTCCTAATATTTTTAATCTTATGTAGAAATACAGATCCCAAAAACGACAAGCTCCGGATGTTCAACCAGTTACTTCAACGAACTTCAACGAGGAACATCATTCCAAAGCGTTCAATTCAAGTACATTATCTGTGAATGTCAATGAATTATTTCAAGGAGCATACATACCTCAACCACTAGAAGTTCCTTCGGTAGCTTTACCAAGTTCAAGCGATTATTCCTTGAACGAGTGCGATGATTGGATTAATGAATTTCTAGAACTTGACGATTTCAAGCTGAAATTAAGCTAGTAAATCAGAGTGTCAAATCCTACAACTTCCTAGATTACATTCCTATTTTATTTTATTTTTCATTTTGTGTGTATGCTTTACTCATAAGACATGGATCACCTTCTTGAATCAATTTTCATTATGTTCGCATCATGCCTTCTTCTATTTTATTTTATTTTTGATTGAAAATAAAAGCAAATGTTGTTCCTTTTAATAGAAGTTAGTGTGATTTCTTCTACTGATGTTTTATGAAGGAACAATATGAAAGATGGAAATCATCTAGTAGGATTTGTTTGTCTAAGTTCATATATGAATAGGTTTTTTATTCCTAGTTTAAGGCCTCATTTGTTTCATTAAGATTAAAACGTTTGAATCTGAATACACATCTAAATGATAAGATCTTGTTTGTAGATCTGAACATTGGAGAATTAAAACCGTTTATTTTCAAACATCTGAATATATATAAATAATTTATTAATATGTAAAAACAATAAGTATTATAAATCAAATAAAATAGTAGTTAAATATTACATCATAAAATATTAGAAAAAATGTGATTCTTTTATAAACGTATATTTGAATTATGAATAAATATTTTAAGCTTGATAAAAATAAAATGGAATTACATGAATTATATATATAAATTATAATAATAAAAATAATTGTTAGAAAAAGATTTTGTCATCTTTTTTTGAAAAAAAAAAATATTCAACAAAAATTAATCTTAACTAAATAGGTGAAACATCTCTATGTTCTATAATGTGTTTGGCCATGTTCTCTTTCTGAAATAAATAATGAATATGCTACATTCAAATGATTTTAAACAAATTTATAAAAGCATAATAATCCAATGTTAACACATATTTATGAAGTTGTTTTGCACTTTAATCAAATAAATTATATCAATTCTTGGTAAACAACTAACAAGAACAAAAATTAAAAGTTCAAGAGAAATAATTTAGATAACTAATAAAGTTGGAGAATTAACAAGACTTGAATTATTTTTTTTAGAAAAAAATATGGAGCACAATTTTTTTTTGAAAACAAAAGTGTTTTTAAAAGAGTCTGAATAAGAATAAGACTTTGTCACAAATCTGATTCATTCAGACTTTTTTTGACTCATTAAAAGATTTTTAAATTAAAAAAAAAATGCACTTAATGGCCTAATGTCTGAACCATTCAGATTCAGACCTCCATTAAGTGCAAACAAATGAAACCTAATTTGTTTCCTACCATTATAAATAGTGATTTTGTTAGTCATTTTCAATACACAGAAATATATACGGAAAAAGAAAGATTTATAAAGAAATAGAGAACTTTAATTAAGATTCAAGTACTTTTGAGTTTATAATATTTTCCTTCAAAATGATATTAGTGCCTGGTAGAGAATCAAAGAATTCCCGCTGCCGGCGGGCAGTTATTACCTAAATATGTCACCCGTTTGACCAATGATCATGTTGACAAAGACTTGAAATGAATTACATATGCATACAAAAAAAACCTCAGTAAACTGCTTCCAACCCATCACAAGAGAACCAACGGGCCTACAAGCAAGAACCGATCTGCACCACTCCTAGGCCACTCCCGCAAACTAATGAGGGGTAACACACTCCATGTGCCTCTAAGATACCTAGGTTGAACAACCTATCCTGGAACTCGGTCAAAAAGTCATAAGCCTACTCTCCATTCGTACTGTCTGGGAGGTGTCAAGCTAACAAATCTCTCAAAGCTCTTCTATTCGGCAACCAACATGGCCGCACTAGCAAAACGAACTACCAATCTCGGAGTTGCCATAGAAGTCACTGAAGAGGAACCAGGAGTCTGAAATCCCACATTAGGCCCATGAACTGGAGATGTAACACCAACTATAATAGGAGGACCTGAAGTACCCAGAAGAACACCATAAGGAGGGGCACTATCCAATCTAGACAATAACTTGACGATCAACTCCTGAAGTATCGGAGTGCTGCCTTGAAGTGAAGGAGGAACATCAATGAACTTCATCGAGGAACATCATTCCAATGTGTTGAATCTAAGTAACTTCTCTGCGGATTTCAATGAAATATTTCAAGGAGTAGACATACCTCAACCATCAGATTTCCTTTTGTAGCTTTACCAAGTTCAAACGATTATTCCTTGAACAAGTGTGATGAGTGGATTAATGAATTTCTAGAACTTGACAATTTCGAGCTGAAATTATGCTAGAAAATCAGAGTGTCAGATCCTACAACTTGCATTGCTAGATTACATTCCTATTTTTGAAAGTGTCCGAAATATATGTAGTGTTTTGTAATGTTAAGTCTAATATGAATTCTTTTTTGTTTATCTTGTGGTTGTCTTTCACTCTATTTTTCGTGGGAGTTTCAATCTTATTATTATCTATTTAATTTTTTTTATTATTCAAAGGTATGCCCCAATTACATATGTTTTCATATTTTTATTCAGTACTCTACAGAGGCTCATGCATAACTAATTAGTATTCAATTACAAACTCAAGAAATTTATAAAAAAAATCACTATGATTAAATTTCTATTTAAATTCAAATAGATCAATTAGTTTATCTATCTATTACTAGGTTTAGGGTTTGCTTGATTAATACTTAAAGTCGGATGTCAATTACATCGCACCCTAAAATGGAGCGAACAAATACAGAATAAAAACATTTTTATAGGATCATATATGAACGCGACAATATAGTTTGAAGAATTCGAGCAACATAGTTAAATTGCGAGGTACATATAGAGAGAGTAAGTCTTCGATTATATAATTCAAATATTTTAGAAGAATGAAAACCATGAGATATATAGGAATTGAATACTATTAATATAGTATGCATTAGGAGAAACCATAGAGGGAGATAATTACATATTTAGAGGCTTGAAAATGTATTAAAATTTTACTCAATGTTTCAAATTTCAACTTTTTCTTCTTTTTCCTTTTAAAAAAGTTATAAGTAAAGGTGCAACTAGAGCTACAACCAACGAAACGTTGTCAGTTTAATACTGTATCAAAATATTATATGGTATATATAGATACAATATTACTACTAATTTATGTACATATATTAAATCGTGAGCACTCCAATTAAAATTCATGACTTTGCCGCTAGCAGTATGGATATATTGTTATCTCCTGTATTCAGATTAGCAAACCAGAAATAATAAAAGATGAAAAGAAAAACACAAAGAACTATTCGAGTCCACAGAACCCACTGTGTGTCCTTAAGAAATTTAATCCCCTCAAGTACCCGAGGTTGCAGATTAATTCCTCCCAAGATAAAACGGATTAACCATTAAAGAAGTAGCGGTACCTCAAACTTCGATAATTTCAACGAACTCAAAATGACAGCAACGAATCACACACAGAGACACGATCGATCGATTTTGTTTTGTAAGAAATGTATGCAAAAGAAGGGAAGAATTCGAT
>NW_006239029.1:442688-443052 GCF_000226075.1 Solanum tuberosum | reverse complement strand
AACCCTTGAACTGTTTTTGGTTCTCATTGTTTTGTTCGTTTCAGCCATGAACATGTCTCGGTTTATAAGTGCGTAGAGAACTGGCCTTACCGAATTCTCCTTGAAGCAACTTACACTTCACACTTACATAGGCGATTTCTAAATGCGTTATCCCGTAGATACACTATTTGATATGTCGTATATCAAACTTAGAACCATTAAAAAGTCCTAATGCATTTATCCTTGTTACTGAACATTGTCGTGTCATATGAATGGACCATAAAAATAATTTTGACAATGTTGAACCGTCATTAATGACTTTGTTTGATCTTGTTGAACCTAGATCTTGGGATCTCCAGTCTTCTAGGTAGAGTTACCGCCACGA
>NW_006239029.1:439468-441263 GCF_000226075.1 Solanum tuberosum | reverse complement strand
AAGAAGAAATGTTACAAAATCAAACTCGTAGGAAGTAATTTGTCCATTGACATTTACTACGCCTCTGAATCTCTTTATTAAGTACATTCTCCTTTGGTTCTTTCCATGGTCGTTTAGACCCTTCACTTGACTATCCTACGGTTCGGACTTATGAACCATAAATCGACATGTTTTACTATTTGTAGCATATCCAATGAACATACAATCCAAAGTCTTAGGTCCTATTTTGACCCGTTTGGGAATAGTTCCCTCATTTTCATTTCTCATATGAAATAGACTGTATTGGAAATTGTTTGATCACTATCTTTCAAGAGTTATTGCTTGTATAAACTTTAAGGGATGACAAACAATTCTCTATCAGGATACAACAAAGCCTGAACAAATACAACTTTCTGTTGCTCCCTTTCTTAACAAACAAAAGTTTTTTTTTTTTTAATTTGTTACTCCCTTTACTAACAAACAAAACTTTTTGTTTCTCTCTTTCTGAACAGACAATTTTTTTTTTTGTTGTTGTTCTCTTTTGCTATGTTAATGATAGCACCCCCCCACAAATTTTGTGGTAAACCTGAACTTATAAATAGGACATTCAAAATTTCCTTCAAAGTTCAATTTTTTGTAGTCAACAATTTCATTAGATTGAGGTGAGAATGTGCAGTAATTTGATGGATGATTCCATTTTCCAAATATATTTCTGCAAAAGAAGATTCATATTCTCCACATCTACCACTTCTAATCATGACAATCTTTTTATCCAACTGATTTTCAACTTCAGTTTTATATTGCCAATATGTTTCTATTGCTTCATCCTTACCATTCAACAAATAAACATAACAATATCTAGTGCATTTGGCAATAAAATTTATGAAACAATTTTTCCCACCACGAGATGGTGTTGACTTCATATCACAAATGTCAGTGTAAATCAATTCTAAGGTATTAAACTTCCTCTCAACAACACATACTTGACATTTTGATTTATTGCACTAGAAGTTAGGCAAAAACTTCTAAGTTGATCAGTTTTTGCAAGGTTTTGTAATTGACATGTCCCAATCATTTATGTCACAAACAATTTGATTCAACCAAGTAAGAACAAACAGAAATACTAAGTTTGAAAAGACCTTCTGTGAGGTAACCTTTTCCCACAAATATTTTGTTCTTTACTTTTTATAATTTTCTCAAATACATACATTGTTTTAGAGCAACACCTTGTCATATGTCCTTTTCAGAAGGACTTTTCCATAACATTCAATTTGTTATAGAATTACCCATGATCATAGTCTCATCCCAATAAGGGTAATATGACCCAAATGTTTGTTTTACAACAGAAACATAACAAATCACTGTTCACCAATGTTCATGTCTATACAAAAAAAAAATTATTGTTTTAATAGACATGAAAAATCACAATATTTTAAGTGAAACTTTTTCATAAAAGAATACAATTCTTTTGAACGAGTAATATAATTTTGTGGTTTTATACTAGTCATATCATATACTAGTAAAGAGAGACTCAATGACCACAATATCAAATATACTCCAAAAATTTTGGGGGTCGAACATAATACAAGAATGTCATTAAATTTCATATCTTGTACTTTAAAATTTAAATTAGATAGTAAGTCTAATTTTGTCTTTATCACAAGTAAAGAACCCCCCACATTTTAAATATGTTCTAAAAAATATTTTTCAAGTATTTGAAATTATTTTCCACATATTTTTTCCCATGCTTACACATTGGCAACATGAGGCCTTCTTTTGGAGATTTAATTATAAACACCCATTGCAGGCACAAAAA
>NW_006239029.1:420406-438036 GCF_000226075.1 Solanum tuberosum | reverse complement strand
CAGAAAAATGAGAGAAAATCTCTCTATTTATAGCCAACAAAGGGTAAAGGTCACAACCCTTTGGAAAGAAGACAACCTTTCAGAAAGAAGACAATCATTTAGAAAGGTCACAACACTTGAGAAAAGGCATAACCTTTCAAACGGTCACAATCCTTTAGAAAGGACACAACCTTTCATAAAGCTCACAACCCTTCGGATAGTCACAACTCTTCAGGAGAGTCACAACCCTTCATTTCCTGTTCACACCTTTAAAACCCAACATATACTACTAGGAAAACAATACAACAACTACTACTATTAGTACTACATCTAATCTAAAGCAATCTTCAGGTCATAAGCCTGGTTGACCAATTTCTCTACCCCGTTTCTTCTCCTTCTCTTTTGAACTCCGAAAACCAAGATTCGACTTGCATGTGTTAAGCATATTGTATGAGTAGCATGATGCTCACTTCTTAGCGCTTAGGCAACTACCTAAAAGTAAGTTTTTTGCTCTTTTCCTCTTACATAACAACGATGGAGGAGATAGTAAGAAAGTAGATCGATTGTATGAATTTAATCTTAAATGACCATGTTGTCTTTTTATTAAAGTGCATCACCTACCAGTATAGTAAAACAAAAATAAGAAGTACTAGAAGTTCTATACTTATTATATTAGCATATAAATCTCACACGAGACCAAAAAAATTCTAAAAACATGTTATTTGAAGTGAACTTGCTAGCATGACCAAAAAGATATTATCAACTAATTAATCTCGCCATTTCAATTTGTTTTTCTGTTTTAATTTGATAAAAAAATTAAGAAAGTAAAGAAAATTTTTGAATCTTGTGATCTTAAACTAAATATGTGTAGAATGTACCAAAATGTCCTTTAATCTTGTGATTTTAAACATGACTTGTAAAAAGTTAGAATTAAGGAGTTGCCAAATAAAGAAAGTGACAATTTTTTTTGAATGGACTAAAAATTAAAGTAAAATTCAAAAATTGAAACGGAGGGACAAAGTGATAAATATTGTCTGTATCGCGAAAATAGTCGAGACTAAATTATTTTAAACTCAAATTGATAGATTATCAACATCTTGCTTAATTACATCTCCCTAAGATTTTGACTACATTAGTTATTGACTTGCTATAAAGGTAGATTGACTTGCTATAAAGGAAGATTTTCAAAATCTAATATTCTCCCTCTATATTTAACTATTTGGCCAAATTTTATCCTTCATTTTGTATAAGGTGGTAGAACAAAAATTCAAAAATCTCTTCTTCTTCTTCTTTTCTCTCAAAATCTTCAAAGGCTAAGAGATGGATTGTGAGATAATTCCTAATGTAGATGTTCCTTCGGCCTATGTTGGCCTCAGAATTCTCTTGGTTGATCCTGATAAATCTTCTTTATCAAATATAGCAGCAATTCTTGAAGAACATTCCTTTAAAAGGTACAATAATTTTATGTCTCTTTTAGTTTTCTCTCATATGTGTTAAGCCTTTCCCCCTTAGTTTTTGTTGGATCTTCTAGGTAAATTCTCTACTTATAGTCTATAGTTAAAGAAGTGAATTTCTGTAAAATTGCTTATTGAAGCTTGTTTATAAGATACATGAAACTTATAGATCGAATTTAATTTTTTTTGGGTAGATTTGAGTGTTGAAATTCGAAGAAGAAAATTATTTTATTATTGGCAAAAAAAAAATGAGATGCACATAACTAAAACTTTTAGTAAATTTTAACATGTGTTTCAGTCATGTATGACTAAGTGCAGGTATGGATGAATAAATTACAACAATGCTTAATAAGATTGTTAGATTTGTTGTTGTTTTAATAAATTGATGGTTGAAATTTTTGTTTATGATGCTTGAGAACATAACAAATGGATATGACTAGTTAATTTATGTCATTAAATAATCTACGTAATGGATGTTTGAGAACATAAGATTTTTCTAAAATTTTAATTTGAATTGTCAAACAAGAACATTTAATCATTTGTTTAAACGCTCAATCGAAGCATATTTAGTTTAAATATCTAAATAAATTTTATTGTCAAGTGTAAAAGGTTATCGATAACTATATTCACTTAATCGTCAAATTTATCAAAGCTGAGTTGTACTTTAATTGGAAAAGAATCAGTTGGATTCTTAGGCAACAAGATTAAATTAATTAACTTATCAAATACTTTAATGATATTAGTCACCTAGCATCAATCAAATATTTCTTTCTTTACTTCTAATGTAATATTATTAGTCAATTCATACTACCTTTATCTGTGTAATAACATAAAGGAAAGGGAAGGTGTATCACTGATTATTATGAAAGTATCCACAACATACATATATTTTTTTGTGATATTTTCTAAGCTTGATTTTTGTTTATAGTAACTGCGATCGAACAAGCAACTATAGCTTTATTTATTCTCCGGGAACATATCGACCAATTCGACTTGGTCATGGTGGATGCCAACATGCTTGAAATGGACTACCTTGAATTCATCAAGTCCACTCAACTCATCAAAGACAAACCAATTATTTGTAAGATCATCTCCTCAAAATCTTAATTATTTTACGTAATTTAGTCTGTGCTATTCATTAATTCAAAAGTGTATTTAAATGTGTTAATATAACACAACATTATTAAACTTTATCTACTATAATAATATTAAAAGATTGACTTCTAAACACATTAGTGTTACTTGTAGTTTCTATTTACATATATATTTGGTCAAATTCTTTATTTATATAAGTTCCTTACAAAGTAGTGTTTATAAATTTGAACATCTAACTTCCTCGACAATTTTAGATACCTCATTTAATTAATATTTTGTTCTTGATTTTTTATTTTTGGTTTAGTGATGTCTCCAGAGGTGACGATCGAAATGATAAAAGATGCACCAACACAAGGGATATGCTTCATTTTTAAGAAGTCGCTCATTTCATCATTGAAACTCAAGGATGTATGGAAGCATGTGAAGTGGCACAATAAAAAGGCAAATGAGAAATCACAACACTACAACGCTAATCAAGTTTATGTAATGGACAACACATCTTGTCCTACGAAAATGCAAGACAGAAAGGGAAAAAGCATAGCGAATTGCTCTAAGACTTATCAAGATCAAGAGGTTGGGCCTTTAATAGAAAAAGATGAGGCAAAAAGGTCTAAGAGATTCAGAAGTACTAATGAGGAGGCACAAGTTAAATATAGTGGTCCTTCAGAAAAAGAGGAGGATCATTCTTTGCTTTCGAAAATAAGTACAGAAAGACCAGAAAAGAAAAGACGAAACCTAAAATGGACAACAGAGCTTGATAAGAAATTAGATAAGGTTGTTCGCGAGCTAGGAGACAAAGGTAAGTGTTCAAAGATTTTGTTTTTATTCCGGCAGAGAGAAGTAGAAAAAATAAGAATGTTGGTTAAGGAAAATCCTAAGTTGACATTTTCTGAATGTTCACAATTTTACTATTAAATTCTTATTATTGTCTTACCATGTTGATTTAGCTGGTCCTAAAAATGTGCTGGAGAAGATGTGTGTGCAGGATTTGACTATGGGATGTCTCACCTACCGTCTAAAGGTATCCAAGTATGAAAAAAACATTTATGATTCAAGGTTTTGTCAATTTTTCCTAATATTTTTCATCTAATGTAGAAATACCGATTCCAAAAACGACAAGCTTCGAATGTTCAACCAGTTCCTTCAACGAACTTCAACGACGAACAACATTCCAATGTGTTGAATTCAAGTAACTTCAATGAATCATTTCAAGGAGCAGACATACCTCAACCACCAGAAGTTCCTTTTGTAGCTTTACCAAGTTCAAAAGATTCTTCTTTGAACGAGTGCGATGATTGGATTAATGAATTTCTACAACTTGATGATTTTGAGCTGAAATTAAGCTAGTAAATCAGAGTGTCAGATCCTACAACTTGCTAGATTACATGCCCTTTTTGAAAGCTCAACTCAAACATTCCTAGTTGTTCAATAGTTTTTATTGATCTATTGTAGAACTCAAACAATCTTCAACTTTTGTTCTTTTGCATATGAAATGATTGTATGAATATTTTATTTTTCATTTTGTTGTGTATGCTTTACTCATAAGACATGGATCACCTTCTTGAATCAATTTTCAATATGCTCGCATCATGCCTTCTTCTATTTTATTTTATTTTTTGTGAAGAAGAAGTTGGTGTGATTTCTTCTATTGATGTTTTATGAAGGAATAATATAATATCAAAGAACAAAAGTGATTATAGAACAGGCAAAGATACTGATTATCTCGTAGCTTCCCAACTAGTCAACTGTTGTTTCCAGGAATAAATAAACAGATTTGAAAGTGCAGAACTTTATACTGGTTGGGATCCAATGTGGATCTTACGTCCAGTCCGCTTGGGTTGCAAGGGTGTTCTCTTCTAGCCTTTAGAATCTTTGTAGTGAGTACAAGTTTGAGTATAGTTCCTATGTCTACACTCATCTTTTTCTTTTGATACAAAGCCTTGCCAACAATATTTTTTTCTTCTCTCTTTTTTGTTTAAACAGTAGAAACTAAGTAATACAATGCTTGTTAAAAATAGAGTAGATAATGTAGGACGATTCAGACTCGTTGTACACCTTCTTCTTTCACAGACGCAGCTTTTAAAGTGTTAAGACTTGAATCTTCTAAATGAAGAGATAGCAACCCAAGAGATTTGATCCTAGGAAAAGAAGGCAATGGAGATCCTTATTTTCCAAGAATAATGTTAAGGCTAATCTTCGATTTCCTTTTTGATTGTCCTTGATCTCTTTATTGAATTCTTGCTGATTGTCATCTTCCTTGATTGATGAATCTAAAGCAACAAACATTAAGCAATCAAACCAACATCAGTAGTATTCATTCTCCCCCTTTGGCATCAGCAAAAAGGAAAGAAGAAAGCATCCAACAAAAGCAGAAAACACACAGCAGTTTTAAGAAGGGCAACACAGCCTATTACAAAACAGAGTAGCAAAACAAAACAGAGAGCAGGAGTTTGAAACATAAGAGCAAACACATTAACGAGGACGCAAGAAGTAGTTAAGTGTGTTGACAATAACGGTGGACATCTCCTCAAACTTGGAGGAAAGAGAAGTGGAAATGGCTTTGGAGCCAGTCTGAACCTTAGTCGCAATCTTGATAGCCTCTTTGACAATCTGATCGATCCTTAGCATATGCGAGCCACATCTGCACCTGTTTTCTTAGTTACATCCTTCATATTATCTATCTTGAGGTGAGCAACAAGTAGGAGATCTTTAAGAGAGTCCACCTGTTCCCCATGGCAGTCATCATGGTCATAAGGTCGCTTACCTGAGTGAAAGTGATAGACATAGCATCCAATTTTGCATTCATATAAGCAAAGATTCTCCAGAGCAGCATTAAGTTTTGCAGAGGATACAGACGTGGGAAATGAGGGTTTTGACTTCAGATTCTTTGCAGCAACATCTTCTGAATCATTCTTAAGAACCCAAGAGGAATCATTACGAGAGTATCCCATGCTAACACAGGTACGAGAATTGTAGCATTGTTTGATGAAAATAGGAGGGAAGTCACCAAGACACATGAAGTGAGATTCCAGTATGCGAGTTATGAGCATACCAAAGGGTAGACTGGAGGGTTAAGAAATAACATACACCATGGCTGAGAGGATAAACGAGAAGAGATGAAATTTTATCCGAGAAACAAGACAGTATGTGAGCAGAGTGTCACGCTGAGTGAACATAGAGTGAGAACCAGCTCTAGGAAGGAGGGTAGTAGCAACAATATGGGCAATACCACGAGTCTCAAAAGATAGATATTTGGGACCTAGATGAGAAGGAATGGTAGCAGAAGGGTAAATAACGAGTTCATGTTTGGCCTGTTCGAAAGAGACATCGCATTCAGAAGGCCAACAATTTTTGGGAGGATCCGTGATACCAGAACAAGAGATATCAAAGATAGAGTCAAATTTTTTGCAGTCAAAAAAGATGCGCTTACCAAGTACTAAAGATTCAATTTTTCCTGCCTTAGAAGAATGGAGGTTTGCATAAAAAATAAAGAAACAGAGAGTTGCGTAAATAAAGAGTCACATTCAGAAGGAACGTAATTAAAAGTAAGAAACCCAATATACCAGGCGTGAGAAAAAAATTGAAAAAGGAAAACATTCAATACACGAAAGAACTTAAACAATTTAAGGGATTTTCAATGATGTTTAAAGATTTTCGGAGTGCAAAATCTTTCTTCTAAAGGAGGTTTCGTAAAAATATCAATCAGTTGAAATTTTTGTGCTAATAAAAGATATTTCAATGTCTCCATTAAGAACATGATCACAAATAAAATGATGCTTAATATCAATGTGCTTAGCAAGAGAATGATGCATAGAGTTTTTTGAAAGACAGATAGAACTAGAATTATCACACATGTAGTTCTTCCAAGGAAGCCTTTACTCTAGCAGTCGACAAGTTTCTAGCCATGACCGAACCTCTTCTTTGAGAAGCTTTCCAAATTGTACGCCCATCAACTGACAAATAATGTACAGACAAATAAATTGTGGCTATCCTTTTAGAGTCATCATGCAAGGTTAATGGCAAAGTAGAGCTCCAAAATAACATAATCTTCTTACTGGACCATGTTGTTACGTGTAAGGAGAGACTTCTTATACCACTGTAAACATGGCTATATGTTGGAATGGTAGCAACTGAACATATAGAATCAATATGCACAACAGGGGAATGCATAAACCACTGCCATCCCGTATCCCACATTCGATTGATGTTATCAGAAGATCTATGCAAACAAAACATTCTAGTCATATCCATCAAAATTTCTCGTACATTACTTGTGTGACCAGTTAACTTCAGGGTCTTCAGACTTATCCCTGGATCCCATATGGGAACAACCAGTCCATTTCCAATTAATTCGAGAACTTGCTCTTAATTCCTACGAATACATGTACTACTTGGACATGATCCCTTCTGGACATTTTATCAAACAAGTAGAAGCAACTCTAGTTTTTTTAATTTCCACATATTCAAGTAATGTATTAAGGCATACACTGGACAGATCAAGCTCTCGAGTACACTCAAAGATAAGAGAATCGAGTTTTACCTGTGGATCGTCAAGTATATGAAAGTCGTGAGGCCAAATTATCTCTGTCTCATCGCAGTTCAGGCCTTCACCTCCTAGAGATGTATCACTTCCAATACGAATGTCGCACACACAATCAATGCTGTGTAAGCAACCTCCTGCACTTCCTGGAGATGTAAGATCAGTTTTGATACAAATTGTACACTCAAAATCAATGTTGCATACACAACATATTATACTTCGCAAAGATGTAGCATCGATTCCGATACAAATGTTGCACTTGCAATTGACTTTGCATACACTACGTTCAGTTTCATCAGAGTTCAGATTTGGTACTGGTGTTGACCTCCTTGCTATGGCGTTCAATCATTCTAGGATCAATTCTAGTGTTCCCTTAATGCCCACCTCTGCTTCATTGAGTTTTCTGCCGCCAGTGGTCAATCTCTCAAGAATCTCGCCCTGTTTGTTAAGTGGATTGTTCATTGTTAATCTTCACGCACAGGTCGCAGAACCAAGGATCATATACCAATTGTTATGATCAAACTAATTAAACTCAGAATTTAAACTAAGCAAATCAAACTCTTAACAGTTTTTTTGGGGAATTTTCTCGGGTTTATATTAAGCAAAACTGAACTCAATTACAGAATAGAAATTACTAATATGAAATGGAAATAACTGAAATACGGAATCTCCATAGATGAGATAAACTTGTAACATGTAACAGAAGAAGAAAGAGGAGAATTTAGGGATAGGAGAAGAAGAGGAAGAATAGTTTAGAGAGAATTGAGGAAGGTGAGGAAAATACCCAACTGATCGATGCCCCTCTTTGCTCTTTCCGGGACTTAGTTATAGGATGCTGATGCTCACGTGCAATCACAGCCCTTCAGCTTCATAAACTCCAATTAAATCTCATGCGTCCAGGTATTATAATTCTATTCGTCGTTTCTTTATTCTTCACTTAGCTCATTTATTCAGGTCATGACATTCCCGCCCAGATCAAACAATCCTTTACCCAAATGATGATTATCAAAAGTCTGTCCCATCCAGGTTCATGACAAACTCATAATCAAGAATTTAGAATTCATAAATAATAACTCGACTCATATAAGAGATTCTCGAAACTAAGGGTATAATCCTAGATTTAACTCTTACTGACTGAATTAAGATGTAGGGCGTGAGGAAGAACTCAGTCCATCACTATGTATTACATACCTGGAAGAACAAAGTTCTTGGTGAAACTGAGATTGGCTTGAAAACCATAGCTTTCTCCTCTTGGATCCTTGCTCTAAGACTTCAATTGAACTTTCAAATATGGCTGGAGATGTTTGACAGAAAACTCATCATCTGAAAGCATGGTCAAGCAAACATCTCTGGCCATATTTGAAACTTGAATTTAAGTATGCATTGCTCTTGATGACAATTACCTTGATATCGAAGACTTGGAACTACATTGATAGACAAACAATTTTCCTTCCTCACTACTATCTCGAGAGAAGCAATTGGCCTGGGATGATGTCATTGGTTCGTTTCTTCTCTTTTCCTATCGGGAACTTCCTTTCTGAGTCGACATGCTTCCTTGTTCGTGAGAATTTCCTCCATTCTGTGTTGTCTCCTCACTAAGCACTCTTCTTGACATTTCTACCAATTGAATTTAGATGGTTTGAAAAGAAACACATACTTATTGAATAGTAATTCATTGACAATAGGTTTATAAACATCAACAGAATGCATAAGCTTTGAAGAACAAACCAAACTTACCTCTAAGCAGACAGGCAAAGAAAAACGCAAGCTTGAGATATTTACCTCCAAGAACTCAAACATGTGCAGCAGAACTATACAACAACATACCCTCAGCTAAAAAAGTGAGTTATTCAGGAAAAAAATGCAGCAAACCAAGAAACGTGAAGCAGAACTGTAATAACAGAAAAGAGATTCCCACATAATACAAACAGAGTTGCAAAGAAATTCAATGGCTCTATCAAAATCAGAGAGAAAAAAATCATTAGCTTCTCAACCATATGTAGTGGGTTCTGTTATCAACTTAACTTAGATGTTTTTATTAACAATACATACTTTGCTGAATTGTCATTCACAAAGAGTTGATTCACTCATCAACTGAGTTTAGATGGTTCGAAAAGTAACATATACTTAAAAACAAACCAAACTTCCCAAGATGAGGCACCCAACAATTTTTATAAACATAATTACTAGAAATGTGATCTCTTTCCATTAATCGGGTAACAAGGAATTACATTATGGAGACCATAACAATCAGAAACAAAAGTAACCCCAACTTCAAAATACCCTAACCCCACAAACTAAAACACTACCTACAACCACTAACACCCTAACCTCCAAATCCATATAAGGTCCTTCCCTGCCTCTTAAAGGCATACACAACATCCCGTTAACTGGCATGCTCAGTGTATGTAACAGTATCACGAATCATACTGTGCCGGTTGATGTCGCACCCTGCAGTAGAAATCAGGAACTCCCTATTATCTTTGGTGTCTTCTCTTTTAATTTAATATGTCTCTGGAGTTGTGCATCACATGAGGTGGCCACACCAAAATTGAAAAGCAAAAAAAAAAAAAGAAGGAACTTGTGAACAGAGATTATCAGTATTTTAGAAATTGTCACAATAATGACAGAAAACATACAAAGTTAATATTAGAGCCTGCTGAGAACTATTCATTCAACCACTACAACTTGTCACTAGACTACCACTAACTAATTAACACCTAACCTATATGATATGCTCTGTATTACTCCACCAATTGTGAACTTTCATTTCGCAACATCACCAAAATGGGGGAAAATAACACAATGAAATGAACGAACTCATACCAATCATGTGTCACTGTAAGTGGAGATGGATAATTTCTAATTGGAAATATAGTCCTTCGTCAGTGAAGTACTGATGAACATCCGCTCAATTCTCTATTCTTGTCCGATATGTATCATAAACAGCGAATGCCCATCAAATTTGAAACTGATTTGCACAGTTCGATAAAGTGATAAGTGACATTAAAGAGTACAAAGAAATTACCTGGTAAACAAATGCATATCACCTAAACTGTCATATATTCACAAAGAATTGATTCAAATGTCCCTTGAAATTTAGATGGTTTGAAAGGCACCACATACTTATTGAATAGTCATTGATAGACGACGATTCCCTCAGGTGAGATGCGTTATAAGGAGGTGTGAGGAAGATGCCGCGGAGGAGGTACACAGCTGATATTAAAGATCCCTTCCAGAGAAGTTTCTGGCTCAAGACTTTTGATGCATCGAAAAAAGCTTCTAGGGCTTATGATACAGCAGCGAGGAGGTATCACAGCCACATAGCCGTAACTAAATTTCCACAAGATAACCTCAGAGGTCACCCTTGCACTGTCAAAGAGCATGTCAAACCGTCATCGAATATTAAATGTATGACATTTCGTAAGTCCCTTTTCTTTTAATTTCCTTTCAAATTCAAAAAATATAAAAGGAAAATGAAACAATAAGAGAGGACCAACTTTGTTAATTTCGAGAAATCTATGGATCAATTCTGATTCTTTCTTGTTCTCTTGATACTTTTTTGATCGAGATGTATAGATCCTTGATTCTTTTCAGATCAAGATGTATAGACCCTCAATTATTTTCCGATCGAGATGTATATATCCTTGATTCTTTCCCGATCGAGATAGCTAGATCGTTGATTCTTTTTTGATAGCGATGTATAGATTCTATTCATTGATCAACACGAAAATGTGAGTCGATGTTTGGTTCCGCACTGAATCATCATTTTAATGCTCTGAATATCCATAAGAATGTTGGAGCTCTATTCTTTTGTTGTTGGTTTTTTGCAAACAAGCTTCTCGAGAAAATCGCGGGTGTTTTGGAGGTTATCTAGAGTAAAATTAGTTACCTCATGTGGCCGTGATACCTCCTCACCGCCGGTCTTAAGCCCTAGCAGCTTCTTCGGTGTATCAAATGTTCCAAGCAAAACACTTCTCCTCTGGCCAGGATCACTGATCTCAGTTGTGTACCTCCCCCGTGGCATCTTCCTCGCACCCCCTAAAACGCATCTCACCTGATGGAATCGTCGCCTTGCTGATTTTCCTCCTGCGTCATTTGAAACCGATAGAAGAATTTTTTTATATGATGAAATGAATGAGTGAGCTAAAAAAGAAGAGGGGGAGTGGTTGATATAGAGATCTCTCAGGGGGGTTTCTTGATGGAATCGCCGCCTTTTATTTTTCCTCTGCATTATTTGGTACACAGAAGAAACCTTTTATATGAAGAGAAGAAGAATGAATGAGCAAAAAAGGAAAAGGGAGAGTGGTTTATATAGTAGACAGCTTTCAAGGGGGGTTTGTGAATACATGATATTTGAGTTGTTTAGGAAAACATCTACTAAATTATTTTAAAATTAGAAAAATGACTTCTCTAAGGAAAATAAATTTTATTAATACATTCCAAATTCAACATTTGTCGGATTATATATTATTTGCTATTAGAAGAGTGAGTGAGGATCTAGAATCAACATGATTGTTTCATCAAATTAAAATTCAATATTGAGGGCAGTTTGGACTCTCAACAACATTAGGTAGACGTGTCATTTAAGCCTCATTTGTTTTCATTAAGATTTAAACGTCTGAATCTGAATGAATGATTAAAGAAAACATGACTTGCAATCACAAGGAAACAGAGAAATAAAGAATTTCAATACCATTATACACCAACAAGGGGAACCGCTCCGCTTTTATTTCTTGTGTTACTCTTCAGTATATGTTTGCACATTTTGTGTATTGCATTCCACAATAAGATAAAGTAGTTGTCTTTTCCACATTACGAATATTATGTAGGAACTTTTTAAGCTTCTTCATTTATTTGTAATACATTGTTACTACCATTCTCTTTTTTTTGGGTTTGTCAGAAACAAAAAAATACATAGAAATTGGCAGTCAGCAATGACAACATGTACCTTAGATTGATGAGACAGTAAATGTGGTTGTGAGCACTGATAGCCTGTTGCAAGAAAAGCAATCAATTATCAAAAGAAATGACGAACTCAATATATTACTAGGCTCCAAGTGCATGAAATCTTGATGAAGCTTAGAGTGTCTCAAATATTGGAAATATTCATACAAATTTGTATAAATGTGTCTCAACTTTTGAAAAGTTACCTCAGCTACATAAATCTCCATTGCTGATCATGTATGGTTGGGCATCATGTAGGGTCCCTAAGATTTTAGCATTTCCAGCCCAGCTTGCTGGATTGGTGGATGTCATTCATAGCCCTATCGATACCTTTGCACTCACCAACAAGCAAGGACGCTGCTAATAATGGAATCTTGTCTATTCTTCAAGTTGAGCCAACCTTACTCTGCCATGTGCATCAAAGTTCAAAGAAGATATCCCCTTGAATGTCAGATCCCTCTAGTCCAAGATTCTCAAGATTTAATGAGCCTCATGTTGTCTCCGCAATAACACATTGAAATTGTCCAATATAATCCCAAGAGGATTGTGCATCTCCAGAAATTCAATGTCAACAATTGACTCCTTCACAAACGATACATCTGAAGTTGAAGAATCAGCTGAACCAGGAGTCAATTTGGATTTATATTTGCAGATCTCCTAGATTGGCAAAATGAACTCGCAAAAAGAATATCATGAAATTCCATTGAAAGACACTACCGCACATCTTAAAGATTTCCAAGAGGTCAATCTTAGTATGGAACTGAAAGCCTAATCAATTTTGACCTACCTCTGCACATTATAATTTTGAAAGGCAAATGCAGTATCAATCCGACCTAACAATGCCTTGTTTCAGAAATAATTGTTGAGGCACATGCATCATGCCTAGGTATTAGCAAAAGAATCTTCCATGTTTCAATGGGAAAGAAACCTTGGCTTGTGCATCATTTTGGCTTTCTTCTCAAATACCTATTTTTAAGATCATTGCTTATTAATCATGTATAGACGAACAAGTTATAATCATTATTAAAGTTTCTCCGCCACATAACAGGATAATTTAGTAGAATTATAACGAAGCAAGCTTGGCAGGAAATGACCAAATACCAAAGGGACAGAAGTGACTCGATGTCCTATAAATAAACATGATACGAACTGGCTACAATCATGAATTGCAAAATACATCAGCATTTTTATGATTCTTTCAGCATATATTATTTCTACACATTAATAGAACACAACTTTAGTTAGCACAACTAAAACCTTAAAAGTTCCTATACTCCATGTTTACAGGGTAGGAGAGAGTTTGTCAACTTACCAACTAGTAAAATGTTTACTCCTATGTCATGCTGCAGGATTAGAGCAACCACAAATAGCCAAGCTCCAGCAGGTGTATCAGTCATACCAGTTCCACCAGAATGATTTAGGAGAACCAGCAAGTTGAAATCTCAAGTCTAAAATCCCCAAAAGAGAACCCTAACAGGAAGGCTGTTCGCAAAGGAAACTTGACGTAAATTTCAAAAACAACAAATCCAAGTAATACTCTATGGTTTTATAATGTCTGAATTAAACTGGAATAATAATACAGCTACAGTTGTACCTGCATCATGAAAAGATGCAGGTCGAATAACATCAGTACATTGAATGTACGAGTATGTAATATAGCTGAGGAAAATAAATAACTGAACTGAAGAGGCTGAAGCAACATACTCAACTGAATGTAAAGCATAAGTAGAAATAAAACCATTTAAATGATTTACTAATAAAATGTTAACTCAATGAAGTGTCAAATATAAATATGATAATGAAATACCCTTTACTCAATCAGGGAGATTCTTTAACCGACAACCATCACTATGAGCTTTGAGATGATACAGCATCTCGCCCACGTTGTCAGAATTGTCTTGTACCTTGTCGGGGTATTGAACATACTCAACTCATGGATCCATCTAATAGGCGTTCTCAGAGGCAGTGAGGAGTCGCCCAAATGTCAATACGATCCTATCCCACACTAGCTACATGGTTTATGGGGAATGTGAATTGACTAAACTCTTCCCCATATCGATACTCAATACTATTCTCAAAATATATGACTCAATGCTCAAGTAAAAATACTCTCTGGGTTGAGATAAGTTCTCAAAAGGGCCTCTTTAAGAGGTAATTGCTCTGTACTCAATTTCTTGTAATCCCTGAAAGCTCTTTATACCATTCTGAAAAATAGTACTTTCTTTTCAACATAAAAATGATACTTTTGGGAATCCTTTAGTTCCCTTAAACTCTTGTCAAAATAGACATTTATACTTTAACTTGCTATTGAACTCATGCTAACTTCTCAAAAATAAATTTAAGGAAAGATGCTTGTTTTAAAGATTCTCAATCAAAACTCAGAAAGCAGGGTTCATGTGGGATTATCAACATGAATAATTACTCAAAGATCTCAAAGCATAATATAGTGCAATTATTCATAATCAAGAATTTAGAATTCATAAATAATAACTCGACTCATATAAGAGACTCTCGAAGCTAAGGGTATAATCCTAGATTTAACTCTTACTGCCTGAATTAAGATGTAGGGCATGAGGACGAACTCAGTCTATCACTAGGAATAACCATACATACCTGGAAGAACAAAGCTCTTGGGAAACACAGAGATTGGCTTGAAAACCTAGCTTTTTCCTCTTGGATCCTTGCTCGATGACTTCATTTTAAGTTTCAAATATCGCTGGAGATGTTTGTCAGAAAACTCATCATCTGAAAGCATGGTCAAGCAAACATCTCCAACCATATTTGAAACTTGAATTGAAGTCTCGTTGTTGCATTTAACGCTTGATCTGAGCTTGATCCATGAAACACTCGCGTAAACAAGAAAGATGTCAGTTTAGAAGCAAAATTGGTGCTCAAGATTAAGATTTCAATGGATGATAATAATCTATAATATGACTTGGAAGATTTCAAAGGAAACTTGGCATAAATTTCAAAAACAAGAAATCCAAGTAAAACTCTAGGGTTTTATAATGTATGAATCAAAACTCGAATAATACAGCTACAACTGTAGATAGAAGATCTTTGGAGCATTCCACGAGAACAAAATATGACAATATCAGAGAAGAAGATGTTTCAAACAATCATTACAGATGTTCAGCTGAAGTTCTACTGAAGTAAAACTGAATTTCAAAAAGATCAAATTGAAGTTTAACCAACGAAACAACTGAACAAAATCTCTAACTTGCACAACTACATCAACTGAAATTAAGGGTAACAACAATAAATTCCTTGAATATGTCAAAGGAGAGCAGTAAGTAACTTAACAACAAAAACATAGTGTGAATATTGCTAGCTGAAGACTAGAGGGTGTTTAAACAATTAATCGACTGCAATTATAGTTATGCATAATGCTAGGAACTAAAAAGGCCAACAAGAGGTGTGTAAGTATTTCTTCTCATATGAAATACACCAACAAATTTAATCTTATATTATGTTTTAACCAATAAGAAGACATGCAAGAAAAAACACAAGCTTCAGATATTTACCTTTAAGAACTCAAGCATGTGCAGCAAAACTGTACAACAACAACAACAACATGCACTTGCCCCTACCTTTGGGGGTAGAGAAACTATTTTCGATAAACCCTCAGATCAAAAAAATGAGGTTAGCCGAGCCTTTTATTGGTACATTGATCAATAAGATCTCTAACTTGCACAACTTCATCAACTGGCACTAAGGATAACAAAAATAAATTCAAAGAACACATCAAAGCAGAGCAGCAAGTACCTGAACAATAAAGACATGTAAATATCTCAAGTTGAAAGACTAATGTTAGTTTAATCAATTATTTGATGGCAATTATAATTATGCATAACAATGCTGGGAACTAAAACGGCTGAAACAACAACTACATACCCTGTGAAATCCCACAAGTAAGGTGTGGAGAGGATAGAATGTACGTAGACATTACCAATACCTCGTGTAGGTAGAAAGGTTGTTCCCGAAGGACCCTCGGCTCAAGAGGTGTATATTGCAATTATTTCTTCTCATAAGAAATACACCAACAAATTTAATCCCAAGTTTTAAACCAATACGTGACAGGCAAAGGTAAAAAATAAGCTTGAGACATTTACCTCTCCAAAATCAGAAATGTGCAGCAGAACAATAATATAGAAAATATATCCCCACATCTAAGAAACAGAGTTCTAGAGAAACCCAATGGCTCTAGCAAAATCAAAGAGAAAATTAGCACAATTTCTCAGCATATGAATTGAAACGGCTTATCTACCTCCACAAGGTAATGGAAAGGTCCGCATAAACTCTATCCTCCCCAAACCTCACTAGTGGGATTTCACTGGGTATGTTGTTGTTGTCTCATCCATAAGAAGCTGGTTCGGTTATCAACTAAACTTAAAAGCTTTCAAGAGCAGTGCGTACTTCCTAAATTCATACTCAATATCATAGATACATAAAGATTTCTGTGGAAAATCGTATTCGCTGAAAGTCGTACATGCGGCTCGGAGGGAGATCCGTTATATCAGTACAAATTCTTGTCAGTCTGCAAGGGATATCGAAGACTTGGAACTACATTAATAGACAAAGCAGTTTCCTTACTCACTACTATCTCGAGAGAAGCAATCGGTTTGGGATGATGTCATTGGTTCATTTCTTCTCTTTTCCTATCGGGAGCTTCCTTTCTGAGTCCACATGCTTCCTTGTTCGCAAGAATTTCCTCGCTTCGGCGTTGTCTCCCCACTAAGCACTCTTCTTGACGTTTCTACCAATTGAATTTAGATGGTTTAAAAAGAAACACATACTTATTGAATAGTAATTCATTGACGATAGGTTTATAAACATCAACAGAATGCATAAGCTTTGAAGAACAAACCAAACTTACCTCTAAGCAGACAGGCAAAGAAAAACACAAGCTTGAGATATTTAACTCAAACATGTGCAGCAGAACAATACAACAACAACAGACCGCAGGTCAAAAAGTGAAGTTATTCATGAAAAAATTGCAGCAAACCAAGATACATGAAGCAGAACTGTAATAACAGAAAAGAGATCTCCACATAAGTGGGAGCACTACCTGCTATCTACCCGGGGATGCCATTGGGAGCAAAATCACAGTCCAAAGAAATTTGGAATTCTGTCTTGGAGAAATGTGAGAAGAAGATGGTCAGATGGAAAGCACAATATTTATCAAAGGGGGGCAGGCTCACTTTGATAAATGCAGTCTTGGATGCCCTTCCTACGTACATGCTAACTTTGTTCCCAATACCTGCAGGAGTAGTACAGAGATTGGATAAACTAAGAAGGGATTTTTTCTGGCGAGGAAACAAGAAAAGAAAGGGATGCCATCTGGTAAAATGGGAAGTTATGATCACCGGAAAAAACAAGGAGGATTAGGCATCAAAAATTTGAAGAACCAAAGCAAGGCTCTAAAGCTGAAATGGTTGTGGAGATATGCTCATGAACCACACTCAATGTGGAGCAAGGTGATTAAACTGAAGTACGGAGAGATGGATTCATGGGTCACCAAGGAAGCAACCAATCCCTATGGTGTTACTGTTTGGAGATTAATTAGGAACTGGTGGCCTTTCCTAAGGAATCATACTACTATAACAGTACACAAT
>NW_006239029.1:400941-420229 GCF_000226075.1 Solanum tuberosum | reverse complement strand
AGGGCTCCTCTAACCCTCAATTGGCCTTGGAGACAAATCTGGAAAACCAAAATTCCACTCAAGTGGCATGCTTCACTTGGCTGCTAGCAAAGGAGGCAGTACTAACACATGAGAATCTGAGGAAACGAAACAACATTCTGGTGACACATTGTTGTTTATGTGGGGAGGCAGAGACAGTTAGGCATTTGTTCTTACATTGCAAAATCACTGATCAATTGTGGAAGATTTTCATCAATCTCAGAGGCATTCAATGGACAATGCCTAGCAAGATTGTTGACACTCTCTCAAGTTGGGAGGAAGCAGGAATTGAGGCAAAGAACATAAGTTATTGGAGGACAATTCCAGCATGCATCTGGTGGACCATTTGGAGAGAAAGGAATGCTAGAAGCTTTGAGGATAGAAGCAGATCCCTACAAATGATCAAAACAGATTGTATTCTGTTATTATGTTTTTGGTGTACAAAGAGTTCCCCTGTAGATGCAGAAGCAATCCTAGAAGTATTAGAATCATATGCTAGGCTTGCTGTTTTTGTTCCTAGATTTTCATACGTTTTTGTAAGGGGCTTTCAGTACTACATAAGTACTGGTTTATAATACAAATCGTTACCTTCTCAAAAAAAAAAAGATCTCCACATAATACAAACAGAGCTGTAAAGAAATTCAATGGCTCTAGCAAAACCAGAGAGAAAAAGAAGGATTAACTTCTCAACCTTATCCTGGTCTTCCTGGTCTACTAACTGAATGTCAACTGAAACAAGTGGAGAATTACCCTGATGCTCCTCCTGGTTTTCTCAATTACCCTGATGTCCCTCCAGGTTTCCCAAATTACCCTACTGTTCCTCCTGGTTTCTGGAATTACCCTGCTGCTCCTCCTGATTTCCCGAATTATCCTGGTTTCCCGAATTACCCCGCTGCTCCTCCTGGTTTCATGAATTACCCTGCTGCTGCACTTGATTCAGTTGACATTCAGTTGGTAGACCAGGAAATTCAATGGCTCAAGCAAAGTAATGGGTTCTGTTATCAATTTAGAAGTTTTTAATAACAATGCATGCTTTGAAACTAATTTGCATGATTGGATAAAGAGATAAGAGACATTAAAGAGTACAAAGAGATTACCTGGTGTGCATACTTGTTAAACTGTCATTCACAAAGAATTGATTCAAATATCACTTAAATTTAGATGGTTTGAAAGACACCACATACTTACTAAATAGCCATTGTGAGACGACGATTCCCTCAGGTGAGATGCGTTATAAGGAGGTGTGAGGAAGATGCCACGGAGTAGGTACAAAGCTGATAATAAAGATCCCTTCCAGAGGAGACACTCTGTCTGGCTCAAGATTTCTGATGCATCAGAAAAAGCTGCTAGGGCTTACGATACAGCAGCGAGGAGGTATCACGGCCACAAAGCTGTAACAAAATTTCCTCAAGATAACCTCAGAGATTTTCTCGAGAAGTCTAGTTGTAAGAATGTCAATGATGATAATAATGATAATTCCAATCTTATGCTCCAAATTCAGACCAATGTTTTCAGGTCATCTTTCGAACGAGGCAGTGGTGGAGCTAACAACGACTGCAGTACTGTGCCTCTCAATCTTGAGATCACCCTTGCACTGTCCAAGAGCATGTGAAACCGTCATCGAATATTGAATGTATGACATTTCATAAGTCCCATTTTCTTTTAATTTCCTTTCAAATTCAAAAATATAAAAGGAAAAAAAAAAAGAGAGAGAGCTGGCCTCGTTTATTTCGAGAAATCTATGGATCGATTCTGATTCTTTCTTTTTCTCTTGATTCTTTCCGATCTTGATTCTTTCTAGATCGAGATGTATAGATCCTTGATTCTTTTCATATTGAGATGTATAGACCGTCAATTCTTTTCCAATCGAGATGTATAGATCCTTGATTCTTTTCCAATCGAGATGTCTAGATCCTCGATTCTTTTTTCATAGCGATGTATAGATTCTATTCATAGATCAACACAAAAATGTGAGACGTGTTTCTTTGCGTGATGAATCATCATTTTGTTGCTCTGAATATCCATAAAAATGTTAGAGCTCTTTTTTTAATTTCTTCTTTTGTTGTTGTTTTTTGCAATAAGCTTCTCGAAAAAATCTCTGGTTTTTGGATGTTATCTTGAGGAAAATTAGTTACCTCATGATGTGGCCACCTACCTCCTCACCGCCGATCGTAAGCCCTAGCAGCTTCTTCAGGTTATCAATAGTTTCAAGCCAAACACTTCTCCTCTGGGCGGGATCTCTGATCTCAGTTGTATACCTCCCCATGGCATCTTCCTCGCACCCCCTAAAATGCATCTCACCTGATGGAACCGTCGCCTTGTTGGTTTTCCTCTATATGATGAGAAGAATGAGTGCTAAAAAAGAAGAGAGAGTAGTTAATATAGATGTCTTTCAAGGGGATTTTCTTGATGGAATCGCCGCCTGTTGTTTTTCCTCTGCGGTATCTGATAAAGGGAAGAACCCTTTCTATGAACTATGAAGAGAAGAATGAATGAGCAAAAAAGGAAAAGGGAGAGTGGTTTATATAGACGCCTTTCAAGGGGGGTTTGTGAATGTCACGTGATATTTGAGTTGTTTAGGAAAACATCTACTAAATCCATTTAAAATTAGAAAAATAACTTCTCTAAGGAAAATAAAGAGTAGAAACTTACCATGGAGAGATGGTGTCCACAACCATGGATGGAGCTGGAAATCCAAGCGGCGCTCCAACTTCTCGTGATAGCGAGCTTGAGAAGAGTCTAGAACACTTCTTTGAACAATGCCTAGATTAGGAAACCTTTGATTCCTTGTATTGTTTTTGGGAATGGACCATTTGGGCCTGAATTGTAAGGAACTAGTTTCCTTTGCTTTTTAGTTAATAAAATAGGTCCAGATGTGGACCGAAAATGGTTTTATTAAAAAAAAAAACCATTAATACATTCCAAATTCAATATTTGTCGGATTATATATTCTACTGTATTAGAAGAGTGAGTTAGGATCTAGAATTAACATGGTTCCTTTATGAAATTAAAACTCATTATTGAGGGCATTTTGGACTCTCAACATCATTAGGTAAAAGAAGTGTCGTTTAGCCACAAACTAAACAGACACCGCACCATCTTGTTGTTTAGCCTCAAACTGAACAATCAACGCACAATCTTGCCTCTCTTTTCCACCTTTCCCCACAATGTTCTGATTTATTTTTCCTCTCTTTATCAAGTATTCAAGTTCCAGTGTTTGCTCTAACATTTGTTACATCGTTCACAACCATCATTTGATAATCCATTATTAAAAGAATTTAATGAGAGTTTGTATTTGTCGAAACACGAAGTGGTGTTGAAACTACTCATATACAATTACATATAGTGATCACAAAGCTTAAAATCACTAAGATGGAGCAACTAAAACCATAAAAGTTCCTATTTACAGGGCTGAGTTGAGTGATCATCTGAAATATCAAACCATAAAAGTCTATGGTTACATAATTTCCAAATAAAAACACGAATAATACGGGTACAACAGCTAACAGACAGAACTTTGTAGCATTCCACCGAACAAAATATGTCATATGAGAGGAAAAGGTGATTTGAACAATCACAACAGAAGTTCATTTGAATTTCAGTAAGATCAAATTGAACTTTAACCAACAAAACAACTAAACAAGACCTCTAACTTGCACAACTACATCAACTAGCATTAAGGGTAACAAAAATTATTATGATTTGTAATAATTTTTATTTAGTTTCTCACTATGCAATTTTTTAAAAAAAAAAATTGAAAATTGTATATCTGGATTCCTATCGAATATTAATTAGTTTGAACCTCATATTTAAAAACCAAGAGGAAAAAATTAAAATAGAGGGAGTATCTTTTTTAGTGTTCACTAATGAATGATATCACCGTGACCAAAACAAATAACCAGAAATTCAAGAGAAAGTAATGTAAGTCCGACGTGAGCAATATACCTTTGATGTCAAGCACACATCAATATTAGGGGTGTCATAACAAGTATTAAATAAAAATAAATTCTATATTATGTTTATATAAAACAGATCAAGAAAAAATATATCATTTAAAAAATATTTTTACACGATTCCTCATAAGTTAATTTCAACTTTTAGACGGACAGGATAGAGTGAGTTATGATTGTATGGGCTAATTGTGGAGAAACTTCTACGGCTCGCCTCCATCTCAGAAAGTATTCAGTTCGATATTCAGCTAACCCAAAGAATTTGGAAGTGTTAAATAAAGAATTTCAATACCATTATACACCAGCAAGGGTAACCTCTCCTCTTTTATTTCTTCTGTTACTCTTTCAGTATACACATATAAATTGCAGATTGTGATCACAAAGTTGAAATCACCAAGATAGAGCAACAAAAACCACAAAATTCCTACTTTACATGTTTACAGGGTAGGGTTGAGTTTGTATACTTACCAACAAGGAAAACATTTACTCATATGTCATGCTGCAGGATTAGAGCAACCATAAATAGCCGAGCTCCAGCTGGTGTACCAGTCATACCAGTTCCACCAGAACTCTTTAGGAGAATCAGCAAGCTAAACTCAAGTCTAAAATCCTCAAAAGCGCACCCTAACAAGAACACTGTTTACAAGGAAACTTGGGTTAAATTTCAGAAACAACAAATCCAAGTAAAAAGTCCAGGTCTATATAATTTCCAAATCAAAACTCAAATAATACAGCTACAACTGTAGATAGAAGAACTTTGTAGCATTTCCACAAGAACAAAATATGTCAATATGAGAGAAAAGGATGTTTTGAACATTCACTGCAGAAGTTCAGCTGAAGTTCTACTGAGGTAGACTAAATTTCAACAAGATCAAATTGAAGTTTAACCAACAAAACAACTGAACAAGATCTCTAACTTGCGCAACTACATCAACTGACATGAAGGGTAATTATAATAAATCCCTTAAATGAATCAAAAAAGAGCAGCAAGTAACATAACAACAATAAGTGCATAAACATCAACAGTATGTATGAGCTTAGAAGGACAAACCAAAATCACCTTTAAGCAGACAGGCAAAGTAAAAACGACAAGCTTGAGATATTTACCTCCAAGAACTTTAAACATGTGCAGCAGAACAATATAACAACAACATACCCTCAGGTCAAAAAGTGTAGATATTCAAGAAAAAGATTGCAGCAAAACAAGAAACGCGCAGCAGAACTGTAATAACAGAAAAGAGATCCTCGATACAAACAGAGCTGCAAATAAAAATCCAACGGCTCTAGCAAAATCAAAGAGAAGAAAAAATCATTAACTTTTCAACCACAAGGAGCTGGTTCTGCTACCAGCTTGACTTTTAATTCATAGAGAATTGATTCAACCATCAATAGTTTGAAAAGCAACACATTTAACAACAAGCAAAACTTGCAAAAATGAGGCACCCAAAACATAGTAGGTGCAATATAAATCAAGAAGAGAACAATTGCAATTACTAGAACATGATCTCCTTCCATTAATTGTGTTACAAGGAATTACAATATCGAGACCATACAAACAGAATCAAAAAGTAACCCCAACTTAACTAAAACACCAAATCTACAACCACTAGCCAACACCCTAACCTCCAATCCGTAAAGGGTCCTTCCCTGCCTCTTAAGAGGATAGAAAATATCCATAGCCATCAGAGTCTTTCTCCTAGCATGCTCTGTGTATGTAACAGCATCACAAATCACATTTTCAAGAAAGATCTTAAGCACTCCACGAGTTTCCTCATAAATCAATCCAGAAATACGCTTCACACCACCTCTACGAGCAAGCCTACAAATACCTGGCTAGGTAATACGCTGGATGTTATCTCTTAGAACCTTCCTTTGCCTCTTGGCTCCTCCTTTGCCTAATCCCTTGCCTCCCTTACCACAGCCTGACATTTTTCAATAATTTTTAGGGTTTTGAAATTGAATTTGGAAGATTGAAAGAGAAGATATTTGTTGGATTATATATTCTACTATATTAGAAGAGTGAGTGAGGATATAGAATCAACATGATTGTTTTATGAAATTAAAACCCCAATATTGAGGGCATTTTGGACTCTCAACAACATTAGGCAAAAGATGTTCATTTACACCTCATTTGTTATCAGATCTGAATATGTATGCAAATCTGAATAATTAAGATGTTATTTGAAAATTTGAACACTGAATGATTAAGACTTTGTTTTTCAACATCTAAGTGCACATAATTTATTTATATGTACATAAAAATAAAAATACAATTCAAATAAAAATTTAATAAATATTAAAAAAAAATCATAATTTGATTTATTTTTTTTTAAAATAGTTATGCTTGCTAGTGATGGTGAAGATAGTTTTTAGTGGTGGTGGTGATGATAATAGTTATTGTTAATGGCTAGTAATGATGGTGGTGATAGTTATGACGGTAGAGGTAGTTGGTGTTGTAGTGACTGTCATAATGGTGGTAATTGGTAGTGGTGTTTGATGGTTGCAACGGTGAAGTTGGTTGATGTTAATAATTGGTGGTGTTGATGGTGGTGATTGAAGAATGTGTGGAGGTTGATAACGTGCTTGTGGTAGTTGGCGGTGGTGCTAGTTATGATGATAGAGGTTATTGACCACAATGGTGGTAGTGGCTGATGCTAGTGGTAGAGGTGGTGGTGGTGGTGGCGGCTGATACTAATGCAAATATCTCATTATGAGAGAAAAAGATGTTTGAACAATCACTGCAGAAGTTCAGCTGAAGTAAACTGAATTTCAACAAGATCAAATTGAAGTTTAACCAACAAAACAACTGAACAAGATCTCTAACTTGTGCAACTACATCAACTGACATGAAGGGTAACAACAATAAATTCCTTGAATAAATCAAAGAAGAGCAGCAAGTAACAGAACAACAAAAACATAGTGTGAATATCCCGAGCTGCAAGACTAGTGAGAGTTTAAACAATTATTTGACTACAATTATAGTTATGCATAATGCTGGGAACTAAAAAGGCCAAATCAAGACGTGCAAATTGCAATTATTTCTTCTCATATGAAATACACCAATAAATTTACTCTTATCTTAAGTTTTAACCAATAAGAAGACATGCAAGGAAAACAGAAGCTTGAGATATTTACCTTTAAGAACTCAAACATGTGCAGCAGAAGTGTACAACAACATACACTTGCCCCTACCTTCGGGGTAGAGAAACAATTTCTGATAGACCCTAAGCTCAAAAACTGAGGTTAGCTGAGCCTTTTATCGATACACTGATCAACAAGATCTCTAACTTGCACAAATACATCAACTGGCATTAAGGTTAACGAAAATAAATTCCTTGAACCCATCAAAGCAGAGCAGCAAGTTACTGAACAATAAAGACTTGTGTGAATATCCCAAGTAGCGAGACTAATGGCTGTCTAATCAATTATTTGACTGTAATTATAACTATACATAACAACACTGGGAACTAAAAAGGCTGAAACAAGAGATGCAAATTGCATTTATTTCTTCTCATACGAAATGCACCAACAAATTTAACCCTAAGTTTTAAACCAATACGTAAACAGGCAAAGAAAATAACAAGCTTGAGATATTTACCTCTCAAAAATCAGAAATGTGCAGCGAAACTATAATAACAGAAAATAGATCCCCACATATAAGAAACAGAGCTGTAGAGAAAGCCAATGGCTCTAGCGAAATCAAAGAGAATTATGTGGAAAGCCGTATTAGATGGAAGTCGTATGCACGGCTTGGGGGGAGATTTTTCATATCAGTACAAATTCTTGTCAGACTTTTGAGGGACATCGAAAACTTAGAACTACATCGATACACAGCATTTTCCTTCTTCATAACTATCTCGAGAGAAGCCATCGGCTTGGGATGATGGTGTTGGTTCTTCTCTTCTATTTCCCTCTCGGGAGCTTCCTTTCGGAGTCTACATGCTTCCTTATTCGCGAGAATTTCCTCCCTTCGGTGTTGTCTCTTCACTAAGCACTCTTCTTGTCGTTTCAACCAATTGAATTTAGATGGTTTGAAAAGAAACACATACTTATTGAGTAGAAATTCATTGTCAATAGGTTTATAAATTATAAACATCAACAGAATGCATAAGCTTTGAAGAACAAACCGAACTTACCCTAAGCAGAAGGGCAAAGAAAAACACAAGCTTGAGATATTTACATCCAAGAACTCAAACATGTGCAGCAGAACTATACAACAACAACACCAACATACCCTCAGCTCAAAAAGTGAAGTTATTCATGAAAAAATTGCAGCAAACCAAGAAACATGGAGCAGAACTGTAATAACAGAAAAGAGATTTCCACATAATACAAACAGAGCTGTAAAGATTTTCAATGGCTCTAGTAAAATCAGAGGAAAAAAAAGCATCAACTTCTCAACCTTATCCTGGTCTACCGACTGAATGTCAACTGAAACATGTTGAGCCGCAGGGTAATTTTGGAAACCAAGAGGAGCAACAGGGTAATTCGGGAAACCAGGAGGAACATCAGGGTAATTCGGGAAACCAGGAAGAGCGGCAGGGTAATTCGGGAAACCAGGAGGAACAGTAGGGTAATTTGGGAAACCAGGAGGAAAATCAGGGTAAGTTTGAAAACCAGGAGCATCATCAGGACTTACCCTGATTTTCCTCCTGGTTTCCCGAATTACCCTGCTGCTCTTCCTGGTTTCCCGAATTACCCTGATGTTCCTCCTGGTTTCCTGAATTACCCTGCTGCTCCTCCTGGTTTCCAAAATTACCCTGCTGCTCCACATGTTTCCGTTGACATTCAGTCGGTAGACCAGGAAATTCAATGGTTCTAGCAAAGTCGGGGGCTCTGTTATCAATTTAGATGTTTTTTATAACAACACATACTTTGAAACTGATTTGCAGTTGGAAAATAAGATAAGAGACATTAAAGAGTACAAAGAGATTACCTGGTCAATGCATACTTGCTAAACTGTCATTCACAAAGAATTGATTCAAATATCACTTGAATTTAGATGGTTTGAAAGGCACCACAAACTTACTGAATTGCCATTGACAGACGACAATGCCCTCAGGTGAGATGCGTTATAAGGAGATATGAGGAAGATGCCACGGAGGAGGTACAAAGCTGATATCAAAGATCCCGTCCAGAGGAGAAGTGTCTGGCTCAATACTTTTGATGCATCAGAAAAAGCTGCTAGGGCTTACGATACAGCGGCGAGGAGATATCACAGCCACAAAGCTGTAACTAAATTTCCGCAGGATAACCTCAGAGATTTTCACGAGAAGTCTAGTCGTTAGAATGCCGGTGATGATAATAATGATAATTCCAATCATATGCTCCCAATTCAGACCAATGCTTTCAAGTCATCTTTCGAACAAAGCTGCGGTGGCGCTAACAACGGTTGCAGTATTGTGCCTCTCAATCTTGAGATCACCCTTGCACTGTCAAAGAGCATGTGAAATCATCATCGATATTGAATGTACGACATTTCGTCAGTCCCTTTCCTCTTAATTTCCTTTGAAATTAAAAAAATATAAAAGGAAAAAAAACAATAAGAGAGAACCGGCTTCGTTTATTTCAAGAAATCTATGGATCAATTTTGATTCTTTCTTTTTCTCTTGATTCTTTCCGATCTTAATTCTCTTTTGATCGAGATGTATAGATCCTTGATTCTTTTCAGATCAAGATGTATAGACCCTCAATTATTTTCCGATCGAGATGTATAGATCCTTGGTTCTTTTCCGATTGAGATGTATACCTTGATAGCGATGTATAGATTCTATTCATAGATCAACACGAAAATGTGAGTTGATGTTTGGTTGCACTGAATCATCATTTTAATCCTCTGAATATCCATAAGAATGTTGGAGCTCTCTTCTTTTGTTGTTTGTTGTTTGCAAATAAGCTTCTCAAGAAATCTCTGGTGTTTTGGAGGTTATCTCGAGGAATGTGACCACGGTACCTCCTCGCCGCCAATTGTAAGCCCTAGCAACTTCTTTGGGTATATCAAAAGCTCCAAGCGTAAGCCAGGATCTCTCTTATCTCAGTTGTGTACCTCCCCCATGGGATCTTCCTCACATCCCCTAAAATGCATCTCACCTGATGGAACCATCGCCTTAATAGTTTTCCTCCTGCGTCATTTGAAAAAAATAGAAGAAATTTTTTATATGATGAGAAGAACAAGTGAGCTAAAAAAGACGAGGGAGAGCGGTTGATATAGACGTCTCTCAAGGGGATTTTCTTGATGAAACTGCCACCTGTTATTTATCCTCTGCGTTATCTGAAAAACAAAAGTAACTTTTTCTATGAAGAAAAGAATGAGTGAGCAAAAAAAGAAAAGGGAGAGTGGTTTATATAGACAGCTTTCAAGGGGGGTTTGTGAATGTTACACGATATTTGAGTTGTTTATGAAAATATCTACTAAATTATTTTAAAATTAGAAATATGACTTCTCTAAGGAAAATAAATTTCATTAATACATTCCAAATTCAATATTTATTGGATTATATATTTTGCTATATTAGAAGAGCGAGTGAGGATCTAGAATCAACATGATTGTTTATTGAAACTAAATTCAATATTGAGGAATTTTGGACTCTCAACAACATTAGGTAAAAGACATGTCATTTAGGCCTCATTTGTTTTCATTAAGATTTAATCGTCTGAATCTGAATGCACAGTAAAATGATTAAAGATAACATGACTTGAAATCACAAGGAAACAAAGAGAAATAAAGAATTTCAATACCATTATCCACCAACTAGGGACATTCATAGCCCTATCTACACGTTTGCACTCACAACAAGCAAGGACACACTTTTATCAAAAAAAAAAACAAGCAAGGACACTATAATGGAATCCTACCTGTTGTTCAAGTTGAGCAAACCTTACTATGCTAAGTGCATTGAAGTCCAAAGAAGATATCTTCTTGCAACTCTAATCCCTCTAGTCCAAGTTTCTCAAGATTTAATGAACCTCCTGTCATCCTTGCAATAACACATTGAAGTTGTACAATATTATCCCAATAAGAGGATTGTGCTATGGGAGAATGGTCAAGAGGTTGAATAATTTTAAAAGGCAAATGCAGCATCGATCCGACCCAACAATGCCTTGCGTCAGAAATAATTGTTGAGGCACATGCATCATGACTAGGTATTAGGAAAATAATCTTCCATGTTTCAGTGGGAAGGAAACCCTTGCCCATCCAAACTGAAAAATAGAAAAAGCCTTGTGCATCATTCCGACTTCTCCTCAAACACCTCTTTTTAAGATCATAGCTTATTAATCATGTATCAATGAACAAGTTATAATAATTATTAAAGCTTCTCGGCCACATAACAGGATAATTCAATAGAATCATAATGAAGCAAGCTTGGTAGGAGATAAGCAAATACCAAAGGGACAGAAATGACTCAATGTCCTATAAGTAAACATGATACAAATTGGCTACAATCATGAATTGCAAAAGACATTAGAATTTTTATGATTCTGTCAGCATATATTATTTCTACACATTAATAGAACACAAAACTCTAATCAGCTTGTGTGGTGAAATCTTTACAGATTTCTGTCCTCACTTAATCAAATTGTCTGTCATGAGACAAGTGCAAAACCATACCGAAACTAGATCAACCAGAGCCAAAGAGTAAATTAACAAGCTTGATATCCAAGTAGAAACAGAAAGTGGTGTTGAAACTACTCATAGACAATTGATCACCAAGATAGAGCTCAAATAAAACTTTAAAAGTTCCGATATTCCATGTTTACAGGGTTGAGTTTGTCAACTTACCAACAAGGAAAAGCTTTACTGTGTACATCAAGCTGCAGGATTAGAGCAACCACTAATAGTTGAGCTCCAGCTGGTGTACCAGTCATACCAGTTCAACCAGAACTCTTTAGGAGAACCACCGAGTTAAACTCAAGTCTAAAATCCTCAAAAGAGCATCCTAACAGGAAAGTTGTTCACAAGGAAAACTTGGATTAAATTTCAAAAACAACAAATCCAAGTAAAATTCCAAGGCCATATAATTTCCAATTCAAAACACAGAATAATACAGCTACAACTGTAGATAGAAGAACTTTGTAGCATTCCACGAGAAAAAAGTATGTCAATGAGAGAGAAAAAGATGTTTTGCACAATCACTCAGATGTTCAGCTAAAGTAAACTGAATTTCAACTAGATCAAATTAAAGTTTAATCAACAGAAAAACTGAACAAGAACTCTAACTTGCACAATTACATCAACTGACATTAAGGGTAACAACGATAAATTACCTCGAATAAATCAAAGGAGAGTAGCAAGTAACTGAACAAAAACATAGTGTGAATATCCCAAGCTGCAAGACTAGCGAGAGTTTAAGCAATTATTTGACTGCACTTATATTTATGCATAATGTTGGGAACAAAAAAGGACAAATCAAAAGGTGCAATTTACAATTATTTCTTTATTTCATATGAAATAAACCAATAAATCTAATCTTATAATAAGTTTTAATCAATAAGAAGACAGGCAAGGAAAAACAAAAGCTTGAGATATTTACCTTTAAGAACTCAAACATGTGCAGCAGCACTATACAACAACATACACTAGGAGGTAGAGAAACTATTTCGGATAGACCTTCGGCTCAAAAAATGAGGTTAGCTGAGCCTGTTATAGATACACTTATCAACAAGATCTCTAAGTTGCACAACTCTACATCAACTGGCATTAGGGATAACAAAAATAAATTCCTTGAATGCATCAAAGCAAACAGCAAGTAACTGAACAATAAAGACAGTGTGAATATCCGAGTTGCAAGACTAATGACAGTTTAATCAATTATCTGACCGCAATTTCATTACAAATAACAATACTGGGAACTAAAAAGACTGAAACAAGAGGTGCAAATTGCAATAATTTCTTCTCATATGAAATACACCAACAAATTAAATCTTAAGTTTCAAACCAATAAACAGACAGACAAAGAAAAAAACAAACTTGAGATATTTACCTCTCAGAAATCATAAATATATTCACCTCTCAGAAATCAGGAATGTGCAGTAAAACTAAAATTTCAGAAAAGTAAGAAACGGAGCTGTAGATAAGCTGGTTCTGTTATCAACTAAACTTGAAAGCTTTCAAGAGCAATGCATACTACCTGAAATGTTTTCAATCAAAAAGAAATGATCAAATCATCAATTGAATTTAGATGGTTTCAAAAGCAACACAATACTTATACAGTAGTCATTATAAAAATCAACGGAATGTACAAACCAAACTTACTTCTAAACAGACAGGCAATGAAAAACACAAGCTTTGAGATAATTACCTCCTAGAACTCAAATATGTGCAGCAGAACTATACCAGAACGATATACCTCTGCTCAAAAAATGAGTTATTCAGGAAAATATTGCATAGCAAAACAAGATGCAAACTGTAATCACAGAAAAGAGATTCCCAAACAACACAATCAGAGCTGAAACAAAATCAAAGAAGGAAAAAGCATAAGTTTTTAATAGCAACATATACTTTGCTGAATAGATTCAATCATCAACTAAATTGAGATTGTTTGAAAAGCAACACATATTTAAGAACAAACCAAACCTGAAAAAATGAGGGCACCCAACAATTATTGAGATAAACATAAAAGTGTAATATAAATCAAGAAGAGAACAAATGCAATTATTACTCGAAATACGATCCCCTTCCATTAATTGTTTGTGTAACAAGGAATTACAATATCGAGATCATACAAACAAACAAAAAAACGTAACCCAACTTCACTAAAAAACCAAATCTACAACCACTAACCAACACCCTAACCTCCAAATCCGTAAAGGGTCCTTCCCTGCCTCTTAAGAGCATAAACAACATCCATAGCCGTCACAGTCTTTCTCCTAGCATGCTCAGTGTATGTAACAGCATCACGAATCACATTTTCAAGAAAGATCTTCAGAACTCCACGAGTTTCCTCATAAATCAATCCAGAAATACGCTTCACACCACCTCTACGAGCAAGCCTACGAATAGCTGGCTTGGTAATACCCTGAATGTTATCTCTTAACACCTTCCTGTGCCTCTTAGCTCCTCCTTTGCCTAATCCCTTACCTCCCTTACCACGGCCCGACATTTTTCAGGGTTTTGAAATTGAATTTGGAAGATTGAAAGAGATGATATGCTGTGAATTTAAAGAAGATGATCAGTTTTCGGTATTTATAGCTGCTGATTTTGTGGATCGGCGTTTGTGTTAAATCGTGATCGTTGGTTTTGGGGGCTTTGGATTGAAGATCGACGGATATGAGTATCGGTCCGCGTGGGAGGACGATATTAAAAGTGAATCGTTGATTAGAAAGAGATCAACGGTTGAGAATGCTTTATTGTGTATTGACGCGGATTGTGCTTTTTAAGTGACTTTTAGCGGAAAATGAAAATGTGATTTGTGAAAGTTCCAAATTATTAGGCGCCTAAAAAATTGGGGATTAGTTATTACTGTACTATATAGCCAGAAAATTTGTGGATTGATTTAAAATACTTAAAATCTCTTTTAATTAATATTTTCTTAAGAGGCATGTTCTAGAGAAATACATAATTTGAGTTGGAAAGAATAATTAGTTATTAGTGCTCCATAAACGTAATTGTCATAAATATGGACTTAGCATGTTGGGTTGGCTCATCCTAACCTGTGATTTTGATACAGTTGAGCTAAGATTTTTTTAGTTCATTTAAGATTAGGGCTTTTTAGCCCCGCCCAGATAAGCTCGATTTCTTGTACAGTGTGAGCAATTTAGATTAGACCGGTTTGTGGGCCAAATAAAAAAAATTAAAAGTATAATTCTAAAAATAAGTAAATAATAAGAGAAACATAAACGCAAAGAATATATATATATATATCAAGTTAATATTTATATTTATTGATAATATTTATATTTAACTAATTGTATTGTTACTCATTAACTAATTAATTTGCTTATTAATATCTCCAGAAAAGTATTGAAAACACTTATGAACTCGGCGTATTCATCCCCAAACTATTGACAATCTTAAAACACACTCTTTTACTTTACTAATTGAACTGAAAATACACCCTCGATTTGCCACATGACATAGCAAGTCATCTCAAACTCTTATAAGATCGTGAAACTCTTAATAAAAAGTTGAGAGAAGTTTGAAACACCCCTAACATGACGAGAATTTAGAGATGTGTTTCACTCATGTGGTAAGATTAGGGGTGTATTTAAGTTCAATTAGTCAAGTAGATGATTGTTTTTAAGACTGTCAATAGTTTAGAGATGAAATTAATAATTCGCGCAAAATGTAGGGGTGTTTTTTATACTTCTCTCTAATATCTCTTTGGTTTGAGAGGTATCATGCTAAAAATTATTTTTAGTTGAGAAAAGACATAAATTACCTCCTAAACTGGTGCCGAAAAGTCAGTTAGATGCTCAAACTATTGTGACGACCTATTACACACCTAATTTTGTTCAAAGTGATATTAATACCCCCTTCCGAAGACAAACTCAATTGTGTGTAAAAAAAAGTGTTGTACACGCGTTTTCATACATAAATAATATTTATTTTAATTTTTAAAAACATTTATCTCTTGATATTTTCTTAAACTTTTGCAAAAGAACAAAGATTTGGGCATCTTCCTCCATCTCACCATACATTTCTCTTTTAAAATCTATTTCTTCTTCTTCTCCATTGTTCATAAATTGAAGGAAAAAATAAGAATTTGAAGAGAAAATAAGAGTCAATAAGTTAATTATGAAGTTAAGATATGTTGGCGGCGGTGATAGGCGATAGGCAACATCATTGTTGCTGGTGGAACAAATAAAAAATTTAGATCTGTAAAATTCTTTTAAAATGTTGATAACTAGTATGTAAATCAAGCATTTCATTAGTATTCTTTGTGTGTAATGATTAATCAAATATGCTATTGATGATTTGAGACATAAAAATGACATTGTGGTGGTTGTAGGTAGTACTCCGACGAGAATAGAGAAGACAAAGATGGAGAAATTATTTTCTTCTATGAACTTTTGATAAATTTAGTCAATATAATCATGAATTTTATGCATAAACGTTATAAGATTTTCAATAGGAGAATAGTCAAATCCAAGCTTGAACCAAATGATGACCATCTTAAAAACCGGACCCTACACTTGGGAAAAATATAGGAAAAATATGGGTTAGTACAGAAATGCACTAAGTATGATAGACATGCATAAAAACCTTGAAAATATGCCAAAAGGGACATTTTAATTGAATGCATGCAATTTACTAAGTTAAAACATCATTTTGAAGATAATGGAGAAACATAAGTCATAAGCATGTTCATTACATAGATCATCATATCATTGGAGAGACATACCATAAGTACACTCAAAGCTTACTTGTGCAATGCATGAATAAGATCTCATAATCCCACCCATGCTAAGTAAATCTTCTTGAGTAGCCATAGTTCATAATTCATATTCTTGTTCATACTATCATAGTGGGGATAAGCCTTAACCGACATAGACCATGTGAACTTAACATGGAATTCGGTGTCTACCCCACATCGAAAAGGGGTCGCCTACTTGCCTAAGGTAGAACCATATTCTTAGCTTAGGTGGATCCACTACCTAAAGACCTATGAAGGCACATAGTTTATGGGATAAGGGGATTGCTACTAGAAACCCGACCTCTACTATGGTGAGGGCTTCCATCCCAAGAGATTGCTCCTAGAAACTCGGCCTCTACTATCGTGAGGGCTTTCATCTCATAGCAATATTCACTCGGTGCTAAGCATTAATTCCCACAGAGTTCATATTAAGTCTTGACTTAAGTTCATACTCATGGAAGAATGTCTTGACACTCAAACCAACATAATTCATAAGATAGTTCCTAGATTCAATAGGTGAGAATAGCCTTTCAACCTTAGAACCATCATATTGTGAGAAAACATTTCACATCATATCATATTCATACATAGGTGTGTGAATGAGAATAACCTTTCGACAACACACAACAAGATCATAGTCATAATCACTTTACTATCAAAGTGTTCATAAAGCATATACATAAATCTCATAATCATGCATAATTCTCATACTTTGCCTTTCATGAACCATAGATCATATTTCATCAACACATCTAGAATTACTACATTAGACATGTATATAATCATAATTCAAATAGTTCAATTACTACACACATAATTCTCATATATTTTACTTGCATCAATCAATATCCACACTTTAGAATTTTTGGCGAAGAGTTGGTTTTGTTTTGGAATTTGGAAATAATAAGGAAGATGACTTAATTTAGGGGTCTAAAATACTTATATAGTTAGTCTAATTTAGAGTAAAACGACGTCACTTAGTATTAATTAAAACCGAAAAATCCCAAAGTGCCCCTAACTAATTCCCCAAAATCGTCTACCGATGGCCACCCACGACCCCTCACAGACGGACCGTGGTTGGACCCACGGTCCGTGCTGGTGAAGCATGGGTTGGGTTCTGTGGCTTGGTTTTCAGGGCCTGACCTACTACCCCTCCACCCACGAGCGTGGGTGGACCCACGGGGGGTGAGTCCCCATCGTGGGTCACTGCCCAGTCAGCCTCCTTAAGGTCCTCCTCAAGGACCCATGGTTGGTCCTTGGGGTTTGAACCTCGACATTTTAACACGAAAACATTTATTTTAAAGTGCAGTGAGGTACATTCAAGACTCTAACCCTAACGTCAAGCTCTAGTTTAGCCTACTAGTTTCTGGGGTGTTACAATTTTGTTTTGGAAATTCCGGATCACAAAAAATCCATGGACAATAATACACGAAAATTGGGAAAAACTGGGTTTACCTACTTTGGGGCTCGTTTGAACTTGAAAATGCGCTCGTTTGACCCTCGGGACGAACTGGGTCCATTGCTAAGGTCTTAATGGATGTCCATGAAAAATTTTGGCCATTTTGTTTCGGGAATTTTGGATCACAAAAAATCCATGGACTATACATAAAAATCAGCAAAATTTGGGTTTACCTGCATTGGGGCTCGTTTGAACTTGAAAATGCGCCTGTTTTCCCCTCGGGATGAACTGGTCCATTGCTAAGGTCTTAACGGACGTCCATGAAATTTTTTGGCCATTTTGTTTCGGGAATTCCAGATCACAAAAACTTCATAGACTATAGCACACGAAAATCAGCAAAATCTGGGTTTACCTACTTTGAGACTCGTTTGGACTTGAAAAAATGTGCTCGTTTGCCCCTCGGGATGAGCTAAGTCAATTGCTAAGGTCTTTACGGACATCCATGAAAAATTTCGGCCATTTTTTTTGGGAATTCCGGATCACAAAAAATCAATGGACTATAGCACATAAAAATCGGCAAAATCTGGGTTTACCTGCTTTGGGGATTGTTTGAACTTGAAAATGCGTCTGTTTGCCCCTCGGGACGAACTAGTCCATTGGTAAGGTCTTAACGGACATCCATGAAAATTTTCGGCCATTTTGTTTCGGGAATTTTGGATCACAAAAAATTCATGAACTATGCACCCAAAAATCGGCAAAATCTTGGTTTACCTACTTTGGGGCTCGCTTGAACTTGAAAATGCGTCTGTTAACCCCTTGGGAAGAACTAGGTCCATTGCTAAGGTCTTAACGGACGTCCATAAAAAATTTTGGCCATTTTGTTTCGGGAATTTCGGATCACAAAAAATCCATGGACTAGAAACATGAAAATTGGTAAAATCTGGATTTACCTAATTTGGGGATCGTTTGTGTTGACACCCAATTTTGGCTCTCCACATTTAACTATAGTAATAATTATAATAATAATAATAAAATATATATGTTATGAAATTTTTCATAGGAATACAAAAAATTTTAATTATTTATTTGACTTGATAAATTTATTTCTTAAATGTTATTTCTTATAAAAATTAAATATATTATATTACTACTTACTTTCTCATTTTTAAATAAATGTTGTTCTTCTTAAGAATTGAATCTATTTTGGTTCAAATATAATTCCTTTGTCGCAATAGATATTTTACGTACATTTATTAAAATTAGAAAGCTTAGTTAATTGATGATTTACTAATTTATGTTAATTTAATTTTAAGAGTGATTAATTTTATCAAATAAGCTAATCTTGCAAAATAATTATCACTTATGGCTATTTAATAAAGAAAGTAGTTATAATTTAAATGAATTTAATTTGAGCAAATTTGGCAACCCAAGTCTTATTAAACCGGCCAATCCGTGTATGCCACGTAGGCGAGCACATGGATTGTGCTTCTTTAGATTCGATCTCAGCCTTACAATCTAATCTAACGGCCTCAATTAATTCATCCTTTTACTATTATATATATATATAT
>NW_006239029.1:398151-399833 GCF_000226075.1 Solanum tuberosum | reverse complement strand
GTAACTAAGCAAATTGAGGCGAACGTTGTGAGGGTTACAAACTACCCCACATGGTTAGCCACTATTGTGCCTGTGCCAAAAGAGGATGGAAAGATCAAAATATGTGTGGATTATCGAGATCTCAACAGAGCCATTCCTAAGGATGATTTCCCTCTTCCACATATTCATATACTCATCGATAATTGTGCAAAACATGAGTTGCAATCATTTGTCGATTGCTTTGCAGGATATCACCAAATCCTGATGGATGAACACGATGCAGAGAAGACGGCGTTTATTACTCTATGGGGAGTGTATTGCTACAGAGTAATGCCATTTGGTCTCAAAAATGTCGGTGCAACCTACATGAGGGCCATGACTACCCTTTTTCACGTTATGATCCACAAGGAAATTGAAGTGTACGTGGATGATGTCGTTATCAAATCCAAAAGAAGTTCAGACCACCTGGATGACTTACGAAAGTTCTTCGAGAGGTTGCGTAAGTATAATCTGAAGTTGAATCCAGCAAAGTGTGCATTTGGAGTACCCGCGGGAAAACTATTGGGATTCATCGTTAGCAGGAAAGGCATAGAGTTGGATCCATTAAAGATAAAGGCAATCCAAGAGCTACCTCCACCCAAGACCAGGAAAGACGTAATGAGTTTCTTGGGAAGACTGAATTACATCAGTCGGTTCATAGCTCAATCTACAGTGATCTGCGAACCCATATTCAAGTTACTGAAGAAGGATGCTGCCATAAAATGGACGTAGGAATGCCAAAGGGCTTTTGATAGAATCAAAGAATACTTGTCCAACCCACCAGTATTGGTCCCGCCAGAGCCTGGAAAGCCATTGTTATTGTATCTAACTGTCATGGATAATGCATTTGGATGTGTATTGGGGCAGCATGATGAGACAGGTAGAAGAGAGCAAGCCATTTACTATCTGAGCAAGAAGTTTACGCCGTACGAGGCAAGATACACCTTGTTGGAACGAACATGTTGCGCCTTGACTTGGATTGAGCAAAAATTTAGGCATTACCTGTCTGCATACACCACGTACTTGATCTCAAGAATGGATCCACTTAAATACATCTTTCAAAAGCCCATGCCTACGGGTAAACTAGCGAAGTGGCAAATTTTGTTGAGCGAGTTTGATATTGTGTATGTGACACAGAAGGCCATCAAAGGACAAGCCTTGGCGGATCACCTCGCAGAAAACCCGGTGGACCAGGATTACAAGCCACTTACGACCTACTTCCCTGATGAAGAGGTTTTGTTTGTAGGAGAAGACATATCAGAGTCATATGATGGATGGAGAATGTTCTTCGATGGAGCATCAAACTCTATTGGAGTTGGAATAGGAGCAGTCTTAATTTCAGAAACAGGTCAGTATTACCCAATCTCAGCTAAGATTAGGTTCTACTGTACCAATAACATGGCAGAATATGAAGCTTGTATTCTCGGACTCAGGATGGCCATCGACATGAACATCAAAGAACTCTTGGTGATAGGAGATTCCGACTTATTGGTTCACCAGGTGCAAGGAAAATAGACCACTAAGAATGTCAATATCCTGCCTTATCTGCATTATATTAAAGAGTTGAGTAGGAGATTCACAAGGATTGAGTTCAAGCATGTCCCTCGAGCTCAAAATGAGTTTGCCGATGCTTTGGCAACATTGTCCTCGATGATTCAACACCC
>NW_006239029.1:395311-397605 GCF_000226075.1 Solanum tuberosum | reverse complement strand
GGATACTGAGAAAGATGATTGACAACTACAAATGTTGGCATGAAAATTTGCCTTATGCTAGGTTATCTCACCACAATTCGAACCTCAACTGGAGCAACTCCTTATCTATTGGTATACGGAATAGAAGCAGTGATACCAGCTGAGGTTGAGATACCGTCTTTAAGGATTATCCAAGAGGTTGGTCTCGACGATGCAGAATGGATACGTAGCAGGCATGAACAGTTGATGTTTATCGATGAAAAGAGGATGGACGCGGTTTGTCATGGACAACTCTATCAGAACAGAATAACCAAAGCCTTCAACAAGAAAGTCAGACCTCGACAGTTCACACCGGGGCAGTTAGTATTGAAGAAGATCTTTCCTCATCAAGGAGAAGCCAAAGGGAAATTTGCACCAAATTGGCAAGGACCCTACATGGTTTATAGAGTGCACTCAGGAGGAGCCGTTATCTTAGCAGAAATGGACGGCAGAGTAAGCACAAAGCCAACCAATTCAGACGCCATACAAAGAAATACTACATCTGAAGACCTCAAGATTAGCGCTTATTTTGTGTACTTTTGCATTTTTCAATGTAACAGAACTACGTCTAGACCTGACTTCCCACGGTGGGGTACGTAGGCAACCCACATCGGATCCGGTCTCCCTTAAGAAAACCCAAAATCATCATTTCCATGTATTTAGAACTACGCTCGACCTGAATTCCCTCGGTGGGATACATAGACAATCCTTTTCGGATTCGGTCCCTTTGTATTTTTCACTCTTTCCCATTGTATTTGAACTACGTCCTGACCTGATTCCGCTTGGATACGTAGGCAGCCTGAGTCAGGCCCGGTCATTACATTACATGTTCTTACATTGCATGTCATATTTTTCACTTTCCTATTGTAATTGAACTACGTTACGATCTGATTCCACTTGGATACGCAGGCAACTTGAGTCAAGCTCGGTCATTACATTACATGTTCTTACATTGCATGTCATATTTTTCACTTTCCTTTTGTATTTGAACTACGTTACGATCTGATTCCTATCTTGGGGATACGTAGGCAGCCTGAGTCAGGCTCGATCGATGCATTGCATAATTTTTATTTTTTTATTTTTCTTCTTTACTTACCCTTAGGAAACACTTCCTCATAGTTAGCGTAACCTCAGAATGTTGAAGAATATTGATCGTCACAGTGTTTTCAAAAGAGCTAGGAAAGCTTCCTCAGAAGGGTAAAAGCTACAGGAGGACTATGTTGGATATAGTCAACAAAATGGAAAGCTTGATGGACTTCGGAACATGTCATAATCTAAAAACGCTGGAGAATTACAATATATATATATATATATATACACACACCTAATATACGTAGTATACTTATTTTCTAGAAAAACAAGCTAATTCTTTTCAAAAATATTCTTTTTTTTTTACTCATCCACCTACCACGTCTCTAGGTTAAGAAACTACAAACGGGCTAAGAAGACGTCGAAGGATTCCAATGACGAGGCTTCAGTCCGCGAGTTGATACAAATCAACACCCCCTCCCAAACTAAAAAATTTCTTTTAGTGCAGGAACACAGGAATCAAGAAAACAACATCAAGTTTTGGGGCATGACCATACACGCCATTCGACTTCTCACAATCATGAGCCAAAATACTCTTTCCCTACTTTATTTCCCCGAAGTAGTTCAACTTGCATCTTATGTCTTAGAATATTTCATTTAAATTTTTTGCAGGTACGCTCAAGATCCGGATCAAGTGCTGAAGAAAAGAGGATCCTCGTAGGAAAATAGGATAGTTAGTTTTCTTTCAAAATAACTCCACCAACTGGAGCTTGTAATCTAACCTCATCAACAACTCCACCAATCGGGGACCACCGTCTAACAGCGCCAAACTCCACAAGTTTGGGGTTGTACATAGCAAACATCGTTAAACTCCGCCACCTGGAGGATGTACATAGCGAACATCGTCAAACTCCGCCACCCAAAGGTTGTACATAGCAAACATCGTTAAACTCCGCCAATCGGAGGCTGTACATAGCAAACATTGACCAAACTCCGCCAATCGGAGCCTATATATAAGCAAAAGAGGCAATACTCCGTCAATCGGAGACTAACATTGTAGCGATGTCACCGAGGCTCCACTGACCGGGGGCATGCAAGCATAGCGACACTGTTATATGCTAATAATAATATTTTACATTACAAGTTTTATGCAGCCGGATACAGGATTTCACATTACAACGGCCCCGCCAGCCGGAGCCTTTACATTACAAGTTTTACACAGCCGGATACAGGCTTTTACATTACAA
>NW_006239029.1:394513-395138 GCF_000226075.1 Solanum tuberosum | reverse complement strand
TTACATTACAAGTTTTACACAGCCAGATACAGGCTTTTACATTACAACCGTCCCGCCAGTCGAGGGCCTCTACATTACAAGTTACTTTACCTACATCACATTCACAACACAAAAAACGGGGACATCAATAATCGTTTGGACATCTACACTCTACTCTTTACATTACTATTCAATTTATAATTTTTGAACCGCAACAGGTACTTTTCACTCTTTTACATGTTTTGCAGGAAAAAACATTACAACGAGGAACTCCCTCTAAGCAGCAAACTAGGGCAAGTTAGTGCAATGTCAAGCATCACTAGCTACGTCAAGGATTCACTTTCAAAACTCAACTCAACTCGATTTTCAGAAGTTCAGATCTAAACATCACTTATAGCTCTTTCATGTCTCAGTTCATTGTAACTCGACATTGGGCATTCTTTTGAAAATTCATCTACCATGAGTCTTCAGTAGAAATTGCTACGGAGCATTTCTCATACGAGTTTCTTTAAAACCATATCTCATCCCTCTGTTCTTGCTAATCTCTTCATACCTCACCACCGAAAGATTTCAGTATTACCATAATTCGATACTGGGGCAAATTTTTAATAAAAATTTGCTATGTTCTCGAACTACATGTGGCCTG
>NW_006239029.1:387660-393839 GCF_000226075.1 Solanum tuberosum | reverse complement strand
TATTTTTACCAACCGTCCGATCAAATGATCGGACGGCCCCAATTAAATCCCAAAAAATTCATCTTTCCCAAATAGTACAACCCATCATCCGCATACTTTTATTTTCCCCAGAACTTCCTCCTTCCCCATACGTTTTCTCTTCCCAAAAATTGTCCCTTTCCCATCAAACTCTTTTCCTCTCCTCTCCCATCGATCTCTCTCTCCTCTGCCAGCGTTTTCACCTACAGACAAACTCTTTTCCTCTCCTCTCCCATCGATCTCTCTCTCCTCTGCCAGCGTTTTCACCTATAGACCACCGGAAAATGGCAATTTCTGGTGGTCTCCAACATATCTCCCTACCCTCCATCAATCATGTCCTCCTCATGTCAACTTTACATCTTTTCTTAACCACGACAGGCCTAAAAAGCCACACTACCGCCGCTGCTACGACTGGAAAGGCGAAATGCATGGAGAACCATCGGATTTGGGGCTAGTCGTCCCTTTAATCTGATGGGTGTAAGGTTCCATTTTCTTTTCTTTTTTTTTTCCTAAAAGCTAGAATGCTTTGAAATAAAAGTCTTTATTTTCCTTTAAAAAAAAAAGTCTCGTTATTTTAAATATCTTTTGAACATAGTAGAGGCCCCAAATCGGCTATAAAGAAGAAAGCAGATCCAAGAGAGATCCAACAATCATTCAAAAAAAATATATCCGATCAATCCAGAAAATCAAGCAACAATCAAAAAGATCTAAGAATATAAACAGAGAGTCAAAAGGCGTCCGAAAAAAAAAGATTCACACTTCTCTTTTTTGACTTCGAGTTTGAGTTTGAACTTTGAATCTTGACAACAAATTCTTAGTTTGCTGCTCAATACAAGGTAAAAATCTTCCCTTTCATCTTACCCTCTGCCGAACTATGTAAATGCGACCAATATTTATGGGTCATTTTTTTGTTTTATTGTTACTTTTACGTCCTTGAGTTTCAAGTAATGAAGCTCATTTTTAAGAAAGCTTTTGGTTGGCTTATTTTTTGGATCATCTGATGCCTTTAAATATTTATGTGAGCATGAATTGTGCCTTTGTTTAAGTCTAATTGTTTTATGACAGATCACTAATAGTTAAGAACTCGATAAAAATAGTAATTAACAATAAGTCGTCTAGTTTATTACACTCTAGTTTGAGTTAATTTCTTATGACTTATGTTCACTCCTTACATGGGAAGAGATGAATTATTTATGTTACTACATATGGTTGTATTTCAATTTCTCTTTATCCCATTCTTTCTTATCTCTAAGGGTATATCGAAACGTCTTTATGATAATGAGGTTGAACGTGTTTTTCTTATCATTTCTTGTTCACTTTATTGTAAACTAGTGTGTAAAGAGTGGAGGAAGTTAGGAGCATTTACAAGAGAAAGTTACGGCCTTAACCCGTTAAGCATGTGATTATCCTTGTCATCGCTTCTAAAATATGTCTCGACGTCTTCGAGTTTTGTTTTAACGACAAAAATCACTGTGTGATATCAATGAGAATTCTGTTATATAAAAACTACTTACTTGTTTAAGCAGTCAAATCTATACTTAAAAAGTTACTCCAAAGTACTATGTCAAAAGAGAATGATTTATTTGCGGTTCCTAACAGCTTGTTCTTAATGTTTGGTCCTTAAATCACTCCTTTTCCTCTCTTCTTCGTTTAAATCATTAGTTTGAAGCCATATTAGTTTCATGTATACATAGTTGCAATATCTTTAAATTCTTTATTGGAGGAAAATGTGCATTCTTAGTCAAGTTACATAAATTTTGTCATTCATGTTCTTCGTGCATCATTGTTTGTGAGCATGTGCACTTTGCAAAATGTGGATTTGCCTTACCTACAATGTGAGATTGGATTAAGTTAATTGGTAATAGGTATTTAATATTTGTCATCTTTAGTTTGTTAACTGTCTTTAGTTTTAGTTACATAGCTAATTATATTGGTTAGTAAGAGCTCGTTCGGTTCACTATTGCCTTAGGATTTGTTTTATTTTTTGTTGCTATGATTGAACTTTTCTTTTCTGTTTATAATACTTTTCTGACGTAATCAAGATTTCTCTTAATCCTACTCCTTTTTCCTTTTTATGTTTCATGTACAACCCCGGAGAGCTGAAGTTTCTATTTTGGAACTTATTTTGGCCTAAAATATTAGGCCAACAGCAAATTAGGATCATCGCAATGCTTGGAGTCTCGCAAATTAGGAATCCAATATTTCTTAGCCTTCCTATTTTTGAGTCTTCATTATATTGTTTAGATATATTGGCTAACCTTTACTTACAAGTTTTGATATATTGTTTGTCTTTTAGTTTGAAGCTTATTTGATGTGAACTGATATTATTTGTTTATGAATTTAGTTGAGACACATTTAGAACAAATGATACAAAAGATATTTTCTTAAAAAATGGGTTAGTGTTTTTACTTATAATATTCTTTCAGGCTTTTTTTTTAGTTAAAAAGAGGGGGCTTATAGTTTTAAAAGTTTTCCAAATAAAGGTTCGAAAGGTTAAAATATTATTCGTTTAGTGTTTTAAAATTGGGGAAAAGAAATACATATCGACTTAGGCCTTTATCTTAAGGAATAGGAAAAATTATCATCTAAAATTCTCAATTAAAGTTTTAAAGGGGTGAAATAATATTCATTTAGGTGTTTAAGTTGAAAAAATAAAACTCATAAATTGGGATTTCTAACTAAATTTTGAGATTAGTTATAAAAGCTAAAATAATTACCTTTAGAAATACATAAGGATAAATAATCACCTTTTAGCGATATATAAGGCTAAATTATCACCCTCTCAGAATATATATATTTTTTAGGAAAATAGGCTTATATATTTTGTCAACAAAAAAATATATATAATTGTAGAATAAGTCTCAATAGTTAGGCCTATTTTTATACTCTTTACATTACCCCTTACAAAATGTATTGACTAGTCTTATTTTTTCGAACCAAGCATATCTAAAAATATTTTAATCTTGTAACACGCTATTTCAAAATTTATTTTTATACTCTTTACATCACCTCTCTATAAAGTATGTTGACTATTCTTATTTTTTTGGATCAAATATTGCTAAAACATTTTAATCTTTTAACATGCCATTTCAAAATTTTAGATATGCCAACAGGTTCAAATACAAGGTACATACATATATGTGTCATACATATAAAGGTATATTCTATATTTTCTCCACATAACATAGTTTTATCTACTATCTCTTTTACTAATGTTTTTTATTTATTTTTATAATTTATAAATTCCTACACTTAAATATACATATAACTTTACTACATATAATCTATCGTCAATTTGTCTATACATGTAAATAAATAATAAGTGTTCATATGTTCTAAACAACTTACGCATATATACTGTACTTTATAATAAACATATTTAAGATTACAAACCTTCATATAATATTTTAACATTTAGTATCATTATTATTTATTTATTGTTCTTTTTTAGGAAACTCTATTTTTATCCAAATTACATACTACATATTACTACATATTCACACTCGACTACTATCTCATTTTATTTTATTTCACGTCTTAATTCTATATAAATAAAACAACAAATTTTTCTATCCTTTAAACTCAACATTTATTTTGGATACATTTATATAAGACACATCTATATTTTTTTAACATAAAATTGTCAAACAGTTTTAGCGCATTTATTTATTTATTTTCTTTACCGTTATGATAAACATACTACTGTAATTTTATCTAATAGACATATATATGTCGTACCTTGTATTTTACTCTTTTTCTTACACTAATAAAATATACTTACCATTGATTTTAAAGCAAGTAAATAAACAAGTTTTCTTAATTATAGTTTCCTAAATTGAGTTTAAGGACTATCTTCAGATAGGCTCTGAGGGGTGCTTAACACCTTCCCCTCGAGTAACCAAAACCCTTACTCAGAATCTCACTGGTTTCGCAAATCAAAACAGAGTTTACATTTACATAAATAAAAAATGGTTTTCCTAATATTTTCCTTAAAATTTAGGTGGCAACTCTAAAACAAAACAAACATTTTTCCAAAATCCGAGTGTCAGCCATATTATGTTGTGAACTGTTTCGGCCTGGTTCGAAATGGGGTGCGACAGTTTGAACTTGAAAATGAGTCTGTTTGCCCCTCGGGATGAATTGGGTCCATTGCTAAGGTCTTAACGGACGTCTATGAAAGATTTTGGCCATTTTGTATGGGAAATTCCGGATCACAAAAAATCCATGGACTATAATAGCACAAGAAAATCGATAAAATCTGGGTTTACCTGCTTTGGGGGGAGTTTGAACTTGAAAATGCACCCGTTTTCCCCTCGGGACGAACTGGTCCATTGTTAAGGTCTTAACGGACGTCTATGAAGTTTTTTGGCCATTTTGTTTCAGGAATTCTGAATCACAAAAAATCAATGGAATAGCCCAAGAAAATTGGTAAAATCTAGGTCTACCTGCTTTGGGGCTCATTTGAACTTGAAAATGTGCATTTTGCTCCTCGGGACAAACTGGGTCCATTGCTAAGGTCTTAACGGACGTACATGAAAAATTTCAGATATTTTATTTTGGGATTCTGGATCACAAAAAATCCATGGACTATAGCACACGAAAATTTGTAAAATCTGGGTTTACCTGCTTTGGGGTTCGTTTGAACTTGAAAATGCGCATGTTTGCCCCTCGGGACGAACTGGGTCCATTGCTAAGGTCTTAACGGACGTCCATGAAAGATTTCGGCCATTTTGTTTCGGAAATTCTGGATCACAAAAAATCCATTGACTATAGCACACGAAAATTGGTAAAATATGGGTTTACTTGCTTTGGGGAGTGTTTGAACTTGAAAATGTGCCCGTTTGCCCCTCAGTACGAACTCGATCCATTGCTAAGGTCTTAACGGACGTCTATGAATAATTTCGGCCATTTTTGTTTCGGGAATTCCGGATCACAAAAAATCTATGCACTATATCACACGAATTAGGTAAGCCATGGCATATGAAAATTGTAGGTCTATGAGTTTTATTTCAAATGTCACCAGATTTGTATCATTTAATGTTTAAAGTAAAGCATTATGACCGTTTTACCAAAAACTAGTGTAGTTGTAAATGAGAGAAATTTCGAACGTTCTTAATTTTGGCTTCAGATGCTAGTTTTGGGTATAGAAAAACACTATTTCACGGCCCATACCTCATTTGAACTGTTAAATACCTATAATTACCCATTCGAACTAACACACATAATTTATTAAATCATCACAAACACCCACAATATAATTTTGTCAAAAAACTACATGCAATCAATGTGTGCCTCTCTTGAAGGCAAACAATGTATACTACCTTATCTTTTAGTACGTAATGAATTAGGTGAGCCATGACATATGAAAATTGTAGGTCAATGAGATTTCTTTCAAATTCCACCAATTTTGTAATCATTTTAATGTTTAAAAGAAAACTATTATGACCATTTTTACCAGACTAGTGTAGTTATAATTAAAGAGAAACTTCGAACGTTCATAATTTTGGCTTTAGATGTTAGTGCTGGGGTATGGAAAAATTCTATTTCACGATTCATACCTCATTTGAACTTATAAATACCTATAATTACCCATTCGAACTAACACACATAATTTATTAAATCATCACAAACACCCACAAAAAAAATTCGTCAAAACTCTACATACATCCAATGTGTGACTCTCTTGAAGGCAAACAATGTATACTACCATTTCTTTTAGTCGTAATAAATTAGGTGAGACATGACATATGAAAATTGTAGTTTTCTTTAAAATTCCACCAATTTTGTATCATTTAATGTTTAAAGTAAAGCTTTATGACCATTTTACCAGAGACTACTGTAGTTGTAAATAAGATAAACTTCGAACGTTCAAATTTGGATTTAGATGTTCATTTCGGGTATAGAAAAACTCTATTTCACGGCCTATACCTCATTTGACCTTTTAAATACCTATAATTACCCATTTGAACTAACACACATAATTTATTAAATCTTCCCAATCACCCACAAAAAATTTTGGTGAAAAAACTACAAGCAATCAATGTGTGCCTCTCTTGAAGGCAAACAATGTATACTACCATATCTTTAAGTACGTAATGAATTAGGTAAGCCATGACATATGAAAATTGTAGGTCAATGAGTTTTCTTTCAAATGCCACAAA
>NW_006239029.1:381801-387546 GCF_000226075.1 Solanum tuberosum | reverse complement strand
TTTAGATGTTAGTTTCGGGTATAGAAAAACTCTATTTCACGACCCATACCTCATTTGAACTGTTAAATACCTATAATTACTCATTCGAACTACCACACATAATTTATTAAATCATCACAAACACCAACAAAAAGTTTTTGTCAAAAAACTACATGCAATCAATGTGTGCCTCTCTTGAAGGCAAACAATGTATACTACCTTATCTTTTAGTATGTAATGAATTAGGTGAGTAACGACATATGAAAATTGTAGGTTGATGAGTTTTCTTTCAAATTCCACCAATTTTGTATCATTTATAGTTTAAAGTAAAACATTATGACTATTTACCAGAGACTAGTGTAGTTGTATATAAGAGAAACTTCGAACGTTCATAATTTAGGTTTTAGATGTTAATTTTGGGGTATAGAATACTCTATTTCATGGCCCATACATCATTTGAACTTATAAATACGTATAATTACCCATTCGAACTAACACATATAATTTATTAAATCATAACAAACACTCTCAAAAAAATTTCGTCAAAAATCTACATGCAATCAATGTGTGCCTCTCTTGAAGGCAAACAATGTATACTACCATATGTTTTAGTACGTAATGAATTAGGTGAGCCATGACATATGAAAATTGTTGGTCAATGAGTTTTCTTTCAAATGCCACCAATTTTGTATCATTTAATGTTTAAAGTAAAGCAATATGGCCATTTTACCAGAGACTAGTGTAGTTGTAAATAAGAGAAAATTTAAACGTTCATAATTTTGTCTTTAGATATTAATTTTGGGGTATAGGAAAACTCTATCAAACGGTCCATACCTCATTTGTACTTATAAATACGTATAATTACCCATTTGAAGTAACACACATAATTTATTGAATCATCACAAACACCCACAAAAAATTTTGGTCAAAAAACAATATGCAATCAATGTGTGTCTCTCTTGAAGGAAAACAATGTATACTACCATATCTTTTAGTACGTAATGATTTAGGTGAACAATGACATATAAAAATTGTAGGTCAATGAGTTTTATTTCAAATGCCATCAATTTAGTATCATTTAATGTTTAAAGTAAAGCGGTATGACCATTTACCAGACACTAGTGTAGGTGTAAATAAGAGAAACATCTAACGTTCATAATTTTGGCTTTAGATGTTAGTTTCGTGTATAGAAAAACAATGACAAACACCCACAAATTTTTTTTGTCAAAAAACTACATGCAATCAATGTGTGCCTCTCTTGAAGGCAAACAACGTATACTACCTTATCTTTTAGTACGTAATGAATTAGGTGGGCCATGACATATGAAAATTGTAAGTCAATGAGATTTCTTTCAAATTCCACAAATTTTGTATCATTTCATGTTTAAAATAAAACATTATGACCATTTTACCAGAGACTAGTGTAGTTATAAATAAGAGAAACTTCGAACGTTCATAATTTTGGCTTTAGATGTTAGTTTCAGGGTATAGAAAAACTCTATTTCATGGCCCATACCTCATTTGAAATTACAAATACGTATAATTACCCATTCGAACTAACACATATAATTTATTAAATCATCACAAACACTTACACAAACTTTTCGTCAAAAATCTACATACAATCAATGTGTTCCTCTCTTGAAGGAAAACAATGTATACTACCATATCTTTTAGTACGTAATGAATTAGGTGAGTCATGACATATGAAAATTGTTGTTCAATGAGTTTTCTTTCAAATGCCACCAAATTTGTATCATTTAATGTTTAAAGTAAAGCATTATGACCATTTTAACAGAGACTAGTGTAAGTTAGTAAAATAAAGAGAAACTTCGAACGTTCTATAATTTTGGCTTTAGATGTTAGTTTCGGATATAGAAAAACTTTATTTCACGGCCTATACCTCATTTGAACTTAGAAATACGTATAATTACCCATTTGGAATAACACACATAATTTATTAAATCATCCCAAACACCCACAAAAAATTTTGGTTAAAAAAGTACATTCAATAAATGTGTGCCTCTCTTGAAGGCAAACAATGTATACTACCATTTCTTTTAATACACAATGAATTAGGTGTACAATGACATATAAAAATTGTAGGTCAATGAGTTTTCTTTCAAATGCCACAAATTTTTGTACATTTAATGTTTAAAGTAAAGCATTATGACCATTTTAACAGAGACTAGTGTAGTTGTAAATAAGTGAAACTTCGAAGGTTCATAATTTTGGCTTTAGATGTTAGTTTCGTGTATAGAAAAACTCTATTTCACGGCCCAAACCTCATTTGAACTTATAAATACCTATAATTACACATTCGAACTAACAAACATAATTTATTAAATCATCACAAACACCAACAAATATTTTTTTGTCAAAAAACTACATGCAATCAAGGTGTGCCTCTCTTGTAGGCAAACAATGTATACTGTCGTATCTTTTAGTACGTAATGAATTAGGTGAGGCATGACATATGAAAATTTTAGGTCAATGATATTTCTTTCAAATTCCACCAATTTTGTATCATTTAATGTTGAAAGTAAAACATTATGACTATTTTATCAGAGACTAGTATAATTATAAATAGGAGAAACTTCGAATGTTCATAATTTTGGCTTTAGATGTTAGTTTCGGGTATAGAAAAACTCTATTTCATGGCACATACCTCATTTGAAATTATAAATACGTATAATTACCATTCGAACTAACACATATAATTTATTAAATCATCACAAACACCAACAAATATTTTTTTGTCAAAAAACTACATGCAATCAAGGTGTGCCTCTCTTGTAGGCAAACAATGTATACTGTCGTATCTTTTAGTACGTAATGAATTAGGTGTAATGAATTAGGTGAGCCATGACATATGAAAATTGTAGGTCAATGAGATTTCTTTCAAATTCCACCAATTTTGTATCATTTAATGTTTAAAGTAAAACATTATGACTATTTTATCAGAGACTAGTATAATTATAAATAGGAGAACTTCGAATGTTCATAATTTTGGCTTTAGATATTAGTTTTGGGGTATAGAAAAACTCTATTTCACAGCCTATACCTCATTTGCACTTTTAAATACCTATAATTACCCATTCGAACTAATACACATAATTTATTAAATCATCACAAACACCCACAATTTTTTTTTGTCAAAAAACTACATGCAATCATTGTGTGCCTCTCTTGAAGGCAAATAATGTATACTACCTTATCTTTTAGTACGTAATGAATTAGGTGAGCCATGACATATGAAAATTGTAGGTCAATGAGATTTCTTTCAAATTCCAAAATTTTTGTATCATTTAATGTTTAAAGTAAAACATTATGACCATTTTACCAGAGACTAGTGTAGTTATAAATAAGAGAAACTTCGGACGTTCATAATTTTGGCTTTAGATGTTAGTTTCGGGGTATAGAAAAACTCTATTTCATGGCACATACCTCATTTGAAATTATAAATACGTATAATTACCATTCGAACTAACACATATAATTTATTAAATCATCACAAACACTTACACAAAATTTTTGTCAAAAATCTACATACAATTAATGTGTGTGTCTCTTGAAGGAAAATAATGTATACTACCATATCTTTTAGTACGTAATGAATTAAGTGAGCCATGACATATGAAAATTGTTGGTCAATGAGTTTTCTTTCAAATGCCACCAAATTTGTATCATTTAATATTTAAAGTACAGCATTATGACCATTTTACCAGAGACTAGTTTAGTTGTAAATAAGAAAATCTTCGAACGTTCATAATTTTGGCTTTAGATGTTAGTTTCGTGTATAGAAAAACTCTATTTCACGGCCCAAACATTATTTGAACTTTTAAATACCTATAATTACACATTCGAATTAACACACATAATTTATTAAATCATCAGAACCACCCACAAATTTGTTTTGTCAAAAAACTACATGCAATCAAGGTGTGCCTCTCTTGTAGGCAAACAATGTATACTACCGTATCTTTTAATATGTAATGAATTAGATGAGCGATGACATATGAAAATTGTAGGTCAATGAAATTTCTTTCAAATTCCACCAATTTTCTATCATTTAATGTTTAAAGTAAAACATTATGACTATTTTATCAGAGACTAGTATAGTTATAAATAAGAGAAACTTCTAACATTCATAATTTTGGATTTAGATATTAGTTTTGGGGTATAGAAAAACTCTATTTCACGGCCCAAACATTATTTGAACTTTTAAATACCTATAATTACACATTCGAATTAACACACATAATTTATTAAATCATCCCAAACACCCACAAAAAAATTTGTTTAAAAAAGGACATGCAATGAATGTGTGCCTCTCTTGAAAGCAAACAATGTATTCTACCATTTCTTTTAGTACGTAATGAATTAGGTGTACAATGACATAAAAATTGTGGGTCAATCAGTTTTCTTTGAAATGCCACCAATTTTGTATCATTTAATGTTTAAAGCAAAGCATTATGACCATTTATCAGAGACTAGTGTAGTTGTAAATAAGAGAAACTTCGAACGTTCATAATTTTGGCTTTATATGTTAGTTTCGGATATAGAAAAACTCTATTTCACGGCCTATACCTCATTTGAACTTTTAAATACCTATAATTACCCATTCGAACTAATAAACATAATTTATTAAATCATCACAAACACCCACAAATTTTTTTGTCAAAAAACTACATGCAATCAATGTGTGCCTCTCTTGAAGGCAAACAATGTATACTACCTTATCTTTTAGTACGTAATGAATTAGGTGAGCCATGACATGAAAATTGTAGGTCAATGAGATTTCTCTCAAATTCAACAAAATTTGTATCATTTAATGTTTAAAGTGAAACATTATGACCATTTTACCAGAGACTAGTGTAGTTAAATATAAGAGAAACTTCGAACGTTCATAATTTTGGCTTTAGGTGTTACTTTCGGGGTATAGAAAAACTCTATTTCACGGCCCATACCTCATTTGAAATTATAAATACGTATAATTACCCATTCGAACTAACACATATAATTTATTAAATCATCACCAACACTTACACAAAATTTTCGTCAAAAATCTACATACAATCAATGTGTGTCTCTCTTGAAGGAAAACAATGTATACTATCATATCTTTTAGTACGTAATGAATTAGGTGAGCCATGACATAAGAAAATTGTTGGTCAATGAGTTTTCTTTCAAATGTCACCAAATTTGTATCATTTAAAGTAAAACATTATGACCATTTCACCAGAGACTAGTGTAGTTATAAATAAGAGAAACTTCGAACGTTCATAATTTTGGCTTTAGATAATAGTTTTGAGTTATAGAACAACTCTATTTAACGGTCCATATATACCTCATTTGAACTTATAAATACGTATAATTACCCATTTGGACTAACACACATAATTTATTAAATCATCTCAAACACCCACAAAAAATTTTGGTTAAAAAAGTACATGCAATGAATGTGTGCCTCTCTTGAAAGCAAACAATGTATACTACCATTTCTTTTAGTACTTAATGAATTACCTATAATTACCCATTTGAACTAATAAACATAATTTATTAAATCATCTCAAACACCCACAAAAAATTTTGGTTAAAAAAGTACATGCAATGAATGTGTGCCTCTCTTGAAAGCAAACAATGTATACTACCATTTCTATTAGTACGTAATGAATTAGGTGTACAATGACATATAAAAATTGTAAATCAATGAGTTTTCTTTGAAATGCCACCAATTTTGTATCATTTAATGTTTAAAGTAAA
>NW_006239029.1:374258-378060 GCF_000226075.1 Solanum tuberosum | reverse complement strand
GTATCATTTAATGTTTAAAGTAAAGCATTATGACCATTTTACCAGAGACTAGTGTAGTTATAAATAAGAGAAACTTCGAATGTTCATAATTTTGGCTTTAGATATTAGTTTTGGGGTATAGAAAAACTCTATTTAACGGTCCATATATAACTCATTTGAACTTTTAAATACTTATAATTACCCATTTGAACTAATAAACATAATTTATTAAATTAAACCAAACACCCACAAAATATTTTTGTTAAACAACTACATGCAATGAATGTGTGCCTCTCTTGAAGCCAAACAATGTATACTACCATTTCTATTAGTACGTAATGAATTAGGTGTACAATGACATATAAAAATTGTAGGTCAATGAGTTTTCTTTGAAATGCCACCAATTTTGTATCATTTAATATTTGAAGTAAAGCATTATGACCATTTTACCAGAGACTAGTGTGGTTGGAAATAAGAGAAACTTCGAACGTTCATAATTTTGGCTTTAGATGTTAGTTTCGGGTATAGAAAAACTCTATTTCACGGCCTATACCTCATTTGACCTTTTAAATACCTATAATGACCCATTCGAACTAACACACATAATTTATTAAATCATCACAAACACCCACAATTTTTTTTGTCAAAAAACTACATGCAATCAATGTGTGCCTATGTTGAAGGCAAACAATGTATACTACCTTATCTTTTAGTACGTAATGAATTAGGTGAGCCATGACATATAAAATTTTTTGTTCAATGAATTTTCTTTCAGATGCGACCAAATTTGTATCATTTAATGTTTAAAGTAAAGCATTATGACCATTTTACCAGAGACTAGTGTGGTTGGAAATAAGAGAAACCTTCGAACGTTCATAATTTTGGCTTTAGATGTTAGTTTCGGGTATAGAAAAACTCTATTTCACGGCCTATACCTCATTTGACCTTTTAAATACCTATAATGACCCATTCGAACTAACACACATAATTTATTAAATCATCACAAACACTTACACAAAATTTTCGTCAAAAATCTACATACAATCAATGTGTGCGTCTCTTGAAGGAAAACAATGTATACTACCATATCGTTTAGTACGTAATGAATTAGGTGAGCCATGACATATAAAATTTTTTGTTCAATGAATTTTCTTTCAGATGCGACCAAATTTGTATCATTTAATGTTTAAAGTAAAGCATTATGACCATTTTACCAGAGACTAGTGTAGTTATAAATAATAGAAACTTCGAACATTCATAATTTTGGCTTTAGATATTAGTTTTGGGGTATAGAAAAACTCTATTCAACGGTCCATATATAACTCATTTGAACTTATAAATACATATAATTACCCATTTGAACTAACACACATAATTTATTAAATCATCCCAAACACCCACAAAAAATTTTGGTGAAAAAACTACATGCAATGAATGTGTGCCTCTCTTGAAGCCAAACAATGTATACTACCATTTCTATTAGTACGTAATGAATTAGGTGTACAATGACATATAAAAATTGTAGGTCAATGACATATGAAAATTGTAGGTCAATGAGTTTTATTTCAAATGCCACCGATTTTGAATCATTTAATGTTTGAAGTAAAGCATTATGACCATTTTACCGGAGACTAGTGTAGTTGTAAATAAGAGAAATTTCGAACTTTCATAATTTTGGCTTTAGATGTTAGTTTCGTGTATCGAAAAACTCTATTTCACGGCCCATACCTCATTTGAACTTTTAAATACCTATAATTACACATTCGAACTAAGACACATAATTTATTAAATCATCACAAACACCCACAAAAATATTTGGATAAAAAATTACATGCAATCAATGTGCGCCTCTCTTGAAGGAAAACAATGTATACTATCATATCTTTTAGTACGTAATGAATTAGTTGAGCCATGACATATGAAAATTGTAGGTCAATGAGTTTTATTTCAAATGCCACCAATTTTGTATCACTTAATATTTAAAGTAAAGCATTATGACCATTTTACCAGCGACTAGTGTAGTTGTAAATAAGATAAACTTCGAACGATCATAATTTTGTCTTTAGATGTTAGTTTCGAGTATAAAAAAACTCTATGTCACGGTCCATACTTCATTTGAATTTATAAATACCTATAATTACCCATTCAAATTAACACACATAATTTATTAAATCATCACAAATACCCACAAAACAATTTTTGTAAAAAAGCTACATGGAAACAATGTGTGCCTCTTTTGAAGGAAAACAATGTATACTACCATATCTTTTAGTACGTAATTAATTAGGTGTTACACCCCATAGTTTAGTAGGTCAACTAGAGCTTTACGTGAGAGTTCTAGAGTTTGACGTGAGGGTTAAAGTTGTAGATTTGACTTCCCAAACTTAGAAGGAAATGTTTAGGAGTTAAACGTCAAGGTACGACTCCCTAAGGACCAACCAAGGATCTTGGAGGAGGACCCGTAAAACATCCCCTAGAAACTGCTCGAAACAGCCCACCTACGGATGGGACTTACTCCCAGTAAATGGACCCACGCCCTGTGGGAAGGGGTCGTGGGTCAAGACCCTAAATAAAGACTTCTAGGACACCACCCATGGAGTACCAACACGCCCTGTGGACCTACCCACAGTCCGTGGGCGTGGTCTCGTGAGTGAGGTTGTCTTGTCCTCTAAGTTTGTAACACCCTGTATCCGAAAATAGACCAGATTGCAGATTTCTGGTGTTGTAGGTGGCACTTAGGGCACCATCCACGGTTCGTAGGTCAGGTCACAGACCGTGGTTCGTGTCCGTGGATCGATGCCCCTAAAGCCCAGCTTCAGTCTCGATTGGCGATTGACTAACATGGACCGTCATTGGATGCACGGTCTGTAGGTCTGACCGTAAGTGAGGGTCAGCAGTCAGTTAGATGAAAATTATGATTGGGTCAACTTCAGATGGTCATAAATTTTAGCACAAAAGGAATTGTGTGTCCCATGACTTATGATATGATAGATAATCAAATCCTCTTTCCAACGCCACTGAGTTTGCTAATATCTGACCTCCGAGTAAAAATTTATACTCGTTTTACTGAAGCCCTATCGGGCAAACTCGATCAACGACTCCAATCGACGGACCGTCAGTCCTGTCCGTCGGTCAATCTGACAGCAGTTAAGTCAGGGGTCTTTTGGTCTTTTCCTATTTCGTTAAACCCCTAAGGTACGTCGTTTAGACCCTAAGTCATGAGGTTTTAGTCAGTTTAAGCCTAGAAACATAACTAGAACTTACCTTAGTCAAAATCATTAATCAAAACTTAGAAAATAAGAATCAAGAAAGGAGAAAAAGGTCAAGAACCCTAGTTCAAGAACGCAGCAAGGTTCCATCAGTTCCAGCCCCAAAATCAAAAGATCTCTCCGTGGAATTCGTCACCAGGTATGTGGGATTTCACTAGTGGTTTCCTTTCACCCATTAGGTCCGTAGAATTCAGTCAGTTTCTTGATTCCCTTATTATGAATAGACCTAGGATTTCTAGAATTACAGCAGATCATCATGAATTAGTTATTAACATGCTCCAAATCAGATTATCATGTTATTACGTCGTTTCTTGCATGAATTTCAGAACCCTAGCTATGTACTTCTTTAGTTCTTGAATTACACATGCTAGGTCAGATATTTCAGTATTCTGTTATACATGCCTCAGTTTATGAATGCATCATTATCAGATTAATTGTTGCATTTTCAGTTTGCATGTTCAATTTAAGCTATCCAACATTTACAGAAATTCAGTCATAACTAGTTAACCACTTATTTCATTGGGAGTAGGATAATACCGAGTTGGACTAGGGTT
>NW_006239029.1:372859-373679 GCF_000226075.1 Solanum tuberosum | reverse complement strand
CAGACATAGTTAGATTCAACTTAGTATTGAGTTAATATCTTCTTTGTATTAAACTTATCAGTTTTCATTCATCTCAGTTATAATATATGGGTATTTCCCATCATTTCAGACTTACTTTTTGATTTAGCTTCCGCATCAGTTATTATTATCTTTAGTATGCTAATGATTATGTCAATAGGGTTAGCTTGGGGTCACTTGTGATCCTAGGTCCCGTGTCCGCGTCTCGAGGGTAGTTTGGGGCATGACAAACTTGGTATTAGAGCACTAGGTTTAAGAGTCCTAGGATGTTTGAAAAGCCGCACTAAGTAGAGTCCTTTTCATGGGTGTGAAGTGCACCACATCTAATGAGAGGGAGGCTATGAAGTGTTTTAGGAAAACTTCACTTTCTTGATATTCTTATTGTGCGTTGGTATGATCTCTTTTCTAATCCATCGTTATGCGCTTAAGATCATGCCTCCCCGTAGAGCTAACGCCAGGAATGCTAACGCAATTCCTCTAGTCCCAAACCATGAGGTTAAGAATGAAGAGTTTCATAATGCGATCCAACTATTGACTCAGAGAATGACCAACAAGAACAATCAGCAGGTTCCAGTTCCTACTAATAGAAATGGTGGATCAATGGCAGTTAGAGTTCGAGATTTTTTTAGGATGAATTCGCTTGAGTTTTAGGGTAACAAGTTGGTGAAGACCCACAAAACTTCATTGATGAGGTCAATAAGATCTTTGAAGTGATGCAGGTAACTGGGAATGATCGGGTTGAGTTAGCATCTTACCAACTGAAAGATGTAGCTCATATCTGGTATACTCAGTGGAAGGAGAA
>NW_006239029.1:371990-372438 GCF_000226075.1 Solanum tuberosum | reverse complement strand
TAGGGTTATCTCTATCATCTAGTTCGGGTTAAGGATTCTAGTTGTGAATCCCCCACTCTTGAGTCAGTCCTTGTAGTCAATGAGTTTCCAGAAGTATTTCCAGATGATCTTCCTGGAGTTCCTCCCTAAAGGGAAATCGACTTTAGAATTGATCTCCTTCCAAATATCTAGCCTATATCTATTCCTCCTTACATAATGCCTCCAGCTGAGCTTAAGGAATTGAAAGAGCAGTTGAAAGACCTACTAGATAAGGGCTTCATCAGACCTAGTATTTCGCCATGGGGTGCACCAGTGTTGTTCGTGAAGAAGAAAGATGGTTCTCTCAGAATGTGCATTGACTATAGGCAGTTGAACAAGGTCACAATCAAGAATAAGTACCCTATCCCCATGATTGATGACTTGTTCGACCAAGTTCAGGGTTCTAGTCATTTCTCAAAGATAGACCTCA
>NW_006239029.1:367373-367581 GCF_000226075.1 Solanum tuberosum | reverse complement strand
TGTTCCTGATGTGGGTGAATTGAGACAGCATATTCTCGCAGAAGCCCATAATTCTAGATATTCTATTCATCCAGGCACTACTAAGATATACCGCGATCTGCAGGAAGTCTATTGATGGAATGGTATGAAAAGAAATATAACATATTTTAGGGCTAAGTGCCCCAATTGCCAGCAAGTCAAGGTAGAACATCAGAAACCAGGAGGTATG
>NW_006239029.1:333229-366253 GCF_000226075.1 Solanum tuberosum | reverse complement strand
GCCATGAAGTCCAAGTATCCTCACCTATTTCCTTCCGATTCCACACCAGCTTGAGGTAATAGTTCCTCTTAAGTTTTTCAGTCATTCATGCATAAATTCAATTTTAGAATCATGTTCCTTCAGTTTGTACTTGCATTTTCAGCGTATTTGCATGTTCTTGGAACCCAGTTCAGTAAAAAATTCAGTTCTCAGTGTTTAGTGGTAGGGATTACAACCCTTTAATGTTTAAAGTAAAGTAAAGCATTATGACCATTTTACTAGAGACTAGTGTAGTTGTAAATAAGAGAAACTTCGAACGTTCATAATTTTGGATTCAGATGTTAGTTTCGAGTATAGAAAAACCCTATTTCATTGTTCATACCTCATTTGAACCTATAAATACCATTTAGTACCCATTCGAACTAACACACATAATTTATTAAATCATCACAAACACTAACAAAAAAGTTTGGTAAAAAAACCGCATGAAATCAATGTGTGCCTCTCTTGAAAGCAAACATTGTATACTACTATATCTTTTAGTACGTAATAAATTGGTGAGCCATGACATATGAAAATTGTAGGTCAATGAGTTTTCTTTCAAATGCCACCAATTTTTTATCATTTAAAGTAAGGCATTATGATCATTTTACCAGAGACAAGTGTAGTTGTAAATAAGAGAAACTTCGAACGTTCATAATTTTGGCTTTAGATGTTAGTTTTGGATATATAAAAACTCTATTTCACGGTCCATACCTCATTTGAACTTATAAATACCTATAATTACCCATTCGAACTAACACACATAATTTATTAAATCATCACAAACACCCACAAAAAAATTTGGTCAGAAAACTACATGCAATCAATGTGTGCCTCTCTTGAAGGCAAACAATATATACTACCATATCTTTTATTACGTAATGAATTAAGTGAGCCATGATATATGAAAATTGTAGGTCAATAAATTTTCTTTCAAATTCCACCAATTTTGTATCATTTAATGTTTAAAGTAAAGCATTATAACCACTTTACAAGAGACTAGTGTAGTTGTAAATAAGAGAAACTTTGAACGTTCATAATTTTGGGTTTAGATGTAAGTTTCGGGTATAGAAAAACTATATTTTAAGATCCATACCACATTTAAATTTATAATTACCTATAATTACCCATTCGAACTAACACACATAATTTATTAAATCATCACAAACACCCACAAAAACATTTGGTCAAACAACTACAAGCAATCAATGTGTGCCTCTCTTGAAGGAAAACAATGTATATATACTACCATATCTTTTAGTACGTAATGAATTAGGTAGGCCATGGCATATGAAAATGTAGGTCAATGAGTTTTCAAATGCCACAAATTTTGTATCATTTAATGTTTAAAGTAAAGCATTATGACCATTTAACTAGAGACGAGTGTAGTTGTAAATAAGAGAAACTTCGAACGTTCATAATTTTGGCTTTAGATGTTAGTTTCGGGTATTGAAAAACCCTATTTCATTGTCCATAACTCATTTGAACCTATAAATACCATTTATTACCCATTCGAACTAACACACATACTTTATTAAATCGTCACAAACACCAATAAAAAAGTTTGGTCAAAAAATTGCATGAAATCAATGTGTGCGTCTCTTGAAAGCAAACATTGTATACTACCATATCTTTTAGTACGTAATAAATTTGGTTAGCCATGACATATAAAAATTGTAGTTCAATGAGTTTTCTTTCAAATGCCATCAAATTTTTTATCATTTAAAGTAAGGCATTATGACCATTTTATCAGAAGACATGTGTAGTTGTAAATAAGACAAACTTCGAACGTTTATAATTTTGGCTTTAGATGATAGTTTCGTGTATAGAAAAACTTTATTTCACGGTCCATACCTCATTTGAATTTTTAAATAAGTATAATTACCCATTTGAACTAACACACATAATTTATTAAATCATCATAAACACCCACAAAATTTTTGTCAAAAAACTACATGCAATCAATGTGTGCCTCTCTTGAAGGCAAACAATGTATACTACCATATCTTTTAGTATATAATGAATTATGTGAGCCATGACATATGCAAAATTATAGGTCAAAAAGTTTTTTTTTCAAATGCCATCAATTTTGTATCATTTAATGTTTAAAGTAAAGTATTATGACCATTTTACCAGAGACTAGTGTAGTGGTAAATAAGAGAAACTTCGAACGTTCATAATATTGGCTTGAGATGTTAGTTTCGGGTATAAATAAACTATATTTCATGGTCCATACCTTATTTGAACTTATAAATACCTATAATTACCCATTCGAACTAACACACATAATTTATTAAATCATCACAAACACCCAAATAAAATTTGGTAAAAAAACTTCATACAATCAATGTGTGCCTCTCTTGAAGGCATACAATGTATGCTACCATAACTTTTAGTACGTAATGAATTAGGTGAGCAATGACATATGAAAATTGTAGGTCAATGAGTTTCTTTCAAATGCCAGAAATTTTGTATCATTTAATGTTTAAAGTAAAGCATTATGACTACTTCACCAAAGACTGGTGTAGTTGTAAATAAGAGAAATTTCGAACGTTCATAATTTTGGCTTTAGATTTTATTTTCGGGTATAGAAAAATTCTATTTCACGATCCATACATCATTTGAACTTATAAACACCTATAATTACACATTCGAACAAGCACACATAATTTATTTAATCATCATAAACACCCAAAAAGAATTTGGTCAAAAAACTACATGCAATTAATGTGTGCCTCTCTTGAAGGAAAATAATGTATATTACCCTATCTTTTAGTATGTAATGAATTAGGTGAGCCATGACATATGAAAATTGTAGGTCAATGAGGTTTGTTTCGAATGCCACCAATTTTATATCCTTTAATGTTTAAAGTAAAGTATTATGACCATTTTACCATAGACTAGTATAGTTGTAAATAAGAGAAATTTTGAACGTTCATAATTTTAGCTTTAGATGTTAGTTTCGAGAATAGAAAAACTTTATTTCATGGTCTATACCTCATTTGAATTTATAAATACCTATAATTACCCATTATAACTAACACACATAATTTATTAAATCAACACAAATACCCACACAAAAAATTATTAAAAAAACTACATGCAATAAAAAATTTGGTAAAAAAACTACATGCAATCAATGTGTGCCTCTCTAGAAGGCAAACAATGAATACTACCATATATTTTAGTACGTAATGAATTAGGTGAGCCGTGGCATATGAAAATTGTAGGTCAATAAGTTTTCTTCCAAATGCCACCAATTTTGTATCATTTAATGATTAAAGTAAAGCATTATTACCATTTTACTAGAGTATAGTGTAGTTGTAAATAAGAGAAACTTCGAACGTTCATAATTTTGGAATTAGATGTTAGTTTCGGGTATAGAAAAACTCTATTTCACGGTCCATACCACATTTGAATTTATAAATACCTATAATTACCATTCGAACTAACACACATAATTTATAAAATAATCACAAACACCCACAAACAATTTTGGTCAAAAAGATACATGCAATCCATGTGTGCCTTTCTTGAAGGCAAACGATGTATACTACCATATCTTTTAGTACGTAATGAATTAGTTGACCCATGGCATATAAAAATTGTACGTCAATGAGTTTTCTCTTAAATACCACCAATTTGGTATTGTTTAATGTTTAAAGTAAAGAATTATGACTATTTTATTAGAGACTAGTGTAGTTTTAAATAAGAGAAACTTCGAACGTTTGTAATTTTGGCTTTAGATGTTAGTTTCGATTATAGAAAAACTCTATTTCACGGTCCATACCTCATTTGAATTTTTAAATGCCTATAATTACCCATTCGAACTAACACACATAATCTATTAAATCATCACAAATGCCCACCAAAATTTTTGGTCAAAAAACTACATGCAATCGTTTGAACTTGAAAATGCACCCATTTGCCACTCGGGACGAACTGAGTCTATTGTTAAGATCTAAACGGACGTCCATGAAAAATTTAGGTCATTTTGTTTCAGAAATTACGGATCACTTAAAATACATGGACTCTAGCACACAAAAATCGGCAAAATCTGGGTTTACGTGCTTTGGGGCACGTTTGAACTTTAAAATGCCTCTGCTTACCCTTAGGGACGAACCGGATCCATTGCTAAAGTCTTAATGGACGTCCGTAATTTTTTTAGCCATTTTGTTTTCGGAATTCGGATCACAAAAAATCCGTCGACTATAGCATATGAAAATTGGCAAAATCTGGGTTTACCTACTTTGAGGTTCGTTTGAACTTGAAAATGTGCATGTTTGCCCTTCGTGACAAACTGGGTTCATTGCTAAGGTCTTAACAGACGTCCATGAAATTTTTAGTCCATTTTGTTTTGGGAATCGCTCAAATCTGGGTTTACTTACTTTGGGGCATGTTTGAAGTTGAAAATGTGCTCGTTTGCCACTCGGGACGAACTTGGTAAATTGCTAAGGTTTTAACTGATGTCTATGGAAAATTTCGGCCATTTTTTTCCAAAATTAAGGATCACAAAAAAATCATGGACTATAGCACACGAAAATCAACAAATATAGGTTTACCTACTTTGGAGCTCGTTTGAACTTGAAAATATGCCCGTTTACCCCTCGGGATGAACTGGGTCCATTACTATGGTCTTAATCAAAGTCCATGAAATTTTTTGGCCATTTTTGTTTCGGGATTTATGAATCACCAAAAATCCATGGACTATAGCACAAGAAAATTGGCAAAATCTGGGTTTACCTACTTTTGGGCTCGTTTGAACTTGAAAATGCACCTGTTTTCCCCTTGGGATGAACTGGATCCATTGCTAAGGTTTTAACGATCGTCCATGAAAAATTTCGGCCATTTTATTTTGAGAATTCCGGATCACAAAAAATCCATTGACACACAAAAATTTGGAAAATCTGGGTTTACTTGCTTTGGGGATCGTTTTAACTTGAAAATGCGCCCGTTTGCCCCTCGAGACAAACTTGGTCCATTGCTAAGGTCTTAACGGACATCCATGAAAATTTTCGGCCATTTTGTTTCAGATTTTTGGATCACAAAAATAAATGGACTGTAGCACACGAAAATTGGCAAAATCTAGGTTTACCTACTTTGGAGCTCGTTTGAACTTAAAAATGCACCCGTTTTCCCCTCGGGACGAATTGGGTCCATTGTTAAGGTCTTAACGGACGTCCATGAAAAATTTCGATCATTTTATTCCCGTAATTCCGAATCACAATCATGGACTATAGCACACGAAAATCGGTAAAATATAGGTTTACATACTTTAGGGTACATTTGAACTTGAAAATGCGTCTGTTTGCCCTCGAGACGAACTGGGTCCATTTCTAAGGTCTTAGTGGTTGTCCATAAAAAAATTCGGCCATTTTGTTTCGGGAATTCTAGATCACAAAATATCCATGGACTATATCACACGAAAATCGGCAAAATCTGGGTTTACCTGCTTTGGGGTTCGTAAGAACTTGAAAATGCGCTCATTTGCCCCTCTGGATGAGCTGGGTCCATTGCTAAGGTCATAACGGACTTCCATGAAAAATTTCAGCCATTTTGTTTCTGAAATTTTGGATCTTAAAAAATCCATGAACTAGCACACGAAAATTGGTAAATCTGGGTTTAGCTTCTTTGGGGATCGTTTGAACTTGAAAATGCGCATGTTTTCCCCTCGTGATGAACTGGGTTCATTGCTAAGGTCTTAACGGACTTCTATGAAAAATTTCGGCTATTTTTTCGGGAATTTCGGATCACAAAAAATCAATGGACTATAGCACATGAAAATTGGCAAAATCTGGGTTTACCTACTTTGAAAAAGCGCATGTTTCTCCTTTGGGAAGAACTGGGTCGATGCAAAGGTCTTAACGGGCGTCCATGAAAATTTTTGGCCATTTTGTTTTAGAAATTTCGTATAACAAAAATCCATGGACTATCGCACACGAAAATTGGCAAAATTTGAGTTTACCTGCTTTGAGGCTCGTTTAAACTTTAAAATGCGTCTGTTTGCCCCTCGGTACGAACTGGGTCCATTGCTAAGGTCTTAACGAACGTCCATGAAAATTTTCGGACATTTTGTTTCGAGAATTCCTGATTACAAAAAATTCATGGACTATAGCACATGAATATCGATAAAATTTAGGTTTACCTGCTTTGGGGTTCGTTTGTACTTGAAAATGCGCATGTTTGCCCCTCGGTTCGAACTGGGTCAATTCCTAAGGTCTTAATTGATGTATATTAAAAATTTCGGCCATTTTGTTATGGGAATTTCAGATCACAAAAAATCCACGGACTATAGCACTTGAAAATCGGCAAAATTTGGGTTTACGTGCTTTGGGGCTTGTTGAACTTGAAAATGCGCCAGTTTTTCCCTCGAAACGAACTGGGTCCATTGCAAAGGTCTTAACAGACGTCCATGAAATATTGCGGCCAGTTTGTTTCGAGAATTCCAGATCACAAAAAATACATGGACTATAGCACACGAAAATTGGTAAAATCTGGGTTTACAGGCTTTGGGTTCGTTTGAACTTGAAAATGCGTATGTTTGCCCTTCGGGACGAACTGGGTCCATTGCTAAGGTCTTAATGGACGTCCATAAAAAATTTCAACCATTTTGTTTTGGGAATTTTGAATCACAAAAAATCTATGGATTATAGCACACGAAAATCAACATAATCTGGGTTTACTTGCTTTGGGGCTCATTTCAACTTAAAAATGTGCCTGTTTGCCCCTCGGGACGTATTGGGTCCATTGTTAAGGTATTAACGGACGTCCATAAAAATTTTCGGCAATTTTGTTTTGGAAATTATCACAAAAAATCCATGGACGCACACGAAAATCAGTAAAATTTGGGTTTACCTGCTTAGGGGCTCGTTTGAACTTGAAAATGTGCTTGTTTACCCCTCCGGACGAACTGGGTCCATTGCAAAGGTCTTAACAGACGTCCATGAAAATTTTTGGCCATTTTGTTTTGGGAATTTCGGATCACAAAAAAATCATGGACTATAGCACTCGAAAATCGGTAAAATCTAGGTTTACCTACTTTAGGGATCGTTTGAACTTGAAAATGCATCTGTTTGCCCCTTAGGACTAACTGGGTCCATTGCTAAGGTCTTAACGGACGCCCATGAAAATTTTCGGCCATTTTATTTTGAGAATTCTGGATCACCAAAAAATCATGGACTATAGCACATAAAAATCGGTAAAATCTGGGTTTATCTGCTTTGGGCTTTTCTGAACTTGAAAATGCGCTAGTATGCCCTTCGGGACAAACTGGATCCATAGCTAAGGTCTTAATGGACGTCGATGAAATTTTTTGGCCATTTTGTTTTGGAAATTCTGGATCACAAAAAATCCATGGACTATAACACACGAAAATCAGCAAAATTTGGGTTTACCTGCTTTGGGGGTCGTTTGAACTTGAAAATACGCCTGGTTACTCTTCGGGACGAACTGGGTCCATTGTAAAGGTCTTAACGGAGGTCTATGAAAATTTTCGGCCATTTTGTTTCTGGAATTTCGAATCACAAAAAATCCATGGACTATAACACACAAAAATCGATAAATTCTGGGATTACCTGCTTTGGGGCTCGTTTGAACTTGAAAATGCGTATGTTTGCCCCTCGGGTTGAACTAAGGTTTTAACGGACGTCCAATAAAAATTTCAGTCATTTTGTTTCGGGAATTTCGTATCACAAAAAATTCATGGACTATCGCACACGAAAATTGGTAAAATTTGGATTTACCTGCTTTGGGACTCGTTTGAACTTGAAAATGCATCCGTTTAACCCTCGGGACAAACTGGGTCCATTGCTAAGGTTTTAACGGACAACCATGGAAATTTTTAGCCATTTTATTTCAGAAATTCCGGATCACAAAAAATCCATGAACTAGCACACGAAAATTGGCAAAATCTGGATTTACCTGCTTTGGGCTCGTTTGAACTTGGAAATGTGCATGTTTTCCCCTCGGGACGAACTGGTCCATTGCCAAGGTCCTAACGGACGTCCATGAAATATTTTGGCCATTTTGTTTTGGAAATTTCGGATCACAAAAAATTCATGGTCTATAGCACACGAAAATCGGCAAAATCTGGGTGTACCTACTTTGGGGCTCGTTTGAACTTTAAAATACGCTTGTTTTCCCCTCGGGACGAACTGGGTCCATTGCTAAGGTCTTAATGGACGTCCATGTAATATTTTGGCCATTTTATTTTGGGAATATTGGATCACAAAAAATTCATGACTATAGCACATGAAAATCGGCAAAATCTGGATTTATCTGCTTTGGGGTTCGTTTGCACTTGAAAATTCCTCAGTTTGCCCCTCGGGATGAACTGGTCCATTATTAAGGCCTTAACGGACGTCCATGATAAATTTCGACCATTTTTTTGGGAATTCCGGATCACAAAAAATCCATGGACAGCATATGAAAATTGGCAAAATTTGGGTTTACCTGCTTTGGGGCTCATTTGAACTTGAAAATTCATCCGTTTTCCCCTCGGGATGAACTGGGTCCATTGCTAAGGTCTTAACGGACGTCCATGAAAATTTTCAGCCATTTTATTTTGGGAATTCATGATCACAAAAAATCCATGGACTATAGCACACGAAAATTGGTAAAATCTGGGTTTACCTGCTTTGGGGCTCGTTTGAACTTGAAAATGCGCTCGTTTACCCCTCGAGATGAACTGGGTCCATTGCTAAGGTCTTAACGTCCATGAAAAATTTTGATCATTTTGTTTCGGGAATTCTGGATCACAAAATATCCATGGACTATAGCACACGAAAATCGGCAATCATTCTCTTTCTTGGATTATTTTTCGATAATCTTCTCCAGTAAATCCTCCGGCGAGTTCGAACGGAAAAATCATGAATTTAAGTTGAAAATTATTAACTTTTCTTTGGAAGTCACCATGTCCTCCACTCCTTTCTATTTCTTTTTAGAGTTCCTCTTTAAGGGTAGAGTGTTGGATGTGCTTCCATCAAACAATCAATGGTGACAAATGTTGTGATTTCTTAAGAAGAAGAAGAACTCAAAATTAAGAAAAATGTAAATGCTTTAAAGAAATTGGGGCCACCAATAAAAAGATTAAAAAAGAAAAAAATTGAAATAATTAATATATTTATAAAAAATTATAATACATAATTATTTAATGACCAATAAAATAGTGCCATGTGTTCAAAGTTGTCTTTCTAACATATTTTTTTTTTCTTCTCACACACCTTAAGGAAGGTGAAGACACTTTCTTTGTCATGCCACGTTTTGAGGGGGTATTAATATCACTTTGAACAAGATTAGGTGTGTAATAGGTCGCCGTAATAGTTTAAGTGTGTAACTGACTTTTCGATACAAGTTTAGGGGGGAATTTATGCCTTTTCCCTTTTTAGTTTCACATTAACTTTATGTCATCCAAGATATTTGTACAGTAATATCATGTAATGTTGTATGTATAACCAATGTACCGATGGATTGAGCTTGATGTTTTTTGGCTCACCGAAATAGTAGGTCAACTTAATCTGTCTCGTCAAATTTCAGAACACGTATGGGGAAGCCAGGATGAACTAGCTGAACCATATTGAGGTAGGCCGGATGGACTGGCCAGCCCGTATTGACAGCTCTCACTACTGAAAATTGTGTTGATTTTAGTTGTACGAAAATGGTACTATGACTTTTGATTGTAACAAAAACTTAGTGTGTGTTTAATCTTATTAACTTAAAAATTACTTCTTTTTTCCTATTTTAGTATGTGTTTAGTAAATATTAAAGGTTCTTATAAGTTAAAAGAGTGGGCCTAAATATAGAAAAACTAAAAAATCAGACCGAAATAAACTAATTTGATTATTCATTTTTTTTGTTTGATCGCAATGTTTTTTTTAATTAAAAAATCGATTCTTCGATTTGATGTTCGATATAAGGATCTCGATATTTTGGTACACCAAAAAACCAAACTTTTATAAAATATTTTTTTAAAAAGAACCAATCTTTTGGTTCCCATCCCAACAATTCCTCAACCAAAAACCAAAAGTCAACTAGTAGAATAGCCATCCAGCAACAAATCAAAGTAATAGATTTGCAATTCAGATAATTAACTTCAAATATTAATACATATTTTTGTCGATGTACATCAAGTAAAGGAATCATCTTCGTCCTTATTTTTCCTCGAGCAGTAATTAGAGACACAATGTTCTTAATAAAGATAACTATGGAATTTTCAGCACAATAGGTGTTCCAAGATGAGACATACCATTAGTTATGGTTTTTAATTTCTAAGTGTCTTATTCTTTAATTTGGTCTTCCTTTTATTTTTCCTTCACACCTAAAAAATCATATTAAAAACATCGAGTCAAATCGAATAGAATCGAAGTTGAAAAAATTGAACCGTTGAAAAAATTGAACCGATTTGATGTACACTTTTTCAAAACCGAAGAATCGAGTCGAAATTAATAAAACCGAACTAAAAACCAAATGCCCACCCTAGTTAAAAGTATTACATGAATGGCCATTTATAGAAGATTAGCAATAATGGGTAGACCTGAAAATTGGGGTGTTCAAGTCTTCTAACATCAACCTTTCTGCAAAATGGTTGAAATTGTCAATTTACCATTGCTTTTATAACCTACTAGTTTCAAGTTGTGATAAATACATGAAAAAACTTGTACTACCGTCAAAGGCAGTGAGTTAATAAGTACTTCTCTATCCTCAATTAGGTTTCTAAGCGAATTCCGATCAATCAAACTCAAAGCAGATACCGAACACAAGTGACAAATCCAAAAAGAGAAATTGAACCACCAAATAGCATAAAAAATCCATCAGACAAAACTAATGGTGTAAAGACCATATGATCATAAAAAGCAGTAAGCACACTTGACTGTCAACAACAGAAACAGTTGGAATATAGCAGGAAATATCACATATTTTGGTTAAAAAACATAATATAGTTTGCCAAAAAATGTATCAATGTTTATAAACTGTATGTATGATGTATTATATCTTCTTAGAGACCCCAAGCCTGAGTCTGAAATCTTCTTCCATTAGTGGAAGGCCATCGCGCAACTTGACTTTTGGTTCCCATCCTAACAATTCTTTCGCTTTTGTGATATCTGGTTTCCTTTGTCTTGGATCATCTGGTGTATTTTCCACCATTTTTATCTCCACTTTCGGACTGATAAGCTGCAAACACACAAAAGAATATATCAACTTATATGTGGATTAAACAGAGTGATTTTCCAGCAGCGGAAATACAAGTCGTGGCAAAATCTAAGTACACAAAGAGCAGCCTCTTGAGAATATGTAATTACCTCCTTCACTAGTTCCGCAAGCTCAATCATGGTAAATTCACCTGTACAGGAAGATTGCCAGGAAGTTAGATCAACATAGTATTTCAAAACTGTAATTTAGCTTGAGCATGATATCGGGATTTATTCAATGAGTGCAGCACACATGTGCCAATTGATCTGGACTTTTGATTTGCGAAAAGAATTACAAAATTATCAGACCATTGCCTCCCATAAGCGTGTGCTTGCACTCATCGAATACAAATCTGATTATATCACACTCACCTGGGTTACCAATGTTGATTGGCCCAGTGTTATCCCCTTCCATGAGACGGATAAGTCCATCAACCTTCAAAGTATTTAAGACGAGGGGGAAGAAAGCATTAGGAGCAAACTCATAAAGCAATAATGACTATGATAGTAGTTCATTGACATACCATATCAGAAACATAACAGAAACTGCGAGTCTGTGTCCCGGGAGCTTGAACAGTTAATGGTTCATCCCTTTCAAACGGAGAAAATCAGGAATATTAGTTGAAAAGATTGGTATAAATAGGCGGGATATGGATCAACAGAGAGAAATTGGAGATTGAATATGCAAAATGATAGAACAAAAGCAAAAGTCAATTGTTACAGTTGACAAAGCTACTAACAATCATCACAAATGGACTAAGAAACAATGGCCTACCTTGGAAATCACGATCAACGTATCATTAAGCACATAGCTACATTTGTATATTCAGAGTGATGGCAATCGAGAAAGAACTTACCGAAGTGATTGAGCTATAAAGTTGCTGACTACACGCCCATCGTCAATATTCATACGAGGTCCGTAAGTGTTGAATATTCTAGCAATGCGTATTTCTGTTGCAAAATGCATAGATATCGTCAATGCATCAGGAACAATGAAGTTGTGGACAACCTGAACAATATCAAAGGAACTAAAAATTACCAATCCCATGCTGTCGGTGGTAGTCAAACATCAATGTCTCGGCCACACGCTTCCCCTCATCGTAACAGCTCCGAACTCCTAAATACGACAAAAGTGACATTGTTAGGCATATGCTTCACGAGATGCTCAAATGTTGACTCAGATCAAAATTGTTGTTTCATTCTAGTTTTCAACTCTTTTCTCCTCTTACTTTAATACTAATCGCTTAAATACTTTATGTAAAAGAATCTTCTTGTGATCAACACGATTGAGTGATCCAAGTAGGCTAACAGAGAATAGCGAAACTTTAATAGTTGAATCCCCAAATGGAATTCTGTATTGTCGTACAAGTTGGTGCAGATGTAAACAAATGATTAACACACACAAAACAACATATAATATGGTGCTAGTACTGGACATTAGTCGAAACAAATATTGGAGTTCATGAAATTCAAAAGGTGAGAGGACGTACCAATTGGGTTAACATTACCCCAATAGCTCTCGGGTTGGGGATGCACAAGAGGATCACCGTAAACCTCTGAGGTTGACGTGAGCAGAATCCTACATAAAATTACAGAAAAATGAGTAAATTGAAAGCCAAAAAGATGAGGTCAAGAAGCATTTAAAATCTTCTAACCTTGCTCCAACACGCTTTGCTAAGCCCAACATATTCAGCGTACCAATGACATTAGTCTTTATAGTCTGTCAAAAGAAGAAATTAACGAAAATTCTCATATTAGGGGATTTGGGGAAACAACAGAAAATCAGGTAAATCAGAGAGCTTATGCAAATAAGTTATGAATAGAAATCACGATTCACTAAAAGCTAAGATCATACATACCTTAACAGCATTGTACTTGTAGAAAATTGGAGAAGCAGGGCATGCGAGATGATAAATCTTATCAACTTCAACCAACAAGGGCTCTGTCACATCTACAAATGATAAACATATAACAGAAACAGTTACGCTTCTGATAATACAATTATATGAAACAACATTCGAGTGTTGACTCAACTGTTAGAACTACTACAGAGTTGGGAGGTCAGAGTAGAAAACTATGATCAAACACTTGCATATGATGTTAGCTCTTCTACCTTCACCAGATTGCAGCTAAACGATACCAAACTAAATTCTACTAATCAAGCCCATATTCGAACTCGGTAGCCTTCAATTTTCATTAAACAAAACCGTTACTTTACATAAAGATAAGATTTTTCTAGCTTATTGTACCAGAGTCAAGCCTGTATTCCCCTCGACCACATGTTGAATACTCACAGGAAGTAGTCCATATATTAGCTAACAAGTATGTAAATGAAGAAAAAATGAGAGTATACCGTGGCGCCTAAGCTCAAATCTGGGATGACCAATCCATTTTTTCAGATTATCCTTCGAACCAGTGAAAAAGTTGTCCACAACAATAACCTGCACAATCATAAAGAAAAAGTTTCTCAATTCTTAATAAGGGCATCATTCTATTAACTGGTTTATCTTACTCTATTACGCATTCACTCGGAAGACTCATGAAAACAGCAGAAGTATTTACTTACACATAATAAGTCTATGCTGGGATAAGGAATAAATAACATGATTATAAAATCTTTTTGGCAAGGCAACACAAAAAGCTAGAAGATACTGATGAACTGATAGATGATTGCAAGACCGAACAAGTTACCTCATTCTTCTCATTCTCCATCAATTTGTCGACTAGGTGAGAACCAATGAATCCAGCTCCTCCAGTAACCAAAATTCTCATGTTAGGCTGCACCAAGAATAAAATGTTTTAGCAAACGGGCATTAAGGATTATAACTTAGTAGTAGTTAGAGCAGGCCAAACATAGCATATGTGGTTTAACTATGAAATAACAGTGTTTGAACAATCAGAAGTCTACAGTATTGTGACTATTGGCACTCACTATTGCCGTGAGTACCAACTTGTTAACTGTATTTTCATCAGAAAAGAAGCTGTACTACTAGGATTAGGCCAAATGGACAATTTTTAACTCGTAAAACAGAATCACCAAAGCAATATCAAGTTCCTATCTCTAGGTCAAGTACACTGATCTTTCGTTTTCGCAGATAAGCTGATATCAAATCCACACTCGTTCTTTTGTTTTCGCAGATAAGCTGATATCAAATCCACACTCGTTCTTTTGTTTTCGCAGATAAGCTGATATCAAATCCACACTCGTTCTTTATTGATTCATAGCTAATCAAATCTCCACATAAATATCAACATCTGATTTTAAGACTAAAAATAGTTTGTTTGATTGGTGATGCTGGAGCAACATTGATAAACGAGACCATATGGCCTGTACTCTATACCACATATCTTCTTCTTGGGGAGGGGGGGGGGGGATTGGATTTAGAGGTTTACAATGTGGAAAATCGAACCCTAACCAAGTAGCCAACCACTACAATTTACCTATATCACATATCAAAAACAATTAAACAAACAAAGTTGTGGTCAAGCCTATGATAACTGAACTCAGTATCTTCAACACAAAGAGTAAACATATATATGAGAAAAATTACTAAAATTCCGACAAATATCAATTCAATGGTAAAAACTTAAAAGGTTGAACTCATCAAGTTTAAATTCTGAATCCGCATCTGCAGTAGTTTAACCTGAAAGAACTTTGAGAAGCGCAACGGGGATGGCGTTGGAGGTGGCTTAGTTGTTGTTTGGTGATCTCCATTTGCAGAATTCTTAGCCATTGCTCAAAATTCAAATCCCTCACAAAAAATCCTACAATCAAATTATTGATCAATTGGTATATAAACTTGAACTTGGACTAGCATTAGATCTCAATCAAAACCTTCTTAATCAATTCTTCTAAATCAAAAATCAATCAAAACCTTCTAAATCAAATATTCTAACATCAATCTCAATCAAAATCAGTAAAAATCAATCAAATTAAACAAAACACATAAACCTTAATCCAATAAAATCATGTTATATGCCAATTCATAAAACATACCTTATGCAAAAAAACACTTTTTTTTTGTTCTGCAAGTTCTGTGACATAGGCATGCAAAATATATATACACACATAAACACAAAAAAAAAAAAAAAAATTTACTTGCCAACAATAAATTGAAATAAGAATGCTTATAATTGACGAAACGTAAAGGTGAAAGAATAAGAGCACCAAACCTTTAGAATATTGTTTTCCACTTGATTTTCAACAAAGTCAAAGCAAAAGTAAAAGAATTTGTTACTTATATTTATTATATTATTATTACCTTGGATGGGATTTTGCTAATCTCCAAGAATTAAGGCTATTAATTATGTGCGATGACAGTGGAAAATAATACTTCTAAGAATATGCTTTTATCTGAGATTCTCCTTTATTTTTATTTTTTAATATTTAATTTAAGTGGAATAAGAAGATTAGGAGAAAGAAGACTAGATAATCGTGCATGAGTTTGGTCTTTATTTTTTGTTTCTTTTTATTGACTTCGTGTAGTTCGAGGAGGACTCTGGCTCAGGGGTAACTTCGACTTTTAACCTTGATTTTTGGACATAAAATATACTATTAGTTTTTTTTTATATGTTTAGATTGCACTTACCTTAAAAAGTTAAGTAACTTTACCCTTCTATCCATATTTAATGTTTTCTTAAGTCAACTTTTCAATAGAATATGCTAGATTTCAAAAATTAAAATGTATTTGTATGACTATTTAAATTTTTGAATTTATTTTCAAAATCAGATTTTATAGAATAGTGAATGGAGAGAGTAATTAATCAATGTATGAACTACTCCAATGAATATTAATTACTTATTAGTTTTTCTAAGTTGGTCAAAGTATATATTTTCAAGACTAATTAACTACTCTATCAAGGGTATAATAGGAAGAATATAGTAATTTATGTATTGATTTTATGAAATGACAAGTATTGTGGTCCAACTTATTATAAAAAAGGATGACATATAAAAAGGAACGGATGGAATAGTTGTTAGCTGTTACTTCCTCTGTCCAAAATTAATTGTCCGTTACTTTGCAAAGTTCTTAAAAACTATAAATAGAAGAGTAGTTTTACTAGAATGAATACAATGTTTTGAAAAATGTAATCGATAAATGACTATAATTAATGACAAGGGTAAGTGTAAAATTATCCATTGATTTCATAAAGTGGACAAGTATTGTTGGACATCCAAAATAGTATAGTGGACAAATATTGTTGGATGGAGGGAGTATTATTTTAGGTTTCACGTCTCTTAAGAAACTATGTGAGTTTACCATTATACCCTTATTTAGTTTCTTTTGAAATCAAGTTTTCAATAAATGAACATTATTAAAAAAAAATTGACTAATAAACATGAATAAATAACTTAGCTTTCTTATGCCGGTCAAATTCATACTTTCAAGGCTAATAACTCTCAAGGGTAAAATAGGAAGAATAGTGTCATTTATGCATTGATTTGTGAAATGACAAGTATTAAGAAACATCTATTTTTAGTAAGAACGACATATAAATAAAAAATGGTGGAATATAACTTTGTAAGTAATGCAATTTCTCTTCTAAAAAACATAAAACTTCAATATAGGAAGGCAAATATAGAAATTAAATATTTCAAACATCCATATTGAACGTTCAACAATAAAATTATTTTGAACAGTAAAAAAGCCTCAAATTCACTTAATATGAAATAAAGGAAGTACTAGTTTCAGTTTACGTGACATAATTTGAACAAAGTCAAAACTTCAATTTGACCATAAATTTGTTTTTGTTGACTGGCTCAGAGGTAACTAGGACTTTTACGATTGATTTTTGGACATAAATTATACTCACTCTATCTCAATTTATTTTTGTTTGACCGTAAATTTGAATTTAGAATCTTTGAGTTTTTAAAAATAAAATTTATATATTTACAATAATTGACAATATGTAAAAGATATATGAAAAAATTGAGATAATTTTTTATTATTTGAATCTTGAAATTTAAAAGGTGCCACATAAATTGAAACGTAGAAAATGTAATATTTTTGAAAAATAATATTTAATTTTTTGAAAAATATATATTAAAAAATGAAATTGTGTTTGGATATATATTTAGTTTATAAGAAAAATAGAAGTTTTATGAGGGGAGACAATAATTTAGATTGGTCCAATTGCTTTTTCAAACATTAAAATATCCTTTAAGAATTTCTTCAAGAAATCAATTCGTATAATCAAACGCCATTTCAACTTTTTTTGTTAGAAAAAAAAAAAGATTCATGGACAAACCAACTCCTTTTTTTTTTGGATCATTGCATAAAACAATTTTTAAATTTTTTTATTATTGTGGTAATGAGATGACAGTCGAGTGAAAAAAGTTTTTAAAATTAAAATTGAAATATCTTTAGTTAAATTAAATACCTAGAATTTTAATTGATTGTTTTAAGTAATTGACCGTTTCCATCTTTATTGTAAATTATTCAAAATTAGGAATATTTGAAATAAACGTGTAATATGTTCATATAAGGAAATTTTATTCTATTACATTATGAACTCTTTAGTAAACGTCATTGGTGTAGGACAAGTAATCCTGATTATTAGTTTTCTAATTTTCTATTACCCTAGATATTTTATTTTATTTGGTTGTGTTGTGGCTCTAATTTAGGACTCTTATCATAATTGAGAGTGCTAATTTATCTTAATTAAAATTTAAAATCCTTACATAGTTTAGGTCTTTAGGATCTAGATTTGATTTTATTTGATTTTAAGTGCTCGATATTTACGGTCAAATATAATTTCGGTAATTTTATGAATTATTTTTTTGTCTAATAATAGTTGTCTACGATTGACTTGACACGGAGATTAATTTTTACCAAGTCACCCTTATTAGATATAAGTCATCTAAAACATTGAAAAATGAATAGTATTTAATAACAAGGATAAAATAGACATAAAATAGTAAATTATTCATTGGTTTTATAAATTTGACAAGTATTGTTACGCATTTCAAAATAATATTGTGGACAAGTAAAGATGGACGAAGGGAGTTGTTGCTAAACTCCCTTGCGTTACTAAAAATAACTAAAAACTATTTTGAACATGTAGTTAAAATAGGAATTTCACCTGTGTCGTTGTAAATGTTTTTTAAAATTATTATTTTTATTAGGGAAAAAGGATAAATATACCTCCGAACTATCGTAAATGGTATGCAGATACCCTCCGTCATACTTTTGGGACATTGGTGCCCCTGCCGTCCAAAAACTAGAGCATATATGCCCTTCACTCTAACGGAAGACTAAATAGAGACACGCGGCGCAATCTTATCCGTCGATTCGATATTTAATAAATGTCGGGTAGGTGGATAAGATTATGACACGTGTATGTCCGTTAGTATAAATGATATATATGCTCTAGTTTTTGGACGACAGGAGAACCAATGTCTCAAAAGTATGACAAAGGGTATCTGCATACCGTTTACGATAGTTCAAGAGTAAATTTATCCTTTTTTCCTTTTTATTATCATGAAAATAATATTATATTTCTCTGGAAGTTTAGTTATCTCATCCTCAAAAGTTTGAAGAAGAGTTATTCAATGCCTTGTAGCTTCATAATCTTTTGAGTATCCATTAAAAGTGGTTGTGATAACTAAAAATAAGTAACAATGACTTACGATGAATTTATATAGTTAATCCCGATTTATTTGTGATATAATTATTTGTAACTATTATTATTATTATATTTTATTATAGATGACATTCATGAAATAACATAAATTGAACTGACGATTCCACAGTTGAACCACGTGTGTGTAGTATTTATGTCGTATTTTATTCTTTAATTTTTACTATTAGCTATTTTATTTACAATCACTACAACAAAAGAGACATCTAGTGGTAATATATTTTTTAGCGATAATTGATCGAGTTAATATCATTATATTTAGAGTTACAAAAGTTGTTAGTGATATTTATATAAAATTTTGGTTATAAATACTCATATTGTATTTGTCACTAAATATAATTTACTGAAAATTATATTATTACTATAAAATCATTTATTTGTTGTAGTAGCTATTTATCTTACTATTTTGTTGTTTTTATTTTTCATTCAATATTAATGCAATTATACTTCTTGTTAGTCGAGGCACTATCAAAAACTATCTCTTTATCTCATCAAAATAAAAATAAAATTTGCATATATTCTACCCTCTCTGCAGATCTCACTTACGAAATCACACTTAATATTTTATTTTTATTTCCATGAGTACATATGACTTATGAGAGGTGTTCAAATGAAGCAATAAATAAATAAATAAAAGGCGTAAATTGCACTCCTAGGATTTATAGTGATAGTTAGGAATAAGAAGCGTGGGTTTTAAGTATATAATGTATAGTTTGAGTTTTTTTTTAAAGAAAAAAACTTAAAGTTTGGTGAAATTAAAATATTTTTTTAATTACTTTATGGCAAATATTGACTACTGACTCTATTATTAATTTAATTTAATTTTGTAACTAACACGAGCGAATTCTAAATAATATAAGAAACACAAGGAAATTATAGTTTAATTTAGTCATAGTATAACATGTTTGTTAGATAATCATGGACATATATAACAACAATAGATTAATGAAATAGGACACGCTAAATTAGTTCTTCATAATTAAATTAATTCTGGACTAGGTGGAAAGATTAGTTTAATTAAGATTCCATTGTTGTTATTAATCTTATAATTAGAATATCATGTGCTAATTTACCTAAACTTGGCATCAATATTGAATTAGGTCACATCAACTACTCTACACATGGCATATTAAAAAAATATTTTATAATTACCAGCCTCTAAGATTTGTTTAATACAAGTTGCTTAATTTGGAATAACTAGCATGCTCTCTAATTTTTTTTCAATGTTCGATATTTACATTGAAGCCCAACTAGGTAATCTGGATTTGAGAAGTATAGGCCCCGTTTTGAGGGAGAAAAGGAAACACTTTTTACTAAGAGTTTTTCCATATTCATGCTCGAATCTAAGACCTCCTATTAAGGGAGAAGTCTCATCAATTTCACCACATTCTTCGATGGTGTTGTCTATTAAATGTGGTTGGTTCATTTTTCTTTTAATCTATTTTGCTATTTATGAATTTCTAAAGATTAAAACAGCACAAAAAGATAAATAATGAATTTTTGGATGGAAAAATCAGATAAAGAAGAACCTTTTTTTTTAAAAAAAAAAACACTTTCCAAGATTCTATTCAACCAAACATCATTAGAGAAAAACTTTCATTTTTTTTTTGCACATTGTAAAAGTTAATATTTTTTTAAAAAAATTATACTCCTGAAAGCAAGTCCAATGTGAAAATAATCTTTTCTTGAAAATGTGAATGTTGTTGGCATAAATAATGTGAGTTCCAATATGTTATATGTAGTACACCCTCAGTCACGTCACATATTAGATGTACACCGCTAGTAAATGAGCCTAAAAGAAGCCTCTTTCTTTATAAGTTACTCCGTCCGTCCTATTTTATGTGTCATTCCTTTTTATAAATAGCTGGACCACAATGTTTCCTATGTCCCTAATTACTTGTCCACTTTTCCTTTTATAATTGTCCCTAATTACTTGTCTATTTTGACAAATCAAGAATGGGCAAAATAATTTTACCTATTATACCCTCAATTAATTACTTTGAAAAAGGTATAATTTCTTGAAAATCTTAAATTTTTAATCCATCCACTTCATAATTAATAGGGTAAAATGATAAATTCACTATGTCAATAATTGTTTTCTTAATAGGTGTGTCAATTCAAAAGTGGACAAGTAATTAGGGACATAGGGAGTACTTGTCATTTTATAAAATTTATGCATAAATTACCATATTTTGCCTACTATACCCTTGATAGAATAGTTAATTAATCTTATCATTTATTAATAAAGTTGACTTAAGAAAACATTAAATAAAGGTAAAGTTACATCTTAATGCAAGTGCAAAGTAAAAATGTGACGGAGGGAGTAGATAGATAGTTTTACTCATATCATGGAAAGCTCTTTATCAACCGAGGAATCAATTTTTCAGTCTCTCATGATCAGTATAACACATGCACCTTTACATCTTATATTATATATATATATGCCAGCTATTTAAATTATTTTTGAACTGCGATTGAAAGAGGTAGACACAAGTACATCTAAATTTGTCAATGAATATACACCATGTATATTTTATTTGTATATATATGATAAAAATATAGATATACATGTTCCCACCTCTCCCAATCACCATTACAAAAACCCCACACATGTTTTATTGGTCTTTTTACCTAGAATATAATTCGATATTCTCCTTTCCATCTTAGCATAAACTTTTTCTAGCTTTACATTTCTCATTTATAATTTAGCAATACACACAAGCAGAAAAATATCTTTTTAGGTATGCGTTTGATATACAAAAATATGTCAATAAAAGGCCCCTCTGTTTTTGCTTTGACACAACCAATTTCTATTCTTTGATAAATTATAATGTTCGAAACACTTCAATCAACTAAGTGTATAGATTGTACATGCTTTATATTAAATTTACGTACAATATACATATACTATTATACTCCCTTTATTTCATATTAACTTAATTTTTGAGGTTTTTTTCATTGTTCAAATTAATTGAAGGAAAAACTACCTAACTAAACATACATCTCTACCATATATACTAATATTATCTCTACTTTCAAACAATTACATATATTACCACTTTTAATATTTTATACCTTATATTTTAAAATATAATATTAGATACACAAATTCCTTAAAACTAGGATTGATTAATTATCTTTACATTTAAACACCAAAATTAATAATCCAATTATAATTAATATTTGTTCTCTCTCATCAAGTTTCCCTTTGCCATGTCTCTAGAACTTGATAAAATTATTTCATTATGTATCTAGTTTAATTTTCATATGTATCTAATTGTAATTTCAACGTATCTAAACTTTATGAATTGTATTTGATTTTAGTCCGCCTTGATTTTAATTGCCTTATGTATCTAGTTTTTTTTTCCTATATCTCATTTAATATTTTTATGTATCTATCTTTTTGTTAATGTATCTAAACTTCCAATGTCTTGTATCTACTTCTATTAATGTACTTAAATCGTTAATGTGTTGTATCTCATTTTTTATGTTAATGTATCTGGCGTGCATATGCCTCTCTGGTTATATGTAGTATGTTTATTAATATAGTTGATATAATATCTTTATGTATCTGATTATTTTATGTTAAGCTTTCATTGTCTTTATATCTCAAATTATTTTTGCAGCACTAACACTTACAATTTCAAAACGAAAAGATGATGATTTGGCTAAAAAAATAACTTCACCATCACGGTTACAATTCGAAATGAAGATTAGGAATCGAGATTCAAAGAAAGAAAATCGAATTAATAGGAAGAAGAATATTTATACACTTTTTGTGTTTCTGGAAAAGAAATGAACGAATTTTTATATATGTATCTGAAGTAGCATTACATGTAGTTTCGGTTCTACCTTCAACTCCAATCGAGCAATTGATGTATCTCGCTCAAAAGATATTTCACCATTATTACTACATCCAAAATTTTGATCTTTAGTTGTTATGCATAATGGATATAATCCGCAATTGAATTTACATCTTTTAAATTCCATAAAATATCTCACTTCAAATTTCCATTATTATAATCAAATTGTCTTCCATCATACATCTGATCTCAATACTTTTACGTGTACACTCAATTCATAGTGTTATGAAATCTGACAATGTTAAAGCCATGGACAAATTCAGTGTGTTTTGATTTGGTTGATTTTTTGGTGGTATGCAATATTATTTTAGCAGTAATAATACTGACTCTGTGTTATTCCTTTCGAGGAGGAATTGACATAGAGTGGGAGTAGATGGGGTGCCAAGGAGCACCTCCTGGGTTGGCTTAACAAAGCATCACTCCCTGTTTGATGGCCCAGAAACGTTGTCAAGATCAGAAATCAGTGCCGGCAAGTTGCGCGCTATTAAATTGTATTCCATCAATTCTTTATTTTTTATTCGATTTCAGAGAGCCATGAATCCTCCGAATGCCTCAATAATACTGTGATATTGATCATTTGGAAAAAAATATCGAAACTTGAGGATACTCAGAAAGGTATTGATGAAGAAGATGAAGTTTACAGTTTCATAAATACTAAGGTTTATGATTTTGATATTTTAGTAAAATTGGTAATAGTTGATTTGGAAGAATCCTCTATATTCATTTTGTTGTTAATTTCCATCATTTACTCCTTTAATTAAGGAAATAAGTTACAACATTTAATTCAAAAGTAATTAAATAGTGTATCTTGATTTTTAAATATGATGGATACATGTATCTGACGGGCCATGATACATGTATCCGAAAGCCAAAAAATGGTATATAAAGTAATATAAAAAACTAATGGGAATCCTAGTAATTAGGATCTAAAATAGTGGGATTTATGTAGTTTGCTCTTAATTGAATTGTTAAAAGTTCAAGATGGATGTTTGAATTTTTTTTCATAGTTGACCTTTCATTTATTGAAGTTTTATATCTTTTAGGTAGAAAATATATCATTACCCCCTAAAGTAAGACCTATTTTTGAAGAAGACACTTGAACTTTGCGGGGGTCCTATCATGTATAGTTAAACTATATTCAACTTTTTGAGTGTATCATTATGTATAATCAATGTATAACTAATATATAGTAAATTGTATTCTACTTGTTGAATGTATCATAATATATAGTCGGTGTATACTTTCTATGATTTTTGATTGTTTCTTATGTAAACAAAAATCTAATTATATTTGTTGCAAACTAATTACTTTATTGTATAATTGAAGCCATTTCTTTAAAAAAACTGCATCTAATTGACATTAACTACTAATTTTCGTTTGTATATTTAGCTGTTTTTTAAAAAATAAATAAAATCAAATTGGGTTTATACAAGTAATATATTATATACAATTATTTGTATTGTATTGTATACAAACTATTAATATAGATAAATAAGTAATTGTATATAAGTGTTAAAATTATACAATTTATTTGTATAAAGTATCGTGGGTGATAATAAACTGGAAAAGAATATACAACCAAACACCAGAAATGGAAGTTTGTATATACACAAATACGTATAGATATATACAGTATAATAAAAAAACTATTAATACGTATATAAATGTATACAAACTAATATATACAAATAAAATTTATACAAATACTTGAGATTCTTTATAGCAAATTTCATTAAACTGTAGCCATGGTTCATAATTATATGAAACTATAACTGTATTAAATAATACACTAGTAATATTTGTCAATTCGCGTAATCTTTTTTAAGAAAAATATTGAACACTATTGGTAGAAAAGTAAACTTTTCATACAAAATGAAAAGATAATTAAAAGAAATTTGAGATATTTGGAGTACTATGTCTCGTGAAAGATGGTATAAAACAAGAATAATTATAATATCAATTGAAAAAATAAATCAAAAGAAATCAATTATATAAAACTTACTAACAATTTAAATTTAAGACCTTCATTTAATTTTGACTTCGGGCCACTAATCTATTTGAGCCGCCCATCTCAAAATGAATTTAGCTCTCGACATTAGGTGATGCTATTGGCTGTACAAATCAGTTACTTATAACAGAACATTTATTCTTCATTAACCATCATCCTTAGGTTCTCTATGACCATTATTGTCATTTATTCTGCATATATTACCATTGGACCCTTTAATTTGCTCACAACCTCACTCTTATAAGTTTTTTTTTCTTCTTTTTACCTATTTATAGGTAAGTTCTTTCATTTGGTAGAGTAGAAATATAAAAATAATTTCTATCTTCTTTCCTTAATATTATTTTTTTTGTGTTGAGTTTCCTTCTCTATTTATTTTTTGTTAAATTTTATATTAGAAGAACTTGTTAAATTCTGGAAAATATACCTATTTCTGGTGAAATATCCTTAAGGACAATGTCTTGAACACACCTCAAGCTTTCAAGTATTCCCCACTATTTTCATGATAGTGTTTTTTCTTCCAACAAATTACATATATAAGTTAAATTTATTGTTTATATCTTCTTAAACTTTGGTACTTAATGGAATCAATGTGTATGGTATGTTTAGGATTCAATTCAACATGTTTGCATGCATCTCATTAAGATAAATTCTTGTTTTTTCAAATATATATATATATATATATATATTTGCTGCCTGGATATAAACTTAAGCTTAGAAAAAAATAAAATATAATATACTTTCTTTCTTGTATTTTTTTTATCGTCGAATCTTATGTTAACTGAATCTTGATGTTTCATTCCTATTTCATGAAAAACAAAAAAATAAAATATCTTGTTATGATTTCTAACAATATTATTGCGAATAATAAAATATAAATTATTTCTTCACATACCATGGATAATCATCTAGCTGGATTTATTTCTTCCTAATTAGATTGGACTTATCACAGAAGATATTTATTTAAGATTATTAAACTTGACCATCTCAACAACAAAGTGGCTGTAGTTTAGTGGTAAGAATTCCACGTTGTGGCCGTGGAGACCTGGGCTCGAATCCCAGCAGCCACAAAAAGTTTGTTTTTATATGTCACTCTAACGGAAAACTAAATAGGGACACGTGACCGGCGGTATCCGCTTTGATTCATGCAGCTAGGGGTGTTCATGGTTTGGATAAAAACCAAATCGAACCGATTTAATTTGGGTTTTGGTTTGGTTTGGTTTTAGATTGTTAAGAACCGATAGTATTTGGTTTGGTTATGGTTTTGTTCGAAAAAAATCGAAGAAATAACCGAATCGAACCAACAAGTTATATACATAAATTTTATTATTACACATACATAATATATTATATTCATAAACAATTTTAAAGATTTTGTATATGTTTCATCAAAATTTATTTATAATTTACTTATGAAAGAAAAAATGTCCAAGGTGAGAACATTTTTCTTATTGGCTTCATGTATATGAGTGTCTCAATTCTTTGTGGGACTGAAAATGTTAATGTCTGTTCCTTCTAAGCTAATATAGTGAATTTTAAAGCTTTAATCATAATAAATTCAGTGATCGAAAGTTCAATAATTTCAGTCATTCTAACTATTTTTTTGTTTGAATGGATTGTTGTCATTTTTTTCACGTTTTGAATGAATTGTTTCTTTTATTTTTATGTATGGTTAATAACCGAACCAAAATCGAAAACAACCAGACCGATAAATGTATATTATATTTGATTTGGTTTGGTTTTGATAATTTTAAAACCGATTAAGTTGGTTTGGTTTTGGTTTTGACCAATAACCGACCCAAACCAAACCGTGAACACCCCTACATGCAGCTACTATGGTAACAACTGGCGTTTTCATGATAGCAAGGTGTTCCCTTTTATTTGAATACCCACCTACGACTTTGATTGTTATTACTTTTGCAGGAGCTATGACGTCATTCCTTGCGGCAACCACTGGAATATTACATAATGATCTAAAGAGGGTCATAGCTTATTCAACTTGCAGTCAATTAGGCTATATGATCTTTGCTTGTGGCATCTCTAACTATTTAGTTAGCGTCTTTCACTTAATGAATCACACTTTTTTCAAAGCATTACAATTCCTGAGTGCAGGTTCGGTGATTCATGCCATGTCGGATGAGCAAGATATGCGGAAGATGGGGGGAGGGGCTGTAACACCCTAGAAAATTTTTTGAACTAAGACTCGAACCGTTCTTTGTAGTGAGTGAGATTTTACCAAGGAATTAAAAATTTCTTAAGTGTTAAGGTCACTAGATGTAGCACCTTGAGTTCCAAAAAGAATTAAATTGGAAATAGCAAAATCTGAAATTTTGCAAGTTAAGCTAAGTATGAGTTTCGGATCGACTTAAAACGACCATAACTCATAGCTCAGATGAGTTAGGTGTTCTACCATATACCGTAGGAAAGATCTTTGAATTATATTTCCAACGCCACCGAGTTTGCTCAGTTTCGAGTTCGTATGAGGGAGATATGTCCATTCGAAGTTGGGCTATCTAGATAAGGAAAGGCAAAATCGGATTTTAGAGGGGTATTTTGGTCTTTTCCTTACCCAATCAGATTTAATTCGTTTTTAGTAATATTTTAGGGGTATAATCTGATTAGGTTCAGTTTTATAATCCAGTTTACGCCTAGGGTTTTAGTTGAGAGTTCAAGAAGAGAAAAGAAGAGAGAAAAAGAGAAAAAGAGAAAGGATGAAGGAGTTTGTCGACGTTCTTGAGAGTTGTTGCGGGTTTTCGCCATGAGTTTGATCCCTAAGAAGTATGTAAGCTTCCATAGTGTTGGGTTAGTTCACCCACACGCCAAACATGTTATTCCAACGTAAATTCATTCTCAAAAGTTGAAGGATTTAAGTTCTTGATAGGTGTTCTTGAAGTTAATTCTAAATCTTGTTTTGTTGGGGTTTTGATGATTTCTTGAGATGAATGTGATTATTTTGAGTGTTGTTTTGAGTGGATTAGTGTGTACTTAGGTCGGGTAATTGAATCTAAGGAAAACTTGAGAAAATAAATCGATTAAAAGCGATTTAAGGTCAGAAACGAGAGGAAAGGTTCGTCAGTTTTGCCTGGGGTAATGCTGGCGCGACGCGCCAGAAATGAGACCCAGTAAATTGGGGCCTGGCACGCTGCGCAGGGATGCGCTCGGATCGGCGTTTTTCATCGTATAGCCTATTTAAGTCATTCTAAAGTGTCCTAACACTTTCCATTGATTCTAACTACTCTAAATGACTTCTAAACATCTAGAAATCATCCATGAACATGAATCATAACCTTGAATCCATAAATCCAAATTCAAGGTAGAGTTAAGAGTTATGCCTTGAGAGTTCTTCCGAACATTTAAGATAGTCCCTTTGAGTTTTCTTTGAAGAACCTTCTACAAATTTAAATAACTTGTTTCAAGACTCGAGAAAGTGAGTATGAGAATGAGGAGAATGTATTCATGAGTCCACTTTATCATCACGATATCCTTCCTACCATGAACCATAACTCTTGAATTCATAATTCACATTCAAGAGAGAGTTAAGAGTAGAGTTCAAGAAATTCTTTGAGTTCAATTGTTAATCCTTTGAGATTCATCGTCGATTTGAGTTAAGTTTTGAGTAAGTATGAGAATGAGAAGAGTTGTATCATGAGTTCCATATAGTTATGTAGACAATCGAGTCGAGTTGTTTCATGCCCATAATTTCGCATGAACTTCGTAAGTTGAGTATCTTTGAGAGGAGTAGTATCTTTAAGTTCTAAGTCTTGAGTATTGAGTTTCAAATCCCTTTGAGATTATATTCCTAATCATGGGACTATTACATGTTACCCATGAAGTCATGGAGTTGAGTTGTTCATGCCCATAATTCCGCATGAACATTATAAGTCGAACAGTCTTGAGATAAGAAGTATATTTGAGTCCTTGAGTCGAGTAGTTCATGCTCATAATTCCGCATGAACCCTCTGAGTTGAACATTATTGAAATGAGTAGTATTAGTGAAGTTCTTGAGTTCCAAGTACTGAGCTCTATCTATGGTTATTGAAAACCTTGTATCGAGTCGTTCACGTCCATAATTCGGCATGAACCATATTTTAAGAAGTCTTTTGCAAATGTTTTAACTTTGTTTTAAGACTTAAGTTTTGAGTTCAGTAAAGAGTAAAGTTGAAGTTCATTTCTTCAAAAGTATATGGGGACTATGTATTCCAAAGATATTTAAAATGTTTTCACATTTAAATAAAACGGAAACTGAGATTTCCAAGATAGCTTTTGAGCTAAGTTTTTGAGCACTAATCTACAAATCACGGAAAGAAGTCTAGTTTTTAAAACATATGAGCTAATTATATTTTGGGAGTAGTATTGAGCACCGATATGGGGATGCGAGTTCAGATAACACAAGTCTCCATAAACCATGTAGCCATCATGGGTAGTAAATGATCATACTTTTTAGATGAATCATTAAGATGCTTTTAGCATAGACTAGTGGATCCACTTAGTAGTTCAGGTTTTATACCGATGGCAAGGTATCGGACGGTCCATGGCAACGTGAGGTAAAACGTTGTACCATCACTTAGGCTTATAGTGATGGTTGTTGGTTAGAGAAACTCCCACAAAAACTATATTACTTTATTATATAAGTAAAGTTGAGTTTGTTATTGCATTTTCTTTAACAAACTAAGTTGTTTTATTGTTTTATAAAGTTTTCCATATATTGCATGTGTATTGTTGCTTTATATTGAGTTGAGTATCCAGAGTCGAATATCATATCTTTGAGTTAAGTATCTAATCTCTGAGTTGAGTATCTTATCTTTGAATACTTTTGAGTTGAGTAAGTTTGAGTAGTTTTGAGTATCCTTGAGTATTCCTTGAGTTGAGTAAGTTTGTGAAGAGGTAAGTATGTTTTCATTTTTATCAAGTTCAAGCTAATGTTTATGTTTTAGAATTTCCCTTACATGCTTGTACATTCCACGTACTGAGCCATTTGGCCTGCATCTTCTCGTGATGCAGACACAGGTATTCAGGATCATCAACATGAGCTTCGTTGATACATTCGGGAGTTCGAGTTAGCTATGGTGAGTCTCCTTGCTCCCGAAGGATTTCATTTACCTTTCAGTTATATCAGTTGTTAGGATGTTGTGGGTCTTGTCCCCACTTCCATCTTTATCAGTTAGAGGCTTCATAGATAGTCAGTATAGTTGAGAAGTCTGTATTATTCATTTATTTTATTAAATATTTTAAAGACTTAAGTGCTTATTTTATGGCGAGTTAAATATATTATTTTTTATTCTAAGTTGTTCATTTGAGTTAAAGTTTTGAAAAGTTAAGTTTATTGAATTTTATTCAGTTTTAAGCTTTTGCATGCTTAAGTTAGTCTTCCGCTTGTAGTCAGCCAGGATGAGGGTTCGCTTGGGGACCAACAATGGTTCGTAAGTGTCGGCCACGTCCAGGGTGTAGACTCGGGTCGTGACAGGGGATTGCCTCCTCGTTCCCTTTTACCTATGTCATGATGCTCATGGGCAGCTTATCTTTAATTGGATTAGATTGCGCCACGTGTCCCTATTTAGTCTTTCGTTAGAGAGAAAGACATATTTGCTCTAGTTTTTGAATGACAGGGGTACCAATGTCCCAAAAGTATGATAGAGGGTATCTGTATACCATTTACGATAGTTCGGGGTATATTTGTTCTTTTTCCCTATTTTGAATAAGGGTTGTTTGATTTGTGAATAATATGTAATAGTGAGACTAAAAATATATATACTTTTATTACTAGAAATGCATATAGAGTTTAATATAAAATATGATTTTGTTGTACACAGGATATATAAAATATAGCATCATATCCCATCCGAAAATTATTATCCCTTTTTTTAATTTTTTAGATAAGTGTTTGTGGCATCCAAATGAAGTTCTAAAAAGAACTTTTCCAACAAACTTCTCTGAAAACTTCAATCCCAAAAAAAGTTGTTCTTTATTTGGGGCCAAAATGTTGTGGTGTGCAACTTGTAGTAGTATAAATAATTATTCTCACCAACAAATGTGATGTAGTTGGTAGGATTGTTCCTCTCTTAGCCAAAGATATTAGGCTCGAGCTCATCCTCAACTAATAAGGGTAAATTATTTATTCATACCTTCAATAATATCGAGATATTGGTTCATGACCATGTTTACTTCATCTTCAAGAGCAACCCTGGATACTTTCGTACCTCCTTAGTAATTCCAAGAAGATGCTTCAATCTCATTAAGAGTTTTGGGAAAATTACACGAATAAACAAACATATACTAGTTAATTAGCTAACATAGTTATAGTTTGAATTAATTACCACTCGCAACCTCTTTTTAGCTATAATTATGTGCGTCTCTCTCCTCTCTTCCTCTCCCTCGTTCTCTCATCTCTTGTACATATGCAAATACAAATTATACATATACAATTATATGAAAAATATACAAATACAATTCGCCTCTCTCCTCCCTCTCCCAAATTTCGCTCGCCAGATATACAAATATATATGTATACCATCTATATATATACAATTCTCTGATAGATATACATATACAATTCAACAGATATACAAATACAATTCACCTCTCTCCACTCTTTGCACTCTCTCGCTCGCCTCTTTCCTCCCTCAACAAATCTAGCTCATCTATCTCCTCCCTCTAGCACGTAGCTCGAATCGTATTTAGCAAATTATAGTTATGGAGACTAATTAAGTTATTTTTAGTGGCTATTTGAGAAATTCCCCCTCAAGTTTATCACGGTCCAATAAAGATTTCCAATTTCGATTTAAAATATAAATTTTGTTTTTGATAAAGGACGTTTTCCTTATGCCGTGCAAATTCAAAATAGTTTGACTAAAAAAAATAAAATAATTATTCATTGTGATCACCTTCTTTCAAAATTATTTTAATCAACTTTTAGTGAGCCACAGGCCGCCCTAGCTAAAAGGATTCTTCTTTTTAACATGAGCAGTCGCAGTTATATTCCTTTTTATAAAATTACGCGGCGCTTAGCATAAGCTTTTCTTTTGGCTTTATTTTGATAGGTTAGAGTAGTTACGAATTTGATAAAATTTAATAATTTTAGCTCAAAATTTATATTTATATTAAAAGAATTATTAATATATATAAATAACTTATTCAAAATTTAGTAAAAAAGAATTATTATGATTCAAAATATATACACTAAATTTTTTGACTCCGCTTTCAATTGTATTACATTTATATTTTTGGTAACTTTATGATAAGAAATAGAAGATTTGATTCTCTTGTCGTGGTTAATATTGTAGTTTTTAAATGCTGATCAAGGCATATGCCATAATGCTTGTTGGACAAAATTCAAGTTTTAATTTATACTATTTTTTTTCATTTCAATTTGTTTATATGATTTTAATTAAAAAGATGTCAGAAAAAAAGAAAAACAAATATTTTTTTAAAACAGATTAAAAAGAAAAGTAACGCAATTTTTTTTGACAAGAGCCAAATGCCTTCTATAAGGCTCAAATATAGCAAAGGCAATTTTTTTTGTCAGTTAATTATATGTGTAGGTCTTTTGCGAGGGTTGGACCGTTTATGTTAGCCTGCCCTTCCCTCTTTTCGTGAAGGATACATTTTTATCTTTGTGTTATATTCATAGGTAAGATGAAATTTCCTTCTTGTATTTTCCTCATGATATATAACATCCTAGATATATAGCTTGGGATATTAATTCAAACAAATTGAAATCGAAAAAATGATATATTACATGAATGATATAAATGAGTTTTACATTATTGACGTATGCTAATATATTATAACATGTCACTTACCTTATTTTTTAAAGGTAATTTATCCCGTACAGTACTTATCATAAGTAGTTAAATGTAATTATCTCTTGTTTAATATGATAGTAAATTATTTTTCATATTGCCAGTGAATAAAAGTTACTCTATTTTTCAAGATATCTTTATATTTTGGATATTAAAAAGGAACTTAACTTTAATCAAGAGTTCATTACAGTTGTGTTAATTTAATTAAAGTAAACTCATGGTAATACATGAATCAGCTTTGACACATTTTGTCACCTTTTGATGTACTTAATCTCCTATCATGTGTTTGTTTAATTAATTCACTAATTATGATTATGTACTTTATCTGTGTACCACGATCGGTGCTTTTTTTTAGTCTTTAATGCTTGATAAGTAGAAGGAAAGTGCAATCCACCAAGCAACCTCTAAAAAATAATACTCTACCAAGCCTCGTCAATGACGGAGTCAGGAATTTGTTGAAAAATTATACCATGTAAAAAATTAAATATTTATATATATATATATATATA
>NW_006239029.1:311581-332124 GCF_000226075.1 Solanum tuberosum | reverse complement strand
AAATATATATATATATATATATATATATATATATATATATATATATTTTCCATACATTTACTTTTTCATATTTTGACACTTTTTGATAAAAATTCAGATTTCGACAATCTAGGGAATCGACCAAAAGAGATATGTTGGATATTGAAATCTGTCAAAAAGTCCCAATTTTTTTGAAGTGTGTGATTGAGCAAAGAGTACTTTTGTGAAACTTTATAAATTGACGCAGCATGAATGACTTAAACTAAAAATAAGCTCCCTTATATACAATTTATAATGAAGCACAAAGATCCCTTCATAACAACGTCAACTCTGATAGAAATCGATATTGAATTTATGAAAACTTCCGAATAGAACGGACTAGAAAACATGTAATATATTTTTAGATGGGGCATGCACGATCGAGAGTACAAGCATTTTCAATAAATTTGACTTAATTAATCTTTCGTCAGAGCACACAATGCAGCATATAAGTAGTACTATATAATATTTTCAGATTATTTAAAAATTTCTCTAGTCTATACATAACTTTGTTAGTGCTTAAGAATTTTAATTATATCCATTTTATATTATATATTTTTTATTTTGATCTAGTGTGATTAAGATTACTAGATTAGTGACTAAAAGATATTGTGTAGATTGTAAATAGGAATAGGATTCTTTTTACAGTGTTTTGTCTATCAAATAATGTTGTCTTTTTGATGTTATTCCCTTCACTTTTCACTTTATTTATTCTACTTTTCACAAATCAAATCATAGATTTAATATTTTTATAATGATGAGACTTTAAGCTAAGAAATGTTTTTGCACCACTAAAAAGAAAAAAAGAATTGAAAAAGGGAGAGCTAAATGGAATATTTGAGATTTGGAAAAATCTTTTTGAATTCTAGCATTACTACTTGAATGTACTTAGAAGTCTTGCATTCTTTTTTCTAATTAAGAGCTGACAAAGGTTCCTTTTTCATGGCTACTTCTTACTTGAGGGATTCAACAATAGTCAGTACTTTCTCCATTTCAAAATACTTGTTAATTATTGTATTTTATTTCTCGAGAGTTAAGGTTCATGATCTTCGATTAACATTCTCTTTGCCAACAATTTTATGTGATGTTGTTTGACTTTAAAAAAATAGAAAAACTTTTGAAACTATGGTGGCCTTTAAAATTTAGAAACGTTAGATATATTTCATGTTACATGGGGACAAATATACTATATACGAGTTCAATAAAATTAAATAATTTTAATTTAAACTTTGATACATAGATCATCGTCATCCGGTGTTGCAACTAGTTGATGACATGCATGCACAATTTTTTTTGTTTCCATCCGATGTTCGATATTTGTATTGAAGCTCAATTATGGAAAGTCTCACATTAAGGATAAAACATCTGATCTTCGATATCCGTACTAGAGCTTAACTATGAGGAGTCTCACATTAAGAATAAAACGCTTCCTAATAAAAAAAACTTCATATTCAAAAACACTCAAACCTGAAATATCTGATTAAAATAAACTTTATATTTAGCACTCCACTACTACCGCTATTAATTATGTGATGACATCAAACCCGGAAAAGCTGAGAAGAGGTTACATATGTGAGCAAAGTGCAATTAAGGTATCTAGCTAAGCTAGCCTTCTCGATTTGGAAAGGTCATTCCTACCAAATCAACTCACTCGACTCTTGTCGAATAGACACATTTCTATATTTAGTAAATTTAATCAATTTAAAAAAAAAGTGTTTCTATAATAGACAATTGTTCTAAAGATGATTTTTAGTCACACAAACATTTATGATATTTTAAATTCGATACAAGTCAAATCAAATAAATTGAAACAGAAGGAGTACTGTTTTACTATATAAAAATTTTGATTTATTTATTTTTACTTATCATTTTGTGAATTCAAACTATAAGATATTGAAATAAGAAAAATTGCAGCTTACTGTACTTTTTACAAAGTTTTTGAATATATAAATTTTAATTTTAAAATATTGAGTTGATCTAACTTAATTAATCAATTTGATAATTAGTCAAGTTATTTACTCTTGAAAAATGAAAAATGTCATGTAATAAACTGAGATGGAGGGAATGAGACAATATTCTTAAAAAAGACAAAATCTTGCATACATCCATATAGTATATTTGATATTGTTTTGTAAAAATTAAATTTCTATGCTTGATAACCTAACATGACATGCGACTATCGCGACAAAAATGTGTATTATTTATGTACGTATACATACATATAAGTAAATCATCTTCAATTTCCTTGTACAATGCAAATTTCTATGTACGTCACTGATTATCTGTTCTATTATCGATAAAAAATTAATCACAATCTATGCTTAAGAAGTTTATAAGAAAAGTAATTTAACAACCAATTTTTCCAATTTCAATTTGTTTCAGTATTGGCTAAAGCCCTTACTTTACAAGAAATGTCATACAAATTTACATGACATGATGGATTCTCCCATTGTACAAGGTCTTTAATTACCTTCTCAATTTCTTTAGTTTCCTTCACAAGACTTTCCATGCAAAAACCCAAAGCACTCAAACTTAAAACCAATTGGCCTTTGAGTTTTTCATCACTATTTTTATTATCACCAACATTGACTATATAATCCCCAAGTTCATTTGAATGTTGAAGATAAGAAGTCAAAATTCCATCTTCACTTGATGATGAGGACCTTATATTATATGATGATGATGATTTTTTTCCCAATTCAAGATCCATTGAATTTTTCTTTTTCTCGAATTCCTTGTCAAGTATCGCGAGTGATTTTACCAAACTAACCTCCTCAAAACATTTAGTGGATGTACTTATTAAATCCTTAAAAAGCATTAGGTCAGCATCTAAGTTATTCCAGTCGATTGAACTTGTTGAATGTTGTTGGAGGAATCTTAGTGCTTGTGACCCAAAAAGTAAGTACTCCATCATCTTTGACAAGGACCCCAGGACCTTACCATAACAACCACTATTAAAAGGTAAAAACCAAAAATTGGGCTCTGCCTCAGCTTCCGCTATGAATTTTCCCAATTCATTTACATGGAGTTTCAGATTCTTTTGAATTTCCTCGGAGTTGTTTTTGTTAGAGGACGATAAGGTTATTGAATCGATGCATTCGTGCAAGATTTTGAAAGTGTTGGAGAGCTGGATTTTAGCTAATGTTGAAGCTCTCGTTGGATGGAACAAAATTTCAACCATGATGGAACATGATAATCCAATGAATGTTTCTGTGATTCTTGCTATGGCAAATTCACTTGGAGGACCAAATCCTTTTCTACCTAGAATTAGTACTGCCCCAATAACTGCTGAAATCCCACCTGATCACACAAAGCGAAATAAAGAACATCAGAGACAAATTCAAGATTTAAACTTAATTGATAGGGTTGTTACGTTATTTTACTTTCAAGATGTGTAAATAAGTTTTTTTACACTATCAAGTTCTATAAAAGATATTAACAGGTAAATCTTCTTAAAATGTGGAGCAATATTTATAATCTTGAGAACAAGACAAATTATCTTCTAGCTACAACACATAAAAGTGATATAATAATGTAAAATTTATTTATACTGACGATATATATAATGTATAATCTACCCAATTATTTGGTTTAAAATATTTCGAATTGGACTTTAACTCTTTATAGAGGACTACTTTTACTGGACATGTCACTATTTATGTATTTTAATAACTTAGTAGTCTCTCCTTTTTAGTACATCCAAAAAAAGAAAGGACATCTAATAATTCAATTTTATACTTTTTGAATTTTTTCTTATATTTCGTGTCTAGTAAAATATCTTCACATAAATTGGGACGAGTAAAAGAAAGAATTTTCACCTGCTTGGCCGTACATCCGGCTACGGCTCAAGAAGCTGCTGACAATGAACCAAGGAAGCAAAGACAAGAACCTTATTTGCACAAATTTTTCAAAGAGAAAACATCCTAAGACACCATAAACTGTTCCCAATACTGTCCCTTGTGCTTTGACATTAGCAACTTTAAATGTTGCTTCTCTTGTTGCTGCAAGGCTTATTGCAACAGGCAACCCTGCCCAAAATCCATTTTCCTTGCTATAAATTGATCCAAAAAATATAGCAAGGCCTAAAGAAAGTGAACATTTAAAAGATGTCATAAATCTTCTACTATTTATAGTAATTGCCAAATTGTTCCATGTCTTTTTAATAAATCCTTCTTGATGTTCATCAACTTGTTTGTTGGAACCAATGGATTCAATTTCAATGTCAACTCCTTTTTTGGATGATAAAGGGAAACTTGGTTTGTGTAACAACAATTTTAGGCAAAAAAGGAAAAATAAAGAGGGGAGGTCTTTTTTTGTTGGTTGAATGGTTTGAAGTGTTTGGAGGAACTTTTCTGCATCATATGCATTTGACTCTGGGACAGTTGCTGACGACTCGTCTAGAGACATGTTCTTGATTTGCTTTGAGATGTGATCTCCTAGTTTTTCTAGACCATCTTTTAGCTCTATGTTGAGAATACTAATTGGGAATATTGAAGGGGAATTTTCCAATGCAATTTCCATCCCTCTTAAAGGTGTTTGGATTTCTTGAAATTTGTCCCCTGGATTCTCTCCATATGGTCTTAGAAACTTGAAAGGCAATCTTTCCCACTTCATGCTTTCCTGTTACCAATTCAAGTAAAAAAAGAAGAAGTTATAATCACTTTCCACTATAATAAGTTACGTGACATACTTTAATTCTAAGTCCGTCACAAAAAGTATAAATGACATTTTATTCTAAATGAAATGATTAATAGTCGATACACATATTTAAAATGTAATTTAGACTAGAAGTTTGAAAAGTTTTTCTGTAATCAAATAGTGAAATAAATAAATTGAAATGATTACCTGCTTGGATTTAATGGCTTGGAGAAGTTTGGGTCCATTGTTAACTAAGGACTTGGCTTGAGAAATTAAAGCAAGTGCTGAAGTGTTGTCTTCAGCTGAAAAAGCCTTCACAAACAAGTTAATCCTCTCGGTAGCATTTTCCACGAAGAGCTTGCTTTTCTCTTTTACCTATATTAAACGTTAATCAATAACATATTTAGTATAATTTTATAAGTAAGACCTGAGAAGGGTGTTGCATACACAAGATAGAGACATTGTTTCTGATAACAAGTATTATTGAATTTTGGAAGACAAAATATTTAGTGCATCTAATGTTTGAAAATGAAACGAGTGTAATAATGAATTTGACACCAACTTTTTTTATGACATTCATATAGTCAAAATACTAGTAATCATGTAAAAAAAAAAATTAGTGCTACTTATCAATTAATTAATTCTTACCTCACAACAAGCAAGGTTAGGATAAGGAAGCAACAATGCTAAAACACAAGCCACAACTCCAACGGCGGTGCTAGCCGCGACCCGAACCGGGTGCATAACGGGTTCGGTTTTCGCACCGTTAATATAAGCTATGACATACACAATCACAAGTTGCCCTAGCGCTATACGCTTCGCTATCAAGTGAGTTTTTTCGGGCAGGACCACCACGAACGCGCTCAGCGCCACAGCTGTAGAAGTCGTGCTGGCCGTGAGTCGGCCCGGCCCGATCAACCATAGGCTTAGTATAGCGGGACAAACGCCTTGAATCGTTGCATATAGCGCGAGCCAACAACTACGTAAAGTGTCACCTAATGTGGCATTAGTCACGATTAGAATAACGGTAACGTAGGAAAAAGCGGGAAATGCGACTTGAGTCTTGAAACTTTCGGGGCCGAAAAGGGTGGCTACACCAACTATCGAACAAGCCAAGGCGGTTCGAAAGGCGGAAGCTAGGCAAGTCCGCCACACAACTCTAGCTCTAATGGATTCAAAGCTAGAAGTTGTTGCCATTTTTATTATTTTTGGAGAGAAGATGAATGACGTTTATTTATAACCTTGTCTATTTTATTTTTGTGTCACGTACTACGAATAAGTGGAAAAATTGAGTTTTTATAGAGATGATTTTGTGGGACAGCACGTGAAGATTAGTGGGATCCTTGTGGGGCTAGGGCACTAAGGTGTGGATGCCTACGCAAGCCAAAAACTTCTTATATTATTAGAAAAATTAAAATAAAGGGTGAGTTTATTAAATTAGTATATATGGATGAGTATGAGAAGATTTTATATAATTGTTATTATATATCCTTTAGTCTTGTGCTTTATGTGATATGATTCGAAATATGAGGGACAAATTATTTAGTTTTTTTTTTAAATGTGAATTTAGATATAAATTTTTAGTTTTTGATGTTACTTTATTGTTTGTTTAAAGAGTATCGATCCCATATGTCCTTTGCAGATTTACAAGACGATATTTAATTTTTTCATATAGTGTTCTCCATTGAAATATAATGTTCTTTCTTGTATTTCAGAAGGTGCAATTATCTTCAATCTTTCAAGGGTGCTAATTTTTATTCAAGTATCAAACTTTGATACTAATTATCTCCATGATTTAATTGGCTGAAGGCCTATGTATTTGGTTTTTTGAAGAGCTATGCAAGAAAGTAAATTTTAGAATATATATCAAAACACAAGAATTTTACGTAAAAAACTCTTTATATAAAAGTAATTTCATTTAAAATTTTATGATTAACTTTCGTACCATGGTTCCTTGTAGAATTGAATTCTCCCATTTTGCAATTGATCTCTAAAAAATCTTAGTGCATATTAATACGCCCAAGATACTCCTCACTTTTAATATAATGCAATCGTATACATTCGTATGCAATAATAATCCTACCAGTATATATAAACATAACATTCAGGTTAATACGTCTAGCAATTTTTAATTTTTGAATTGAATCGTTTTTTTCTACTCCCTTAAATTTTGAACCTTATTCCTCATGTATGATTAATTTTATTTTTATTTACCGTTTGTTCACATTTTTGGTGGGAATAAAACAAAATAATACTATTTCCATGCCTAAACGTTTTGTTTTTTCGTACATCCATGAGGTACTTTCATGTGATTGAAATTAACTATAGCTTATATCGTGCCTAAAGGATTACAAGAATATCCACTAAAAATAGTTGCAAGCACTAGCTAGTGCTGATTGGTATGCTAAATTAAAATTATGATATTATATATAAAAGCTTTTGCTATATATACTATAGTTTTGCCTTCCAAATTATTTCTTTGTTGATTTTTTTTTTTTTGATTTTCATTTAATGTTCGATACTCATATTGGTGGCAAATTAATTTGGATTCGTGCCATGTAGGCCCCATTCGGTGGTTTTCTTTATTGAATTTAGTTAATCTGTTCATAAAATGAATGGCCTAGTCAATTTTTGTTGCATATTTTACTTGTTTATGAAATCAAATATTTGATATTATATATGATTCTAATCGAGTGAAATTATTTTCGTGCATAACTATTACAGTTGGGGGTGTCAAAGCAATTCTAAAAATATTTGAATAAATTTCTATGCATAAAATATTTATTGTGTGCTAATTGCTAAATATAAAATAGAAACATTAAAAAATTAAAATTGAATTTTAGGGTGAATTCTGACGGAAACAACTATAAAATACCAAATCTTCCATAATTATCGAACTACAGGTGTAACTTTTTTTTTTTAAAGAATAGTTTCACTGATATAATTTTGCAAAAAGAGTAAATTACCAAATAATATTTGACAGTAAAATGCTCAAATTATAAAGCTTTACTTTGAGTTTAATTAATGGAATGCTCATATAAAATTTAGACACTTTTTAGAGTTATACTCTTTAATTTCACGTATATTTTAGCTGGTCCGATATTTGTTATTTTTATGTCAGATAAATTGTCATGCATTTTCTTTAGTGGTTGACTTCAAGGGTGTTTTGGATTGAATTTCTAAAAATAATTTACAAGTTAAAAACGAAAATTCATAAGTTGAAAGATTTTATCTTTTACTTTATTTTTATACTTTTTAGCTTAAAAATAAGCATGTAAAATCACTTTTATCTTTTTAAAAAACCATAAAAAGGAAAAAAGAAAACTGAAAAACTAAAATCACTTAAAATAAATCAATCCAGACACCTCTCCATCAATTCTTCCTAAGCTTCTCATTATATCACAAGCATTTTATTTTAGAACCATATCCCAAGTGTTCATGACGATTGCATATAGTTTTTTGCATTATATTAAAGTGTGTTCTTATTTTTATTTTTTTTTAAAATATAAAACATCAAATATTCTAATAATAGTGTGACTCTTAGATGACTTTCTAAAAGATAACTGAAAGATTATCGAACCATATTAATATTAAAGAGTAATTGAGATAATAACCCAAACGGTTTTAATAATGTTTAAAGCTGAATAATTATGCACATGGAATTATCGAACAAATTGATCATATGGTATAATCTCTCTCTCTTTATATATATAATAAAGCTGAATATGAAAACGATAACGTGAATACAAAAAAGTTTACCTAAATATATCTAATTTTAAAATACAAAAAAGCTTTACCTAAATATTTAAAGAACATTAAAACAATCATCTTTAATTCTTTCTTCATCAATAGCCATTTTTATCTAATTTTAAAAGACAAAATAGTTTACCTAAATATTTAAAGAACATTAAAACAGTCATCTTTAATTCTTTCTTCATCAATATCTATTTTTATTTAATTTTAAAATATAAAAAAGTATACCTAAATATTTAAAGAACATTAAAAGAATCTATACCCAAATAATTACAGAACATTAAGACAATCATCTTTAATTCTTCCTTCATCAATAGCCGGAAAAAGATCCAATCAAGTGATATTCCCTCAAGTAATATTTGATCTCTTAGATTAATGCCACGTGGAACATAAAAATAATTTATGGTTGAGATTCTTTTCAAATCTTACACTTAACAGAAGAGTCAAAAATGATAAAAGTAAAACTAACGATATCAATTAAAATTATTTAGATTTTTTTCTTCCTTTTAAGTGCAGAAGCAAAATGCACTAGATGCTTTTCAAAAACACTACTCAGTTTTATTTTTCTAATTCAACTCTCAAAATATGATATAATTTGTCAATTAAAGTGAATGAACATGAAAATAACAATTTATCTATCGTGCACAAGATTAAAAAATATAGGCATGCTCGAAAGCATATTGTTAACGTGACAGATTTAGGTCATATTTCTTATACTTATATGAAGTTTGTAGAATTAGATAGATAAATTCCTTATGATTAGGTTTATCTCAATTAGATGATTTTTTTAAAATAATTATTTAATTGTTAAATTTAAATTTATTTACATTTTGCTCTACAAACCTTTTCAAGAGTCAAAGATTACAAATATTTTAATGGATATCGTTAGCTTCACTTTTATCATTTTTTCTGTTAAAGTATAAAATTTGAAATGAATTTCAATCCTAAATTATTTTATGATTCATATGACATTAATCTAAGAGGTCATTGAACATTACTTGAGGGAATAGTACTTGATCGATCTTTATATTTGAATTATTTTATCTTTAATGCTATTATTTTCTTTTCCTATAATATTTCTCAATTTCTTCTTTTACTTCTTCTCTAAATCTCTTCGTTAATTACATTAATATCATTTATTTTCCTTTCTTTGTTCTTTTTACTGCAAATGCATTATTTTCTTGAAATACAATCAATGTAATGTCAATAAAAAATATTATTTTTGTATTTTAATAAATATAATAAAATTGGAATTTACATTCTATATTTCATCTTAATTTATAAAAATATTATAAAGTCAGTTGATTTTTTTAAGACCGTGCAAAGCACAAACAAATTTACTATTTTTTAAAATAATCGATCAAAATGTACCATTGACCTGATACCCCTAGTTACAGTAAATCAACTTGAGATTGAAAAATATTAGAATGGTGATATTTTTACTAAAGAAAAAAAAATCAATTTCTAGAACATTCTACTATTCTACCTTGGTCTCATTTATGCTGAGGGTCCGCTAATTAATATAGGTGTTAACATTAATCACTAATTAATTATTTTACTAACCACATAATCTAGTATGAATAAACAAATATTAACAGATCTTATCAAGTTCGAGTGCAATCTTATAATAAGATACTCCCTCTGTCCCTAATTACTTGTCCACTTTTTCTTTTATAGTTGTCCCTAATTACTTGTCCATTTTAACAAATCAAGAAATGACAAATTCTTTTTACCTATTATACCCTCAATTAAATGACTAATTATTTTGAAAAATATAGAACTTTTCATTCACTTCATAATTAATAGGGGTAAAATGGTAAATTCACTATGTCATTAATTATTTTCTTAATAGGTGTGCCAATTCAAAAGTGGACAAGTAATTAGGGACAGAGGGAGTATCACGTAGATTCCTTAATAGTGTCTTAATCTGCACTTAGTTACAGCTTAATTTAATGATTATCCTTTTGGCAAAATGCCAAACATGAAATAGTTTGGCCATTACAATATTGCTCTAATTTTTGGGAGGAAATAATTCAACATAATTAATATATATTTAAAGTTTTGAGCAGAAGAAAATGATTCCACAAATATTTCATGTGCTTTATTTTCATATCTCCTACTATGCAAAAATACATATTTCTCAAAAAATTTAAATACTTTTTAGTAATGAACCACAAAACAAATGACCTCTTGATATGGGATTAAGTGTTTGAGAATATAATTATATAATAAAAGTGTACTTTTGTTAACAGTTTAAGCTTTGAGATGAGATGGTTACACTCACACACTTCAACATGGTATCATAGCAGATAGAGGCGTTCTGAAATCGAGTCTCACCGTCATCCTTATCAAAAAAGAATTTCAACATGCTTGACCCGTGAAAAAAAATTCAATTCAACACGTGAGAGTACATGTTGAGGATATAATTACATAATACAAGTGTGCATTCTCTAACAGCCGCACACCTTAATCCTTACTCTACCTTTGAGATAAAAAAACTATTTCTAATAAACTTTTAACTCAAAAAATCATACTACATAGATACATATATTATAACTTTTTTAATAAAGAAAATTCGAATGAATCCTTACGGTGCCCAAATTAATGAGGTAATCACCCAAAATGCTAAGTAAAAGAAACGCAACCTTGTCGTACGGGTTGAGGACAAAAAACAATTTAGGTGAAGCAAAAATCTAGATATTGAAGTTGATCAATCAAATATTTAATAATAAAAAACATTGTGTAGAAAAATAGTGGCAAAAAATAGGATTTCCACTAAGAATAAATTAGGTTTTGGTTGCATTACATCACCTCATTGATCTTTGAAGAGGGAAAGGGTCAATTGGGATGTGGAAAAAAGCCTCTCTTTATCCTTTTTAAAATATCACACACCAATTAGTTAGTTAAAGCCAAAGATTAACATCCTCTTCCTATTATAATTATAATATATACTTATTATTTATTAAGTATTTTTATGTGAATATAATATTTTTAGCACCAAAATCCTTGACATGCTAAAAAGGAAGTAGCATTTTCTCTACTTGTATCCATGATAACATCCATATCGAGTAGGAGTGAAATCGAAAGAGTCAGAATGATCAACATAGATAGATTGTAAATAAATTAAACAAAAAAGAATACAATTTTAATCCATCTATATTCAAAATGATCAAAATGAAAAAAATAAGTTAATCAGCGGATATGTGCAAATGAAATTAAAACACAAGTTAAAAATAAAATAAACTTAACTTTTATAAAATATAAACTTATAAAAAATAACAAGCAAACAAATGAGTATCATATATTGATCATATAAATATTCATATTTTCCATTTTTGAATTCTCTTCCCAGTTGCCATATGTTGTGCTAAGAAGCAAGTTCCAACAACCTATGATGAAATAGCATAAAACAAAAAAAAAAGACTACGAAGGATTGATTGCTTCATAGCCATAAAAATGATTTCGAGAATCTTTGCTTGTCAACATTCAAAAGGAAGTGTAATATAAGTGAGATAAAGGAGTAAGCGGTTCACAAAGAACAAAGAAGTCGAATTCTAATCACATCTAATCAAGCAGCTTTCAAGCCTTCACCGAAAGAAAAGGTGATAGAGAGTCATTTCACTCTACCTGAATAATAAAGTAGAACTCCCCAGGATCGATTAAAAGAAAAGTCACCCGGAGAATATTCATTTTTAATGAATAGTAAGGATAATATCCATATTTATATTTTAAAACTATTTTACCAATCCTAACCCCGAGTGATTGGTTTATGAGCGAAGGATGAATTAAGTGGGAGAGATAATGAATTCTAATCAATTTAGAGCAATTATTTTGTCTGTCCACATAAAGTAAAACGTAATATTACCAATTAAAAAAAATAATTTTTAAAATTATCAAACTTATACTCAATTAGTATATATGGTACACACATACGTACGTATACTTTGTTTTCTACACACGAAATTAGTACACCATGAAATGTATATTTCCTCACAAGAAGGTAAGGTTTATCCCTCCTTAAACAAATATAATAATAAAAAATGTTAATATATTCTTTATCCCTTTTAAGTGCATTACATGTTGAATAAAATTATAATTATTAATTAAATTTTGCAAAACCTTTCATAATTTATTTTTATTCATTGTTTGACATTTTTTATCAGTGAAAAACTTGTTTGTGTCCTTCTATGGTAACTTAGGAATGACTATTTTTAAAAAAGATATATATTTAAAAATCTATTATTCTTTACATAGACGACGTAATAATTTCCAACTTTATAATTTATTGGTTTTGAATGCTGATTTTATAGAGAGTGAGTCTCCAATATCTATCGTTAAAAATAATAAATTACTATTTTTATTAATTAATAACATTTAACCAAACCAAAGGAGAGGGTTACTACATCAAAAATGATCTTTAGGACAATTCATTAATAATAATAGCTTAGTTATTGTTAAATATGTAATTTTAGTGGTAATTAGCACTACAGCGACATTGAATCAAATGACAATTAACTAATATTGATAAAGTTTTAATATATATATATATATATATATATATATATATATATATATATATTACGACTATAGATGGAGTTTTTAAGAAGAGAGGTATAAAAACCAACTGTTTATTTCATATTATAATTTTTACATACACACCATACTTACTTATACAATACTCACAACATAATAAGAAAATACTTTTTCCTGACGGGAGAAATTATATATATATATATATATTGCTACTAAAAATTGATTTTGTTGTAGCGGGGAGGAAAATGTGGATAGTGCATTTGCTTATGTAAGCTTATTTTAGTGTTTTTTCTTCCTTTGATTATGGGGAATAATTTAAAGCCTTATTTAGTTGGTGGAGCATTACGTTAGTGCACGTAGAAACACAAACATATCACCATCTATCAACTTTCTACTAACAAATTAAGCTGACATCAATAATAAAATAAAATGTATAATAGAAAGGTTTTTTTTTAAATCAATTCATAATTTTACATGGTGGGTTCCAATAAATCTGTATATATTTTAATAATTAATTAAATTTGCAGAATTTTGTCTGGATTCAACCAAGCTTTTCTTTCAAATCTTTATAAGGAAAATTAAATCTCAACAATATGCTGACTGTGTAGCATAACATGTGGAAGTGGAACTAACTATATATATATATATATGAATCTTTTTTATCAATTACCTAAAATGATCCATTTTGGAGTGGTGATTAGATATAGCATTATGCAATTTCAGCTTATATAGGACATGACTTTAGATAGGAGGATATGAAGGTCGTGGATAAGAATAAGAGATTAGTAGATAGTTGAGAGTTGTCGTATTACTAGCTTATTTATGTATTTGGCTTGGTGATAGTATAGAGCACTGTATCAGTTGTAGACTTGTAGTCGGTGTATTTTGGTATCTGATAACATCTGTGGTATATTGTGTTTAGGTGACCGTACCTTATTGTTGTAGCGGTTTCTTGCATATATACTCCTTACTATTGTTTTTCTATTAGTTGTCATGTTTCTCTCCATTACCTCTTCTTTTAATTACTGCTAATTTGATTTGCTTGAGCCGAGGGTCTTTCGAAAATAATCTCTCTACCTCGAAGAAGTAGTAGTAAGGCCTACACACACTGCGACACTCTACTTTTTTCGGACCTCAATTTGTGAGAGTTCACTAAATGTTTTTTTTTAGACCTCACTTTGTAAGAGTTCACTGAATATATTGTTGTTGTACTTAAATAATCCATTTCCAAAAGAATTTCAGAACTAGTATTGAGGTATTGCATATTAATGTATTAGATATTATTTTATTCAAGAAAATTCAATAAACAAAAACTGACGCATGACATTGTAAACAGAATATACAACTTTTCTTCCAAATCTTTACTAGGGGAAACTAAATTTGAACAATATATAGTAATAATTAATCATAACAATTTGGAAAAGTGAATGCAATTTTATGCACTAGAAGACATGAATACGAAAAAGAGAGAACAAAAGAATACTATATACACCACTTTTTTTTTTGGAGAGCATATACTTCATTGTAATATAGATGCTACATATAGTAGTGCACAAAAAAACACTTATTTTTTTAATTGTTAAACACATACGAAATACTTTTTAAAAAAAGAAGAAGAAAGAAAGATATTAATTCGTTGTAAACTAAAATGGTTATTCAAATGTATATAGTGACGAGTCATAATATTCACTAACGAGACATTCGAAGAAAATAAAGGTGTACTATTTATTATATATGCATTATATATTTTTCTATCGAGAAAATTCAAATAAACCCTTTGATACTGCCTAACTCCGCCTTAAACGTACCCAAAATCTTTTTTTTTTCCATGAAAGATATTGACATATGCAGTTAGCTTTTCTAGTGAACTATTGATGTGGATGCAACTAAAGAAGAACAATAAACTATATTAAACGTATTCTTGTCCACATACCCATTACAAAGGAAACATATAATAATGAAATGAAGAAACTTATATATAATATAATGAAAATGAAAAGTTAGCTTTCGGATTAAGGATTAAGGATGAAGGAATTAATTATATTAATTATAATTAACCTGTCAAATTTTTCGACTAGTTTATATATACGTCATCTGTTTATCTATTCAAAATTTGAAAGGTCACAAAATTTATTTGTATTTGACTTTAAGAGTTTGTTTGGTAGGAAGGAAAAAAAATGGAGAGCGTATGGTGACCTTATTATTTATTATATTGTTTCTGAAAGATCTTCGGTTCAACTTCCAAGTACTGCACATCAAAGTAATTTGCAAAAGAATATACAGAAGTAAAAAAAAAATCCCAAATAATAGAGAAAGCATTATATAATATTTAAGAAAAAGGATAACAATAATAAAATTATAATGTAATAAACGAAATACAGAAATAACATATAGTAACATAAATCAAAGAACAAGAAGTTATTATAATTTTATTGATACTATTGTTATTAAAGGAGAAACATATATGATGCACCAAACTACCATCATACGACCATACTTATTCCATAGAAAACCGTAACAATATTCAATTATCTATTATTTTTTTATCTTAAAAATATTCATCTATAATTAAGATAAATATTATTAAAAAAAAATATGAGCGAAATGATAAGGGTGATGGGTAGTGGGGATGAGACTTGAGAGCTACGAATTAAGGTAAAATTAAAATGTGTTTAAAGTAAAAAATTTAACTAATCGAACATGAAAAATATAAAAATATTTTTCCACAAGTGAAATCGTGTGTATGCGATATTTGAATATTCTTTGACATCAGTCACCTTACTTTTTCACTTACCCACCCACCCACTCCTTCTCAAGCAGAGGAACATTCTTGGATATTTCAAATTAATCCAAAATAGCCTTATTTTTAAGGTTTAAATTTTTAACTTACATTTATTAACCAAGTAAAAAAAGAATGAAACTAGTGATCCTTTTAAGTGTTCTTTGACATTTTTTTCTTTTTGCACATGGTATCAATGTAATTAAACTTTCTTGTTTTTAATTAACGTCATCTGTGATGTATTTAAAAAATAAAATAATTTAAACTTTAAACAAAGTAAAATTAGGAATGGAGATGAAATAAAAATTATATTCAAGTCTAGTAAATCTACAATTTGTTCTTTAACGACTGAATTCTATACTAGTATCTGAGGTATATAATTACATATTTTTTTTAGGATAAATGGATAAAACATACTGGTATAACATTACTTCAAACCTGAATGCACCCGAATTAAATTCTATACTAGTATTTGAGGTATATAATTTACATATTTTCTTTTAGGATAAAATGGATAAAACATACTAGTGTAACGTTACTTCAAACCTGAATACACACGAACCCAAAATACAACCAAATTACACTTAGAACTTGCTTAGCAGGCACAAAAAGTATTTCAAAAAGAAGTAGAACTTTCATAGTAAAAGTGAGCATATACTATTATGTCTTTTTTGAAAAAATCACAACCTATTTAATATAAAAAGATGCTATTCAAATTACACCTTATATTCTACTAATTTGATTTCGATAAACACCTATTTATTTTTCATTCAGACCTCTTAAAAAATCCAAACATTTAATAAATTAGAAAATCCACTAGAAGTCTTCGTTGTCAAAATGTATGCAAATGGAAGCGCCGCCTTGACTACAAATTAATAGCATGTGTAATAAGAAATTTGGAGGAATTATGATTCAGAAAATCTTCAAATCTTGGACTAATAATCCAAATTAAACTGAGTCAATCAAGATGATTTTAATTAAAGTGCAACTTGTGTTAAAAAGTGGAAACAAAAAGATGTGCGCCGAGAGTAAATCCAAAAGAATGAAAGAAGAAATTGGATGCAAATACTATATAGAAGAAAGAAACGTTAAGAATAACATATTTAGTATATTTTTATAAGTAGAATTTAAAAAGAGTAGCATTTATACGGATCATATTATTTTTCATTTATATAGGTAGAAAGATTATTTTCGATACACTTTTGACTCAAGAAAATAGTTTTCCAAAATAAATTTGAGAGAAATACATATCAGAGTAGATGTAGATGTGTGCCCCTCACGTGCGGACCTGATTCTTTTTCGAGGGTCAAGCATGTGAAAATTCTTTTTAGATTGGGTGACAGTGAGATTCGATCGATCCAAGAATCTCTGTCTACTCTAAAACCAAGTTGAAGTGTTTGATCATCTCATCTAAAAACTTAAACTGCTAGAGAGAATACACTTTTATGAGTAGTTAATTGTATTTTCAATACAAATAATCAAAGTAAATTAAAGAAATAACAATCACAATAAAAATTAAAAATTAAGATAATGCTAACGCGGTTCTAATAATACATGGTATGAGAACAAATAGGTTCTTCAGATTATAACCCTACTCTATCATTGAGAATAGAGAAAATGCTTGAGTACCTACTAACCGTCTTCCTTAATCCTCGACCTCCATAATCTCTCGAAGAAAGAAGGAGAATTTAATTTACTATACTATGGAATTCAACTAGTTTCAAAGGTTTCGCTAGGAATATCTATTTTAAAATTTAACTAATTCAAATTCACACTAAAAAGCCTCATGATAAAAATAAGATAGACTTATTAAATATTATTCATTTACAAAGCTCGAATACAAATCATCTAATTAACAAAAATACTAATCACTTTATCTCAAATTTTAATAGTCCCCCTTTACTTTAATTTTGAATAGATATAAGTAAAATATATAGTCATGATCTTTAATTTATCTTTCCGCCTTCATTTGTCATCCTAAAATGACAAATCAAAAAGCAATCAATTCAAAGTTCTAAAAAATGGAAGTTATAGTTAAAAAAATGAACTCAAACACGAATGTTTGTTACGGAATTCAATATTATACTAGCAATTCTTTCTTTTTTTAAAAAAAAAAAATGCTTTTGAAAAGAATTCTTTAGGAAATTATTTTTTTGTCTCGATTAATGCGATTACTTTTACTTTTTTAAAAATAAATTTAATTAATTTTTAAAGTTGAATTGAATTAGATTAACTCAATATTTTAAAAATAAAATTTAGATGTTAAAAAACTATATAATAAGTATTATAAGTTGCAATTTTTCTCATGTCTATATGATTAAGAAAATACATTTTAAAATATTGATCAAACTTCATATAGCTTGAAGCTTGAAAAGAGAGAAGTGTCACATAACTGAAACAAAGTAACAATATGTGTTTGACTAAGAGCCCATTTGGTTTGACTTAGAAAAAATAGCTTTTAAATAAAAAATAAAAAGTCAAACTTAAACGACTTGTAAGTCAAAAAATAAAAAGTAGAGGGAGACCTACTTTTGATTTTTAACTTATTTAAAGTTATTTTTAAACTTGTGAAACACTTCCTAATTTATTTTAAGTTATTTTTATATATTGTCAAACACTTTCAGAAATCAAAAACTGACCTAAAAATAGATTTGACCAACTTTTAAGTCCATTCAAATATCCTCTAAATCATTTGAAAAGTGCCTTTTTAGTAATTTGTATTTGACAAATAAAAACACTAACTTTAATTTGGTTTATATAAAGATTGATATCGGTAATGTAAATACTCATAAAAACATATTTCTATTCTAAAGGGTATAAAATTTAAATCCTAAACTAATTAGGTGATGCATTGAAAGAAAAAAATAATGACAGGTGTCGCTGGCTAAGTCATCACGATGAAAGAGTCGTAGATAGTCGCTTTGAAGCACAATCTCAATCAAGCGACAAATAAAATCCTTTGCAGACGATCTAAATATGTAATAGTCTTTAATTGTAGGGCAAACAGAAATCATAAGACAAAATTACAATCTATCCCTTAAAAGTTTATAATTACAGAAATCTCTCAAACGGATATAATAATATAGGCGTTGATACATTAATCTGATGCGCGAGATACATTAATCGTTAAGTAAGGTACATTATATTTTATACATGATACACTAATTTGATGTACATCTTATACATGATACACTAATCTGATGCGCGAGATACAATAATATAAGCGTTGATACATTAATCTGACGTGCGAGATACACTACATGATACACTAATCTGATGAGCGAGATACGATAATATAAGCGCTAATACATTAATCTGATGCGCGAGATACACTAATTTGATGCGAGAAAATGAGGGATTTTGGAAATTTGTAAAAACTTATAGGGGATAATGGTAATAAGTAAACTAAAATGTAGGATTTCTGTAATTTTTCCTTAATTGTAATATTTGTGCACCTAGGGGGGGAGCTATAGCCACTCCAGGGAGTTTAACTAGACACCATTTGTAGAAAAATTACGTTGTGTATATATGTCAAATTCTGGAGACTGCAAGGATATATATTTAAAGTTAGACACTCTTGACAAAAGCTATGACTTTGACACAATGGTAATGTATATCCATTCGAATGAAGAAGTGTTTCGGGTTCGAACCACAAATAGCATAATACACCATTTTTAAATATCCTTGATAAAATTCTGACTCCGCCACACGCCACAAAAAATATCTAGGTGATGTCATATAGGAATAGATGGGTAGTTAGGAAATTGTCTTGTCCACCTAGTTTTGTGGCAATTAACATCTCTAAACAAGGGGAAGAAATAATGTGTATTCCTTTCGCCGCATCTTCAAAGAAAAAAACGTTTGCTAGCATTGTCTCATACCACATACAAGCAAAATTACATTTAGTGCCTTTGGTCATCATTTTGTCCATTTTCAGGTAGTGGATAGTGGGAATTACAATAATTTCTTAATCCATGTATATTCTTTCTTGTCCAAAATATCAACCTATGGAATAGTAAATAAATATAGACCAGAAATATTAAATTGTCATGGAGTAATAATAATAAACATACAATAATAAGATAAATATAGTCAAAGAAGCTAGAGGAGAAAAATGTATTTTATTTTTCTTCAACTTTTCTTCTTACAAAAATAAATTGAGTTAGCTTCTTATTATTGAAGTGCAGAAGCAACTTACAAACCTACTTGCAATCTGTTCACAAGCTGCTTATAGGAACCTGCTTGTTAAGCTACTTGTAACTTGCTTGTTAGTCACTACTTGTAAAGCTACTTATACTATGGGGCAAGGATTTACTTCATTTACAAGTCGTCTGGTAGCTAATGAAGAGGCAACTTACTCATATATTAATTTATGTATAAGCTATACATCGTTTTAGTCAGGAAATATCTTATTCATGTAAAAAAAATTAATACGATATTTGGTTTGCAATTTAGAAATCTACATAACTATTACATGAATAATTTATGAGGTGTCTTATTTTTGCGGGCCATATAGAAAATAAAATTGTTAATAGGGAAAATTGTACATAATGGCAAACTATTAATTCAAATTAAATGGTATAATCACACTTTGATTTAATTGTGTCCTGTAGCAAACTGTCTGCCAGTGTCTCTCTCCCTCAAACTCTCGCTCGCCACTCTCCTCTCTCGCTCACTCCCTCTGTACTCGCCTCTCTCGCTTTATACAACAAAATTGTATAAATTGTGTTTCTGTTTGTATAAAGCGAGAGAAAATTGTACATACACATGCAAATACATATATATTCGTCCTATACACTTATAATTATACAATAAAAATATT